>NC_044979.1:142672768-142972768 GCF_008728515.1 Papio anubis
AAGGAGAAGATGGTATTACTACCAATATTGAAGGGATGGACAGCCCCAAGAGATATTGTTCTAAAGATACAGGTTGAAGGAGGATGAGATTCCATCCAATATAACAAGGGGTGTGCACCCCGCCTGTGATATGAATCGTAAAACCTAGAAGAAGAGAGAATGACATTGCTTCCAAAAACACACGGGGTTAACACCCACCCTGTGATATTGTTCCTGTCATCCAAAGGAAGAGATGATGATACTACTCCCACTACCGGAGAAGGTACACACCCCCTGTGATATTGTTCCTCATAACTTGTGGGGGAGAGCATGATATTACTTCCAGTATGACAGTGGCTTGACACCCAGTCTGTGATATTGCTCTTTATTTCCAGTAGGTAAAGTACGATGTTCCTGCCAAGAGAGTAGTGGATGTACAGCTGCCCTGCGATATGTCTCTGAATATTCAGGGAAACAAAGGAGGACATTACCCCAAATCTCCCAAAAAGTGTACACCTGTTGTGTGGTATGGTTGCTAATATCCGGAGATGCAGAGGATGGTATTTGTTCTCCTGTCGCAGGCTGTGTACACACAACCTGTGAAATTGTTCCTAATATCCTGAACAAAAGAGATGCTAATAATGGACACACATTGCAGGGGGGAGTAATTGGCTATTACGATCCACATCGCAGGGGGTGAGGCACTCCCCACGATATGGGGCGTAATAACAACCCCCTCTCCCCACTGGCTATTACGATCCACGTTGCAGGGCACCAGGACACCTGCCCTGCCCCAACCTTAACCGAGACAGTGGGTGTCATGGGACCACCTCAGGGTGGGTGGCAGCTCAGCTCAAAGGTATCCCTGCTACCAAAGACCAACTGCTCCTGCTAGTTTGAATCTGGCCGCAGGGTCTCTGTTGGTGAGACAGGTGACCATGAGGCAGACACCCTGAAATCTAGCACGACAGAGCTCAACGCCCCCATGAGAGGCACCATAGCACGCAGACTTTGCAGACATACTAGCGAAGGCCACAGCAGGCCCTGAGTGAGGAACAAGCTGACCAAGATCCTGGGGTTCTGCCACGCAGCCCTTAAACCAGGGACTGGAAACTGTTTCCCTAAAGAGCCAGGAGTCAGTATTTTCAGCTTTGCCAACTGATCTTTGCCTCAAGGATGCAACTCTGCCATGACTGCCCGACAGCAGCCTTCTGCAGGTGGCCTGTGAAGAGATGGGCATGACTGCACCCCCATCAAACTTTACTTACGGACATGGACACTTCTCAGTGACATGAAGTGTTATTTTTTATTTCTTCAACCATTTGGAACTGTAAAATCCATTCTTGATTCACAGGCCACAAGAGGAGGCAGGTACGGGCTGCCCCTGGCCGACCTCTGGAATGAGCTTAGAGAAGGAAAGGACAGACTTGGCCAGCACAGCCTCCTCACAGCAGATCCACTGCAAGAGGGTCCTTCGTAGCAACCACTTCTCATCCTTCATCTTGGCTTCAAGTGCAGTTCAGATGGAGAAAGAGAGACAGAACCGGCCTCAGCAAGAAGAAGGAAGGAGATGCAGGGTCAAGCAGCCGTGTGGATCCATCACACTCAACATTCACACCAAGAGGAGCACAGGCAGGACCAGCCCCAGGGGGCTGAAGTGGAGGCTCTCTGGGGTGGGGGCCCTCTGGGTGGGCAAGATTCTCTACCGAAAACTCACATAGAAGATCTACACAGCAGTAGTTACAGAAAACACACACTAAGAAAAAGGCCAAAATAAAAATAGGACACCAAGTTTGGCCAACCGGGTCTCACAAGCCAGTAGGTAAGAAAGCCCAGGAGGGCCCACCAGAGGAGCTGGGGTTGGGTTCCTGCCTGCAGGGGGCCTGGGACACCCCATTCCCACAGACGAGGACCCAAGCTTTGGGGAGGAAGCTGTCAGAGTCACCTAGTGAGCTGCTCAGAGCTGGAGCCACAGAGCAGGTGAGGAGCCCTGGCCACGTCCCCGTACGGGCTGAGAAGCTGGGGTGGGGCACACCCCCCAGGGACAAATGCAAACAGTGGACCATAGGCCCTCCTCCTGCCCAGAGGATGCTCAGCTCCCAAGGGACCACCAAGGCCTGGAACCCAGGGACACACCACCTGACCATCATGCCCAGGCCTCCTGGACCAGGCAATGTCCAGTACAGGCAGGCAGTCTGGGCTTGGGGCCAGGACAGGGGTGGATGGTCCTGCTAGGCAGGCCTCCTTCTCCCTACCAGCTGGGCTGGTGGCACTGTAGTTTTGTTCTGGCAACATATTGCTGCCCACTTTGGCCACACCAGTCCCTGGCTCCCTGGATAGACCCAGTGCTGTCCAACCCACCTACACAGGCCCCACTAACCCAGTGCCCACCAGTCTCCTGTCAGCCAGGAGGACTCATGCTCACCCCCTGAAGTATCCGTGGGAACCTGCATCCCACAGGGACCCACAGCTCAGGGCAACCTCCATGGGGCCTCTTGGTAGTGGTGGTAGGGGTGAGGGGCAGTTGACCTCCAGCCCTCCCATCCTGGTCACTGTGTTTTGTGGGGATCATTCGGTCCTGGGAGCTTCCTGGGGATCCCAGAAGGAAGAGAACAAGGTGGTCATGGCAGCCTCAGAACCAGACTCTGGGCCCAAATGCTACAGCCTTCCGGTTCTGGTTTGATCTGGGCGGTAACAACAGGTCAAGTCATTCACACAAGGATTGGCTTCAATATAATGCATCAAGGGACTGTGGAGGACACAGATCAGCCTCCAGGCCAGTTACACCTGGTGACTTAGCCAGTGCAGGCTAGGGAGTGGAAAAGCTGACCCCTGACCTCCCCACCTACCCTGCCCACCAGATGCCAGTAGGGGCCAGGGATCTGTGACTTCAGGCAGAGGCAGACAGCACAGTTGCTGCCTCCTTTGATCCCATCCCAGGGCCCACAGGGCCTGGAGAAACCTGGCAGGGGCTGAGTTGGGAGAATCAGGCAGGGAGATGCCAAGTGAAGAATGTGAGGCACTGGGTATGAGGGGCACTAGGGTACAGGGTCTGCTTCCCCTGGGGGAGGTGGCAGTGAGACATATAGTAGCCAAGCCTCCACAGGGCACCACCCACTGCTGCGGCACACGTGGTGCCCATACCCACCCAACGGCTGCAGGAAGGTTCTTCATCAACAAAAGGGAGAAAGGCAGCACCCACACCCACGCAGGCATTGGTGCCCACACATCAGAGAAGAAAATTGCTGCTGTGAGCAAGGTGTGGGGGAAAGGGCATCCCCTTCCTCCCCATGGTGGGTCCCAAAATTACCTGTTCCTGCCAGCACCCCCACCCCCAACTCCACAAGCTGCTGACCTCCACCACAGTGCCATGCGTGCCAGAACAGCTCGGTACATCCCAAGGGTACTATCCTGGAGTGGCTGTGCTGGGCAGGGATGCGTTTCCCACAGAGGTTTTCTTTCTTTACCGCTCACCCGGCCCTGCCTCGGTTTCCCCCACTGTGGCACAGTGTAAAAATCCCATCTTGAAGGTTAGGAACCCAGAAGGGTTACCACACCTGGTGAAATGGGGGGTGATACTCCCTGCCTTGGATCTCTGGCTCCAGGACTGATGTCCACTGGGACATGGCCAGGCCAGCATCCTGGGGAGGGCTGCATTCCCTGCCTGGGGAACGTTGCTCCCAGTTAGGGGTCACTGGAGTTGAGGCCCCTAATGGATTGGGGAGGCACAGGGGTAGAATGGAGGTAGCCCCATCATACGGGCCTGTGTAGACCCCAGAAAACAAGCATTGAGTTCAGACTCTTGTGTGAAGTTGGCCACCTGAAAGTATTTGGGCTTTGGGGTGCGATGAGGGCCTGGGGTCAGGGAATAAAGTGTTCTGGTTTGGACATGCAGGAGGTTCTCTGCAGCTCTCTCAGGTACAGGGTATGTTGCTAAGTATATGCTTTTAAAAACCCAGGAGGAGGGGGCACCCAGAAGGGGCCCTGAAGCCAAGGGCAAGGTCCAGCCTTTCCACCTGCCCAGCTGAAGACAGGCTGGAGGACAGTTCTCCAGAGTTTCATAACAAAGAAGAGAAAAGAGAAATCAAAAAGACCTGGAGGATAGACAAGCTAATGAGGGCTGACTGGGATTACCCTGCCTAATCCTCAAAGCAAGCCTTCCCTATCTGTCCTCTGGGCCAGGTGAGGAAACAGGTCACAGTAGGACATTCAGACCCTGGCCAGGCAGCTGGCAGCCTGGAGCCCAGGGGGTCCAAACAGACTGTCCCAAGCCCAGCCCTCAGCCAGAAGTGGCTCCGCCCACAGCTCATTCACTGGTAAATCAGACCAACTGGGCTGCCTGCCCTTCCCCATCCCCCTCACTCACCATTCAACAGCCTCCCTGCTCCTGCCTGCCAGACTGCAAATGGCAGTGCACGCCCCCTTCATTCTGGATTCTCAGCTGCCCACCAGGCCATCCCTCTCTGCCAAGCCACCTGGAGCCTGGCAGTGTGCATGCGGGATGGGCAGCACCTGGAATACTTCGGCCGGCTTGGCTGGGGACTGAGGTTCCTGTGCAGGGTGGAGTTAGCGCCCCATCCCATTCCCTGGCCCCATGGCCCCTCTGAGAAGACCCTCCACATCCTGCCAGGCCTTGACCACCAGTAGCCCCATATCCAGGAGGCATCGACGTGTTCACCTCTGATTGGCAGTGAGCATGCAATCCTGGGGGAGACCCCTTAGTATCCCAGGTATGAGAGAGCTAGGTGAGGGCAGGGGTGGTATCAGAGTGAAGGAGGCCTCCCCCTCCACACCTGTGGGTATTTCTTGAAAGGTGGAGATGAGAGACGGAGAAAAGAAATCAGACACAGTGACAAAGTCTAGAAGAAGAAAAGTGGGCCCAGGGTACCTGCGCTCAGCATTCGGAGGACCCACACCGTCCTCCGGCACCGGTCTCTGCAGTTCACTCAGTGTTTATTGATCACTATCTCTACTATCTTGGCAAGGGGGATGTGGCAGGACTACAGGGTAGTGGTGGGGAGAGGGTCAGCAGGAAAACATGTGAGCAAAGGACTGTGTGCCATCAATAAGTGTAAGGAAAGGTGCTGTGCCTCGATGTGCACGTCGGCCCGATTGTTGTTTGACTTTACACCAACATCTCCGTGCAGTAAAGAGCAATATTGCCGCCAGCATGTCTTGCCTCCAGCCATAAGGCGGTTTTCTCCTATCTCAGTAAATAGAATGTATGGTCAGGTTTTACCCCGAGACATTCCATTCCCAGGGATGAGCAGGAGACAGATGCCTTCCTCTTATATCAACTGCAAAAAGGCCTTCCTCTTCCACTAATCCTCCTCAGCACAGACCCTTTACGGGCGTCCGGCTGGGGGACGGTCAGGTCTTTCCCTTCCCACGAGGCCATATCTCAGGCTGCCTCAGTGGGGAGAAACCTTGGACAACACCCAGGCTTTCTTGGGCAGAGGTCCCTGAGGCGTTCCGCAGTGCACTGTGTCCCTGGGTACTCGAGACTGGAGAATGGCGATGACTTTTACCAAGCATACTGCCTGCAAACACATTTTCACTAAGGCACGTCCTGCACAGCCCTAAATCCATTCAACCTTGAGCCAATACAGCACCTGCTTCTGTGAGCACAGGGCTGGGGCTGGGGTTACAGATTAACGCATCTTAAGGCAGAAGAATTTTTCTTAGTACAGATGAAAATGGACTTTCTTGTGTCTTCGTCTTTCTACATAGACAGAATAACAGTCTGATCTCTCTTTCTTTCCCCCACACAGAGAGTGTCACCACTGTATGTCAGCCACTGGGGGACAGGCTTCAGCTTACACCCACCTTCCAAATTCCACCCTCTCACCTTGGCAGAAGCTGGCCAGGAATTGGGGCTGATGGACGGGTGGGGTCTGCAGACGACATCAGGTCCCCATGATGGCCTCCCACATGGGTGGTGGCCCTGCAGTTCCAGGTGCCACACACACGCCAGCCCCTGCTCGGACCCTGATCTTTGAGGAGGGGGAGCAGCAGAACCCGGGCACTGACCTCACAGTGCCACTCACACCCACAGACGATTCTACACACAAGCATCAGGTCTCAGTCCTGGCCACCTCCCCCTGCAGGGCCTCAGCTCTTTCCCAGGACTCACGTGGTACTTCCCCACATGCAGCTCTGGTAGGATGCATTGCTCTGTACCCCAGGGCTCTGAGGTGACAATGACCACGGTCATGCAGAGTGCAAGGGCACAGGCTGAGTGCCCATTGTGGGGACCCTGACTGCAGCACTCCCAGACTATCATCAGACATGCTGGCTGCTGGGGGCCAGCAGTAGGAGTGCACTGCTCTGGACTCTGCAGGAGGAGGACAACTGTCAGCGCATCTTTATGTTCTCCTGCTGGTGTCACTCTGTGCTTCTCATCTCCTGGTTGTAGGATTCAGGGCAGAATCTCTGAACACCTTGTGGGAAACAGCACAGTCCAGCAGAGAAGAGGAGAAAAGCCCAGCTGCAAAGATGAAAAAATGGCAGGTGTGACATGGACCCCCATTCAGATTCTGTATTTAAATGAGGTCTTCCGGAACACTTGCTCTCATTGGATAATACTTCAAAAAATATATATTTATTTATTTATTTATTTATTTATTTATTTATTTATTTTCTTTTTCTTTTTTTTCAGACAGAGTCTCGCTCTGTAGTCCATGCTGGAGTGCAGTAGCATGATCTCGGCTCACTGCAACCTCTGCCTCCCAGGGCCTGGTTCTAGCAGTTCTCCTGCCTCAGCCTCCCAAATAGCTGAGATTACAGACAAGCACCACCATGCCCAGCTAATTTTTTTTTTTCTTGAGACGGAGTCTTGCTCTGTCACCCATGCTGGAGTGCAGTGGCGCGATCTCAACTCACTGCAATTTCCATCTCCCGGGTTCAAGCTATTTTCCTGGCTCAGCCTCCTGAGTAGCTGGGACTACAGGTGCTCACCACTAGGTCTGGCTAATTTTTGTATTTTTAGTAGAGAAGGGGTTTCACCATGTTGGCCAGGCTGGTCTTCAACTCCTGACCTCATGATCCACCCGCCTCTTTCTTCCTACTATGCCTCACTGGGTTTTTTTGGGTTTTTGTTTTTTGTTTTTTTTGTTTTTTTTGTTTTTTTTTTTTTTGACCCAGAGTCTCACTCCATCACCCAGGCTGGAGGGAGTGCAGTGGCATGATCTCGGCTCACTGCAAGCTCCACCTCTCGGGTTCATGCCATTCTCCTGCCTCAGCCTCCAGAGTAACTGGGACTACAGGCACCTGCCACCAAGCCCGGCTAATGTTTTGTGTTTTTAGTAGCGACGGGGTTTCACCGTGTTAGCCAGGATGGTCTCGATCTCCTGACCTTGTGCAACAGAGCGAGGTCGCCTGGGTGACAGAGTAAGACTCCGTCTCAAAAAAAAAAGGAAAAAAGAACAATAAAAACAAAATTCACTCAAAAGAAATAAAAACAAGATGACAAGTCAATGGCACTGAAAACAGAAAATCAACAGAAGAACTCAATAGGATAATAGCTGTTTCTTCATAAAGATCAACAAAATTGGTAACTATCAAGCAAGGCTAACAAAGAAAAAAATAAATCACACAAATTACTGTAAGGTGAGTACAAAAGTAATGACAGTTTTTGCATTCTTGGAATTTGCTGTTTGATACTGGAATACCCTCTTAAATAAATGTGGTTATGTTATTCATCATTTTAATGGGCATTTCTTGCCTTTTTTTTTTTTTTTTTGCTAATGACTTATTACTTATTTATTTTAGACTATGGAAATGACGCCAGACAAAAAGCAAATTCAAGCGACTTTCTTATTCGAGTTCAAAATGGGTCCTAAAGCAGGGGAGCCAACTCACAACATCAACGCATTTGGCCCAGGAACTGCTAATCAATGTACAGCGCAGTGATTCAAGAAGTTTTGCAAAGGAGACGAGAGCCTTGGAGATGAGGAGCGTAGTGGGTAGCCACTGGAAGTTGATAACCACCAATTGAGAGCAACCACTGAATTCGATCCTCTGACAGCCACACGAGAAGTTGTGGAAGAACTGAATGTCGACCATTCTATGGTCATCCGGCAGTTGAAGCCAATTGGCAAGTTGGAAAAGCTTGATAAGTGGGTGCCTCATGAGCTGACCAATATTTTAAAAATCATCCTTTTGGCCGGGTGCAGTGGCTCAAGCCTGTAATCCCAGCACTTTGGGAGGCCGAGACGGGTGGATCACGAGGTCAGGAGATCGAGACCATCCTGGCTAACACGGTGAAACCCCGTCTCTACTAAAAAAAAAAATACAACAAACTAGCCACGCGAGGTGGCGGGCGCCTGTAGTCCCAGCTACAAGGGAGGCTAAGGCAGGAGAATGGCGTGAACCCAGGAGGCAGAGCTTGCAGTGAGCTGAGATCCGTCCACTGCACTCCAGCCTGGGCGACAGAGCGAGACTCCGTCTCAAAAAAAAAAAAAAAAAAAAGAATCATCCTTTTGAAGTGTCATCTTCTCTTATTCTATGAAACAACAATGAACCATTTCTTGATCAGATTGTGACATGCCACGAAAAGTGGATTTCATACAACAGCCAGCTCAGTGGTCGGACTGAGAAGAAGCTCCAAACCACTTCCCAAAGTCAAACTTGTACCAAAAAAAGGTCATGGTCACTGTTTGGTGGTCAGCTGCTGGTCTTCTGATCCACTACAGCCTTTGAGTCCTGGTGAAATCATTACATCTGAAAAGTATGCCGAGCTAATCGATGAGATGCACGGAAAACTGCAGCACCTGGAGTTCGAGACCACCCTGGGCAACATGGTGAAACTCCATCTCTACTAAAATACAAAAAATAGCTGGGCATGGCAGCATGCGCCTGTAGTCTCAGTTACTTGGGAGGCTGAGACAGGAGAATTGCTTGAACCCGGGAGGCAGAGGTTGCAGTGAGCTGAGATTGTGCCACTGCACTCCAGCCTGGGCGATGGAGCAAGAGTCCATGTCAAAATAAATAAATAAAATAAAACAGGGTGTTTGACCAACTTTCCCAGCTGGGTCCCTAGCATCAACCAACAGATGTGTACACGAACACACCTCCAGGTGATTCCAGCCTCAACTTCCACCTCCTCTAGCTGAGCCCCAGACTCTAACTCCTGTCCCGTGAAAACCACAAAAAACATAGATATTGTTTTAAGCCACCATTTTAGGATAATTTTTGACATGCAGTAGTAGAGAGCTAACACAGGAGTTTTCATTTTATTTGTCTTTTGTAAATATCCCATTTTGGTTTTTTCTTTAGTGTTACTCCACCCCCATTTATATCAGCAATAATTATCCCATTTTCTGTCTTTCTTTTTCTTTCTTTCTTTCTTGTTTTTTTTTTTGAGACAGAGTCTCGTTCTGTCACCCAGGCTGGAGTACGGTGGTCCAATCTCAGCTCACTGTAACCTCACCTCCCGGGTTCAAGTGATTCTCCTGCCTCAGCCTCTGGAGTAGCTGGGATTACAGGCGTCCACCACCAGAGCCGGCTAATTTTTATATTTTTAGTAGAGACGGGGTTTCACCATGTTGGCCAGGCTGGAACTCCAGACCCCAAGTGATCCCCCTCCTCAGCACCTCCAAAGTGCTGGGATTACAGGCGTGAGCCACCACGCCTGGCCTTAATTATCCCATTTTCTACAGTGAACAGAGATCAGTTTTATAAAAAGAATTGGCAAGTGTTATGGTAAAAAAAAAAAAAAAAAAAAAAAAAAAATAGGCCAGAGTGAGACATCTTGATTTTCTTTTTTTTTTTTTTTAATTTAAGTTCTTTGTACTCCACTAGAAACAATAATATTCAGCAAAGGGATTATTCTTCTTAATATAAATGTTTATCAAATACTGTGTTAATACAAAATAGCAATTTCACAAACACAGAAAGGGTCCAATACCAGCAGGACATGTTTTAAAAGTCATGCCGCAAACGCCACTCTCAGACATTGTAGACATTCTAGGTCTATAAAAGTGAATATGAAAGACAATCATATAGTTGCTGTTTTCCCCCACCCCAGAGAAAGGCCTTAAGAAGCAGCGAGGCCTGCACCTGCAGAGGTGGGGAAGCTCCTAGCGGAACCCGGCAGTGTAAACAGGACTGGTGGGCAGTGCGTTCTGTGAAAGGCTGGAGCCTGAAATTTGAAAATGCTTATGGAGGCAGAGTAGCCCTTCCAACATTGATTGCCCTCCTTCCTTTCTCTAGTGTATTTAATCTTGCTTTCTTTTTCTTTTTCTTTTTCTCTTGAGACAGAGTCCCACTCTATTACCCAGACTGGAGTGCATTGGTGTGATCTCGGCTCACTGCAACCTCTGCCTCCCGGGTTCAAGAGATTCTCCTGCCTCAGCCTCCCGAGCAGCTGGGATTACAGGTGTGTGCCACCACAGCCAGCTAATTTTTGTATTTTTAGTAGAGATGGGGTTTCGCCATGTTGGCTAGGCTGGTCTTGAACTCCTGGCCTCAAGTGATCCACCCGCCTTGGCCTCTCAAAGTGCTGGGATTACAGACATGAGCCACCACACCCGACCTATTTAATCTCTTTCTCCTGCCTTCTAAGCCCTCCTGACCTGATGCTGCCTTAAGTTCAGGGCTACGCTGCCTACTGGGTCTCTAGGACCACCTAGCCTCAAGGTCCCCCACAAACATGGGCCATCACGAAGACAAGAGGCCATGAAATGTGATCCTGTATTCCTCCCAGTGGGGTCAGGGTTCTGGGTAACCAGATTCTTGGAAGCTCCTAATTTCTTTCTTCTTACCTGTCCCCACATGGCCTGGGGGCACTCTGACTCCCAAGGTATAACACCATGCTGAGCCCTACCAATTGCAACAAATAGACACTAAGCACCTATTACCAACAACTATAGCTTTCCGGGAATGTACCACTAAGAATAGCTTTCGGAACTTAGGATTCAGAACCACTCATGGGTCATAAGATCAATCTGGTGGGTTGCAACCAGCAATTTGAAACCATGACATAAGATGGGATGGGATAGGACAGGGCAGGGAAGGATAGGATAAGATTGGATGGTGCTAGGATTTGTGTCTCTCCAAATTCTATGTTGAAAACCTAATTCCAAGGTGATGATATTAAGAAATGAAGTATTTGGGCAGGGCATAGTGGCTCCCAACTATAATTGCAGCTCTTTGGGAGGTGATCAAGGTGTGCAGATCACTTGAGGTCAGGAGTTCAAGACCAGCCGGGCCAACATGGTGAAACCCCGTCTCTACTAAAAATACAAAAATTAGCTGCACGCCATAGTACGCATCTGTAATCTCACCTACTTGGGAGGCTGAGGCAGGAGAATTGCTTGAACCTGGGAGGTGGAGGTTGCAGTGAGCCAAGATCACACTATTGCACTCCAGCCTGGGCAACAGAGTGAGACTCTATCTCAGAAAAAAAAAAAAAGAAAGAGAGAGAGAGAGTGCAAGGAAGGAAGGAAGGGAGGCTAGAACGGAAGGAAGCTAGGACGGAAGGAAGGGAGGGCTTGGAAGGTCATTAGGTCAGGGATGCTGCACCTTCATGAATGGGATTAGCACCCTTACACAAGAGGCCTGAGAGAGCTGCTTTGCCCATGTGTCGGCCATGGGAGGAGACAATGAGAAAACACCACCTAGGAACCAGGAAGCAACCCTCACCAGACACCGAACTTGCCAGTTCCTTGTTCTTGGACGAATCACCTCCAGAACCATGAGAAATAAATTCCTGTTGTTTATAATCCACCCATTCCATGGTATTTTGTTATAGCAGCCAAAATAGACAAAGGCTAGGACAGGATAGGATAGGATAGCAAATATCAGAGCACATCACCAGTCAGTCCTATTTCAGTAAACTGGAATCAATGTGTAAGATGTATTTTTTTTTTTTTTTAAATGAAGTCTTGCTTTGTCGCCCAGGCTGGAGTGCAGTGGTACGATCTCAGCTCACTGCAGCCTCCGCTTCCTGGGTTAAGCAATTCTCCTGTCTCAGTCTCCCGAGTAGCTGGGATTACAGGCATCAGCTGCTGTGCCCAGCTAATTTTTGTATTTTGAGTAGAGACGGTGGGAGGGAGTTTCACCATGTTGGCCAGGCTGGCTTCGAACACCTGACCTCAGGTGATTCACCCACCTCCATCTCCCAAAGTGCTGGGATTACAGGCATGAGCCACCTCGCCCAGCCTGGAAAATGTGTTTCTTAGTATGAGTCTTCATCAAAATGGCTTGAAAAACACTGCCCTATGGGAGTAAAGAGAAGACAGCTGACCTCTGCCACCTGGACCCTGGGTGATGAAATGGGCGGGTCACATGATACACAGGTAAGCCCAACACCTAACCCATAAGGGCTGCTGGCCCCAGCCAGGATGTAGCACCCTCCCCTTTTAACACTGCAACAGGGGCAAAAATCTGTTTGAAAGTCCATCAGGAAGCCAGATTTGCAAAGAGAAAGTTGTCAGGACAAGCTGAAGGTATGTGAGCAGACAGACCTCTGCTCAGATCTGTGATAACCAGTCATGGCTGCGCCGAGTCCAGAAGATCCCAAATCCTCATCCCAAAATGCCAGATGGATAAAAACAGTCACCTATGTACGCACTCATAATGCTTTAAATAAAATATTGCCTAGTTAAGGTATTTAAATGCCTTTTTATCGTGTGGGTGCTGGTGGAGAAAGCTCTGCACAGAGATGGACGCTATAGGAGACAGGTCCGCAGCCCACAGCCTCCTTTCTGCACAGTCAAGTCCCCAGAACAAAGGGCTTTCCCAGAACTGAGGTTACAGAGGCTGCCAGGCCGCACAGGAGGCTTTGACCACAAAGTGTCCTTGCCCACCAGAGAGACTTCCAGCCTTTGCGCGTTCCCTGCGGTGGCCTGATGGGAGGCAGAGGCAGAGAACGTCAGTGTTTGTGTCTTCAGACCTACCAAAGCTCAGGACGAACTGACAAAATCGGGATCCAGCAGCCAGGACACGGGGTTGCTAGGAGGACTTAGGGAAATGGCCTTTCCCTACCTGGCCTCTCAGGGAGCAAAACCGCTGGGTGTTGTGGAAAGAAGAAGCACGTGACCTCCAAGGACCGTGAGCTGAATTCTAGGCCCCGCCTGCACCAGCTAGATGACCCTGGACAATTCACTTAACCTGTCTGACCAACCTCAGTATCCTCATGTAGCATGAAAACAGTAATTTCAGCCCAGCACGGTGGCTCATGCCTGTAATCCTCGCACTTTGGGAGGCCGAGGTGGGTGGATCACTTGAGGTCAGGAGTTCGAGACCAGCCTGGCCAACGTGGTGAAACCCTGTCTCTACTAAAAATACAAAAATTAGCTGGGCAGGGTGGCAGGTGCCTGTAATCCCAGCTACTTGGGAGGCTGAGACAGGAGAATAGCTTGAGCCCGGGAGGTGGATGTTGCAGTGAGCCGAGATTATACCACCGCATTCCAGCCTGGGTCACAGAGTGAGACCGTGTCTCAAAAAAAAAAAAAAAGAAAAAGAAAACAGTAATTTCATCTTGTGAGGTTCTGGAAGAGCAAAATACAAGAAGAGGGATGCGAATGTGTGCATGTTCATAAGTGTGCATATTATCTCTTATACTGGTAAGAAGGGAGATGGTGTGCAGAGATGTATCCATGGGATGCAGGTCATGGTGTGCCTGTAAATTAGCTCTCCAAAAACACGAAGCTCTGATCTGTAGCATTTGCCCATCACCGTGGTGTAAACACTCACACCTTGGTTAATTTCACCCTACCAGTCTTCTAATAACTTGCAAAAGCCTGAATATGTAACAATCAGTCTCCAGGGTGCCCTAAGGATGTAAGAACACTGACACCTTCAATGACTCCTCATCTCCCGCCCCAGCAGTGGAGCAACATGAGATGGGATGGTATACCCTCCTCACGTAAAGTGCTCATGGTTCTCCCTTCAGCAGCGTCCCCCCTACAACCCATATCCCCTCTTCTGCCGCCCACCAGATCAGCAGCAGAACAAGTGTGGGCCTCCTCCTGCCTCCTCCTCTCCACACCTTGCTCTTCGTGCTAGGGTTGACTGTTCTGTATCTTCCATATAAAACAGCTCTCTGGGCCGGGTGCGTTGGCTCATGCCTGTAATCCCAGCACTTTGGGAGGCCAAGGTGTGTGGATCACCTGAGGTCAGGAATTCGAGACCAGACTGACCAACATGGTGAAACCCCGTCTCTACTAAAAATACAAAAATTAGCCAGGCATGGTAGTGCGCACCTGTAATCCCAGATACTTGGGAGACTGGGCCAGGAAAATCGCTTGAACCTGGGAAGTGAAGGTTGCAGTGAGCCAAGATCGCACCACCGCACTTTAGCCTGAGCAACAAGAGCAAAACTCCATCTCAAAACAAAACACCCCAGCTATCTTGCAGTAGGTCCCTGGATGCCCAGACTCCCCAGGGATGGGGACAGGTGTTAACTGTGGAGAATGGTCAGTCCAGTGACAGCAGGCAGAATGGCAGCCCTGGCTGGGGCACAGACAGCAGAAGGCAAGTTATACCTAATTTCTTAGTGTGGCCTAGGGAAAATACCTGAGATATGGAGGGGTTGACTTTACGTCAAAAGATTCTCATTGCAGACTATGTATACAGATACAAATACATCCTGAATTACAAGAGTGGCTAAATAAATTCTGGCACATCCATTCAATGTAGACTTTTAAAATAATCTTTACAAAGTGCTTGAAATAACATGAAAAAATACCTTAAAAGTGGAGGTTGGGCACAGTGGCTCATGCCTGTAATCCCAGCACTTTGGGAGCCTAAGCCGGGTGGACGCTTGAGGTCAGGAGTTCAAGACCAGTCTGACCAACATGATGAAACCCCATCTCTACAAAAATACAAAACTTATCCGGGTGTGGTGGCGGGTGCCTGTAATCCCATCTACTCAGGAGGCTGAGGCACGAGAATCGCTTGAAACCAAAAGGTGGAGGTTGCAGTGAGCCAAGATCGTGCCACTGCACTCCAGCCTGGGTGACAAGAGTGAAACACCATCTCAAAAAAAAAAAAAAGTGGGATATAGGCCGGGTGTGGTGGCTCACACCTGTAATCCCAGCACCTTGGGAGGCCGAGGTGAGAGAATCTCTTGAACATGGGAGGCAGAGTTTCCAGTGAGCCGAGATCGCGCCACTGCACTCCAGCATGGGTGACAGAGAACCGATCTCAAAAAATACATAAATAAATAAAATTTAAAAACCAAACAGAAAAAACTGAAACCCTGATTTGTGTAAAGCACTTGTGGATCGTGATCTCCATTTGAGAAATTAGGAAACTGAGGCACAGAGCGGATAAGGGACAGGCCCAAGGGTCTTGCACACTGGTTTGTGGAGAGCTGGATTTGGGTCAGGTCTAACTGGCACCAGATTCTGGACTCCTACGATACCATTTCTGAGCATCTCCATGACAGAGCTGGCACTGCACAGGGCCCCTTTGGGGCTGGGTTTGTTGTCACCAACGTCACATCCCTGGCTTCCCTGGCCAGGCTTCACGAGAGGTACAGCTGGGAAGTGGTGGAGCAGGAGGAGCCTGCACCTGGCTTGTAGCATTTGCGGCGACCAATTACATACGTTGCTTTCCATCCTCGGCAATGCCAGTTTGGCAGCACAAAATTGACCCTGGCATGAGTATTTACACCATGGAAATTGACAATGCTACACACCAGAGGGTTTAAAACAATTATTCTCTTTTTTCTTTCTTTTGACATGGAGTCTAGCTCTGTCACCCAGGCTGAAGTGCAGTGGCACAATCCCGGCTCATTGCAACCTCTGCCCCCCAGGTTCAAGTATTCTCCTGCCTCAGCCCCCTAAATAGTTGGGATTACAGGCGTGTGCCACCACAGCCGGCTAATTTTTTATATTTTTGATAGAGACGGGGTTTCACCATGTTGGCCAGGCTGGTCTCAAACTCCTGGCTTCAAGTGATCCACCCCCCTCGGCCTCCCAAAGTACTGGGACTACAGGCATGAACCACCACGCCCCACCAAAAAAAAAATAGTCTTTAATATTTTTAAAGGTCAGCTTTCCTCCCTGGGCAAAAGATTTGGAGGCAGTGGGTTTCCTTGCAAGCAGCCAGGTCTGGCCAAGGGCGGGAGGCTTGGGTATTAGATAGTCCTGGCTTCAGTGCTTTGCTCTGCTGGTTAGAAGCTGAGTGCCCTTGGGAAAATCACCAAACCTCTCTGGGCTTTGCCTTCCCGCTTTGCAATATCAGCAAATTATCCTTACCCCACGGGGGAAGTGTGTATGAATCGGTGAAGACAGCATCTGTAAAACCACCAAGGGAGACTGGCACACGGAAGAGACCCAGACAGCTGAGCCTCTGCCTGCCCCAGCTTCCAGCTCCTTCTTGTCACACCCGCCGAATACCAAGCCTGTGACATCAGCATGCTCATTGGAAGCGGGTGCTGGAATTGTCACTGGCTCTTTCTGAATCCCGCAGATGCTGTCCCCAGAGCCTGCATTTCGGCATCTGGTTACACTGTACATGGTGGCAAATTTGACAGGTGCCCATCTCCCAACCCTTTGACCTCTACCTGCCCCCTCTCAGCATCCGCAGTGCATGAAGCCAGTGTCAGCACCTTTAGCACCCCAAGCTGCCCCACCTCCCACTTCCTGAGCCCAGTAGCAGGGGCTCAGGCATCGGTGGAGGAAAATGCTCTGCAGCTTTTGCAAACTGATATGGAAAAGAGAGTTTGGGATATGGTGGCTCACGTCTGTAATCCCAGCACTTTGTGTGGCCGAGGCAGGCAGATCACTTGAGGTTGGGAGTTCGAGACCAGCCCAGCCAATACGGTGAAATCCTGTCTCTACTAAAATACACAAATTAGTCAGGCGTGGTGGCATGCACCTGGAGTCCCAGCTACTCGAGAGGCTGCGGCAGGAGAATCGCTTGAACCCAGGAGGTAGAGGTTGCAGTGAGCCGAGATTGCGCCACTGCCCTCTAGCCTGGGTGACAGAGCAAGACTCCGACTCAAAACAAAAACAAACGAGAGTTTGGGAAGCTGAAAATTGGGGACTGTAAAAGTGTTCTGCAAGCCTTCAGTGCTGTTATCCCCCTGTGTGAGCCTCCGCCCACGACCAAGGTGGCTTTAGATCTCCCGTTCTGGGCCCATCTATGTCGCCCTCCACACCCTCAAACGCCATCCTAGGATTCTCCCCTGCAGAGCCTGACGCTGATGGAAAGGAGAAGGCTCAGCGCCGCTCACACCACACCTTGAGCTTCCAATCCAGTGGGAAAGACAGCTCTGATCTGTGACACTGACTCAAATCCTTCCCTGGCCGGGAGGCTGTCGGTCCTGGGAGCAGCCCCAGCCAAACTCTGTCTGGGCCTTACAGGCAAGTCCTCCCAGCTGGGCACGCAGCCGGGGTGTGGGAGGTGTGTTGGGGGCCACTGATTCAGCTGCCCTCCCAAATGTGAGTCCGCTGAGCAGGACCCTGCCTCACTCCCACCTGCTTTCACTCATCCTGCCCTGGCAGTGCCCACTGAGCTCAGGTGAAGATGCCAATGAGCCCAGAATGTCACACAGGCCAGCCTGCTGCCGAATGCTCTCCTGACTCCCTGAGGCATGACCACAGCTCTGCTGGGTCACCGGGAACATCACCGCCCCTGGGATGGAAAGGAAGAGAGTGTTGCTGTCTGAATCTCCGGTGCATGCTTTCCCCCCACTTTTTGTTTGTTTGTTTGTTTGTTTTGTTTTTTGAGATGGAGTTTCGTTCTTGTCACCCAGGCTGAAGTGCAGTGGTGCAATCTTGGCTCACTGCAACCTCCACCTTCCGGGTTCAAGTGATTCTCCTGCCTCAGCCTCCCAAGTAGCTGGGATTATAGGTACACACCACCATGCCTGGCTACTTCTTGTATTTTTAGTAGGGACAGGGTTTCACCACGTTGGCCAGGTTGGTCTCAAACTCCTGACCTCAGATGATCCACCCACCCCAGCCTCCCAAAGTGCTGGAATTACAGGCACGAGCCACCGCGCCCGTTGTCCCCTCTCTAAATCACACACCCAGTGCACAGCCTAGAATGCTCCCAGGACAGGGCCTTGCCCACTGGAGAGAATGGCCTAGGAAGCTTCTTTTCCTTTCCTGTACTACTTAGCATGCATTCAGAGGACATCCAAGGTCTGGGCTTGGGTGAAGTGGAATCCTGGGAAAATCACTTCCAGAATGATGCTGGGGAAGAGAAAGTGTTTATGGGAAGCATGTCCTGAATTGAAGTGAGGGGTGGAAATGTGGCCAAAGCCCTTCAGAATGTCCTCCATGTTCTCACCAGACTATCTACAGTTGGAAATTCCACCATTAGTGATTCATTCCTTTGGCTGACACCCCTGAAATCGTGTGATCTTCAGGATCAACAGAACTAATGAGGAGAGCAGATGGTGTTGTGCATTTGTTATCCTACTGCATCTTCAAGCAGCCCATAAAGTGCTGCCTTACTATACCCATTTAGCAGCTGAGAACACTGAGGCTCAGAGAGGTTAGGAAATTGATGAAAGCTCCCACAATGCTGGGGTCATGCTGGATTTGATCCCAAGTCCAGCAAGACACAGTCCCTCCCTCCAGGAGTTCCCAGGTCTGGGACTGGCGCAAGTAGCTGCATGATGAAGGACGGGGCTCCAAGCCGTGATGCGGGGGGGCAGGGAGCATGACAGGGAGCAGAAGGAAAGCCCCTAAGTCAGAGGAAGGCCAGAAGTTCCCCAATGCTGATGCCTGAGCTGAACTTTCAAGGATGAGTAGGAGTAAGTTGGGTGGACAAGGAGATCAACAGTTCCCACCAGCAGGACCAGCACCTCCAAAGATCCAGGGGCATGAAGGGGCAAGTTGTCCTGGGGAAATGCAAGCCCAGATGCCCAGGAGGAGGGGGCACAGGAGGTGCAGGTGTCAGACTGAGGAGTCAGCAGCTGCTATGGGGCCACTAAAGAAGTCCCAAGTCATCCAAATAAGAAAATAAGCCAAAGTATCTTAGAAGAAAAGAAGGAGAAGGAGAAGGAGGAGAAGAGGAGGGGGAGGAGGAGGAAGAACAAGAAGAAAAAACAACAACAAGAACAAGAGGAGGAGGAGAGAAGGGGAGGAGGAGGAGGAAGGGGAGGAGGAGGAGGAAGGGGAGGAGGAGGAAGAGGAAGGGGAGGAATGGAGAAGGAAGGGAGAGGAAAGGAGGGAGGGAAGGAGGAAGAGGAGGAGGAAAGAAGGAAGCAAAGAAGAAGGAGAAGTAGTCCCAAGTCTCTGGTCCCAGAAGGTGCTTTGGTGTCCATCAGCGTCTTGATCACAGGATTTTATCTTGGCCTGGCATGGTGCCATGCCTTGGGAGGTCTCCTAAACAGCACCCCAGAACCCCCAGAACTCTCTCTCCCAGCCCCAGGCCCAGGCAGAGATCAAGTTTTCAGTGTCTCTGTCCTCATTTGGGAGCAAGTCTCTCTCCAACCAGCCCTCCCCTGCAAAAGTTTCCCCATTGACCTCCAGCCCTGACCCCAGCTGGTGGGAAATATTTGGTGAGCTCCACAGGGCAGGCTTACCGAAGACAGCTTCCAGGCATTAGGAGTGCCTGTGTAGACATATAATGCTTGTGTAGACACACGTGTGCACACACATGCACATATACACGCACATACACGGGCAGGAGGACAAAAGCTATCCAGCATCTCCCAGCATGGAGGCAGTCTGTGAAATGTGTCGAGATAATTTAATACTGGCTTGGACATATGGGGTTCCAGGTGCAGGAGCCCTGGAACCCACTGGAATGTGCTAGAGATAAGCATAAGGCATTCTGTCTGTGCCCACTCCACTCTGGTTGGGAGTCGCAGAATGAGGACCCCCTGATTTGAGACAGATTCTTTATCCAAAGAATCTGAGATTCCAATTCAGATCCTGGAGGTGGGCCTGCTACTCACCTCCCTAGTAAATGTCCAGGCAGCATTGGACAAAGATGCTGGCCCCGCCCTGACGGGGACTGAAGAACAGGTCCCCAGAAGCCTTGTTGTTGGGGTACTGGGCACTTCAGAGGTTGAGGGGACCTGGAACAGTCTCCCTAGATCCGTGTGCCTTCCTTTTGGGGTACACCTGAGTAGCCTCTAACAGCCACTGATTGGCACCAAGACAGAATCCAAAGGTTGGTATCACAAACCTTAAGTATGGAACAGGGAGCAAGTGCCCAGGGACTGTTTGCCCCATCTTATGAATGAATGGCTCTTGCAATGTCTCTGGATTTTGGGGATGGGAAGAAATGGCCAAGTAACAGCATCCTCATCCCCAACTGTACTGAGAACCAACTACGGTGGAACAGAACATCAGGGGCTGCGTGGGTGTGTGCCTCAGTTTCCCTCTACTGCCCCCAAACTGCCTACTCCAGGAGCTTCCCAAAAGGGAAGGGGAGATGAGGAGATAGGCATGCAAATACCCATTTGGAGATTTTCAGCTACTCTGGCCGTGATCCCATTTCAGAGCACACCAGACAGGAAGGGCAAAGAGGTCGCATCATGAGTGCCAAATTGATTGGTACTGGCTGCCCAGAACACAGTGCTGGGAAGAATTCTGACATCACCCACGTGCTGCACTTGATTGGTGATGTCTGCCATGGTCACAGCCATTCACCATCCCTCATCTACAAGCTGGGCTGTCCCCTTTCCCTGAACGGGAGACAATTCGCCAGCCTGGACTTTGGTAGCAGAGAGGGAGGCCCTGGCCACCCAGGTATGAACAAGCCACAGGA
Source organism: Papio anubis (assembly GCF_008728515.1). Lineage (NCBI taxonomy): Eukaryota > Metazoa > Chordata > Mammalia > Primates > Cercopithecidae > Papio > Papio anubis. Next base: position 142,693,433 of record NC_044979.1, read on the forward strand.
CTCCTTGCCAGATTCCTCAGGACCTTTGAAACACAGATTGGCCCGTCATTCCCCAATTTTCCAGGACCACGCCTGCTTCCTTTTCTGAAGATGTTAATGTTGCTTGTATTAGGAAACACTCATCTAAAATAGAAACACATTACAGGGTTAATTTCTCCTCTGTGAGAATGGCTAAATGCTTTCTTTCTCGCTGGGGACTGGAGGGACGATCTGGTCGTCACCAGAAGTCACCTCAGAGCCATCAAGAACTCTACCCAATGAAGGGAAGACAGGCCTTCGCGCTGTGCTCTGGGTTAACGTTCGCAAAAACGCTTCCTGTGGTGCTGCACTCCTAAAGCCCAAGTGACCTCTGGAGTCTGGGTCACCTCATTTGGACACCTTGGTGTGCAGGGTGCTGGGCAGATAGAGGTACCTCCAGATGGCATAGTAGTGGGTACCAGCACCAAATGCTACAAAGAGATGCCAGATGGCGTGGGCAAAGGGGATCCTCCCGTCACTCTTGAAGAAGACCATGCCCAGGCAGTAGAAGACCCCTCCGGTCACCAGCTCCCAGATGCCCTCGGTGTTGGGCTGTCGGCAAGGACAAGGGTGGGGCACAGGTCAGAGGGGCAGCCAGTGTGGCTGGAAGTACCAGCCAGTCCCCACCACCCAAAACTAAAAGACACACAGATGGCAAACCAGCCTAGACTCCCAGGTGGGAAGCCTCAACACTGATATGCCAGCGATTCTCCCCAGACTAGTTCTTAGATGTCCCATTTCTATTAAAATCTCACCTTTTTTTTTTTTTTTTTTTTTTTTTTTTTTGAGACGGGGTCTCAGTCTGTTGCCCCAGCTGGAGTGCAGTGGCACAAGCGTAGCTCACAGTAGCCTCCAACTCCAGAAATGATCCTCCTGCCTCAGCCTCCTCAGTAGCTGGGACTATAGATATCCCATGGTGCCACCATGCCTGGCTAATTTTATTTTATTTTTGGAGATGGGGGCATCTCACTATGTTGCCCAGGCTGGTCTCAAACTCCTGGCCTCCAGCGATTCTCCCACCTCGGCTTCCCAAAGTGCTGGCGTTACAGGGGCAAGCCACCACACTCAGCCTCAAATAATATTTGTATAACTTACCTGTTTTTGTTTTTGTTTTTGTTTTTAAGATGCAGTTGCTCTTTTGCCCAGGCTAGAGTGCAGTAGCAAGATCTCGGCTCACTGCGACCTCTACCTCCCGGGTTCAACCCATTCTCCTGCCTCAGCCTCCTGAGTAGCTGGAACTACAGGCGTGCACCACCATGCCCAGCTAATTTTTGTATTTTTAGTAGAGATAGGGTTTCACCATGTTGGCCAGGCTGGTCTCAAACTCTTGACCTCAGGTGATCTGCCCACCTTGGCCTCCCAAAGTGGTGGGATTATAGGTGTGAGCCACTACGCCTGGCCTATAGCTTATCTTTTGTAAAAATGTAATACATCTGGGTATATACACAAATAATTGAAAGCAGGGTCTTGACACATATTTGCACACCCATGTTCATAGCAGCATAATCACAACAACAAAAGGAGGAAGCAACCCAGGGGTCCACCAAGGAATGAATGGATAAACAAAACGAGCTCGAGGCCGGGCGCCTCACGGTGGCTCACGCCTATAATCCCAGCACTTTGGGAGGCTAAGGAGGGCAGATCATGAGGTCAGGAGTTCGAGACCAGCCTGGGCAACATGGTGAAACCCCGTCTCTACTAAAAATACAACAATTAGACAGGAGTGGTGGCGCATGTCTGTAATCCCAGCTACTCAGGAGGCTCAGGCATGAGAATCATTTGAATCTGGGAGTTGGAAGTTGCAGTGAGCCAAGATCATACCACTGCATTCCCTGGGTGACAGAGTAAGACTCTGTCTCAAAAAAATAAAATAAAATAATGAGGACAGGACAGAGTTATAGTTTGCAGAGATACAAAACGTTCTGGAGATGGTTGGTGGTGATGGTCGCATGACAATGTGACTGTGCTTACTGCCACTGAACTGAATATTTTACCACAAGTTTTTAAAGTAATGGCATGGCAAAAAAAAAAAAAAAAAAAAAAAGAGAGGTAGAGAAAATAATTTTTGTTTTGCTTCATGGCAAAAAATATTTAGAGAAAAAAAACATGGTAGGAAAAAAGTAGTAGTCCTGGCCCCCGGATGTGAGTACTATTAACATGAGTTGTTCTTAATAAAAGAAACTCTCTGCAGGGCACGGTAGCTACGCCTGTAATCCCAGCACTTTGGAAGGCCAAGGTGGGCTTAAGCCCAGGAGATTGAGACCAGCCTGGGCAATATAGTGAGACTCCCATCTCTTAAAAAAAAAAAAAAAAAAAAAGAAGCAGCAGAAAAAGAAACACTCATAGGATAGGAGGGAATTGAGCAAGAAGAACCTGCCAAGCCCTCACCGGGCCAGGAATTCAAGACTATTCTAGGCAACATAAGGAGATCCTGCCTCTACAAAAAAAAAAAAAAAAAAAATTGTTCTTTTGAAACAGAGTTTCACTCTTGTAGCCCAGGCTGGAATGCAGTGGTGCGATCTCAGCTCACTGCAACCTCTGCAACCTGAGTTCAAGAGATTCTCCTGCCTCAGCCTCCAGAGTAGCTGAGACTATAGGTGTGCACCACCTCTGGCAAATTTTTTTTTTTTTTAGAGATGGGTCTTGCTGTGTTGCCCAGGCTGGTCTCAAACCCCTGGACTCAAACTATCCTCCCGCCTCAGCTTCCCAAAGGACTGGATTATAGGCATGAGCCACTGCGCCTGGCCTACTGCCTCTTTAGACAAGTCATGCCAGGCCTCAGTTTCCCCACCTGCCATAGGAGAGTGTGACAATCTCAACAGCCAAGTCCAGCCCAGACACTCTTGGTCCCTTGCAGGGACCCATCCATGCAGGGCTGGCAGCACTTACCATGGAGAGGATGACCAGGGCAGGGAAGAAGCCCATCACGATGTAGCAGAGAAGCTCCACAAGCTTGTACCTGGCAGGAAGACAAGCCATGCCAGCCTTAGGACATGCCTCCCCACAAGGAAACCGCACACAGCTCTCCGTGTTCCTGGGGAAGAGGGAACACTCTGGCCAGAACAGTGAGAAGAAAGGACGCTTTCTCTGCCCAGCACGACTTGGCTCAGATTTCACCCAGCTACATCCAACAGGTGCTGGCAGTTGTGTGACCTTGGGTACTTTCCCTCCCTGAGACTCAGTTTCCACATCTGTGAAATGCATGCTGGTGCCACAGCAGGGATTACAAACATTGGGCATAGCACACACGGGCACTTCCTATGCTCAGCCCATGGCAGACATCACTATTCGATCCCAGCATCTCTTCCCATAGGGCCCAAGCAGCCACTTCCAATCGAGCTGGGTTGCTGCAGCAACCGAAGCCTCTTTGCTGTCCCTGGACTAAATGACTTCCAGAGGTTCCTGGGCTCTGAGACTGCAGAAAGTCTGTTATTCTCTTTTGCTTCTATCATCCTGTTTCTATAATAATCCCACTGAATTATTTCCATCCCCATCACTCGGCAGAATGGGGATACAGAGAGTGTGGCTCTTTCAGGACCTCTCCCTTCATCTGCTAATAATTTAGGGAGGGCAGGTGGCATGTGACCACCCCCACCCCACCCCGGTTCAATGGGGCTGGGAACCTGTGTTTTTTATTGTTTGTTTGTTTTTGAGACAGAGTCTCCCTCTGTCGCCCAGGCTGGATTGCAGTGGCGCAATCTTGGCTCACTGCAACCTCCACCTCCCAGGTTCAAACCATTCTCCTGCCTCAGCCTCCTGGTTAGCTGGGATTACAGGCGCCCATCACCATGCCCGGCTAATTTTCACATTTTTAATAGAGACAGGGTTTCATCATGTTGGCCAGGCTGGTCTCAAACTCCTGACCTCAAGTGATCCTCCTTCTTCGCAGATCACTCGGCCACCCAAAGTGCTGGGATTACAGACGTGAACCACCACGCCTGGCCACCTATGATGTCTTTTTGATAACTTCAAGTTGACCCTAGGGGCTGCAAGACCTGGTGGCCACCCATGAGCCTGAATGGCATGACAGCCAGCGCTGTGCTTTCACAACTATGGCATCATCCTGGGCTCTCAACTGCCCAGGAGTACTGCCCAGGAGGCTGGAGCATCTAAGGGAATCCCGCCTCCCTGCAGCCCCCAGGCCCAGCTTACCGCTCATGGAAGAAGAAGACATAGATGGTGCCCACGGAAGCCATAATCCAGACCAGCCAGCGCATGTGGGAGGCCCAGGGGCCCAGTTCCCGAAGGTTCAGCCTGGGAGAGAGAGAGCCAAGGCCATGGCCCTGAGGAGGGCCCACCAAGACCCCAGCCCTTGAGGACTGGCCTGTCACAGGAAATGGACCCCAAGGAAGTCCTGTCACCCGTCGCTCCACGGCTGGGACATGGGCGCTCACAGGAAGACAGGTGAACAGGCAGAAAGTGCGCTAGATAACTTGAAGCAGCAAGCAATGATTAGAGGAAAATTAGTAAAATTGATAATATCTAGAAGAAAAGGTAAGCAGCACCTCAAACTGGCAGGATGATGAACAGGTAAAGCCTGTTTGGCGGGAATTGTGCATTCTCCGTCACTGCAGTTCCGGCAGCTAACCAAAGCAATGCTGTTTTGTTTTGTTTTGTTTTGTTTCGCTTATTTTTTTGAGATGTAGTCTCTATCTGTGCCCCAGGCTAAAGTATAGTGGCACAATCCCGGCTCACTGCCACCTCCACCACCTGGGTTCAAGCGATTCTCCTGCCTCAGCTTCCCGAGTAGCTGGGATTACAGGCACCCACCGCCACGTCCGGCTAATTTTGTATTTTTAGTAAAGATGGGGTTTCTCCATGTTGGCCAGGCTGGTCACGAACGCCTGACCTCAGGTGATCCACCCACCTTGGCCTCCCAAATGCTGGGATTACAGGCCTAAGCCTCCGCGCCTGGCCTCCAATCCTTTGTTAATAATTATTTTAAGAGACAGGGTCTTGCTACTTGAGAAGCTGAGGCGGGAGGATTGCTTAAGCCTGGGAGGTCGAAGCTGCAGTGAGCCATGATCACACCACTGCACTCCAGCCTGGGCAACAGAGTGAGACCCTGTCTCAAAAAAAAATTTAAATAATAATTTAAAAATGAAAAATATGAGGAAGATCTGTTTTTACCAACATAGATAGATCTCTAAGCTATATTGTGAGGTATTCGGTAGGTAGGGGGTATGAACCAAGAATGAGATGACTAATACTGTGTGTATGTATAAAGAGAGAACAGTCGGCCAGGCACGGTGGCTCACGCCTGTAATCCCAGCACTTTGGGAGGCCAAGGCGGGCGGATCACGAGGTCAGGAGATTGAGATGATCCTGGCTAACACAGTGAAACCCTGTCTCTACTGAAAATACAAAAACAAAATTAGCCAGGCATGGTGGCGGGTGCCTGTGGTCCCAGCTACTCGGGAGACTGAGGCAGGAGAATGGTGTGAACCCGGGAGGCGGAGTTTGCAGTGAGCCGAGATGGCTCCACTGCGCTCCAGCCTGGGCGACGGAGCGAGACTCCGTCTCAAAAAAAAAAACAAAACAAAAGAGATAACTGTCAATGCACAGAAAAAGATCTGAACCTCGTCCCATGTGGTTTTGTCTGGAAAGGTGTAATTAATAGTGGTGATGATTGCAGAAGAGGGTCCTTTAGGTTTTTTCTGGAATGAATTTCTATTTTTTTTTTTTTTTTTTTTTAAATTGCGTGGCTGTGGTTTCTCCCTTTTCCACCCAGGCTAGAGTGCAGGGGCGTGATCTCAGCTCACTGCAACCTCTGCCTCCCGCGTTCAAGTGATTCTCCTGCCTCAGCAACCAGAGTAACTGGGATTACAGATGCACCACCATGCCTGGCTAATTTTTGTATTTTTAGTAGAGACGGGGTTTCATCATGTTGGCCAGGCTGGTCTCGAACTCCTGACCTCAGGTGATCTGCCCGCCTCGCCCTCCCAAAGTGCTGGGATTACAGGCATGGGCCACCGCACCTGGCCTGGAATGAATTTCTGAAATGAGAATGTGTTACGTACAACTTCTGCCAAAAAAAGTGACCTGCATGGAGTCTGTCATTATAAAGAAGTTAAGTAACACTGAAAAGTTTAAGAGTAAAAAATAATAACCCGTCTCATTACCTAAAATAGCCATCAGTGAACATTATTCGAGATATCCTTCCAAGTAGACCTAAAAATAGGCCACCAGGTAGAAGGATAGGATGGGATGAAGGGAAAGGAGAAACGGTGAGAATTAAGTTATGCACATCATTTTTAATTAGAAGTATTACATTTAATTTTAACTTGACTTTAAAAGAAGAAAATGGACACTTAAAAATTTTGCTGAAATTCAAACAAACGTTTTTTCACCATAAAATTCACTTGGATTCTGAAGTTAAGATAAATTATGTAGCACAAGAAAATTGAATTTTCAGCCGGGCGCAGTGTCTCATGCCTGTAATCCCAGCACTTTGGGAGGCCAAGGCAGGTGGATCACCTGTGGTCAGGAGTTCAAGACCAGCCTGGTCAAAATGGTGAAACCCCATCTCCACTGAAAATACAAAAATTAGTTGGGTGTGGTGGCGGAAGCCTGTAATTCCAGCTACTTGGGAGGCTGAGGCAGGAGAATTGCTTGAACCCGCGAGGCAGAGTTTGCACTGAGCCAAGATCACACCATTGAGTTCCAGCCTGGGCGATGAGAGTGAAACTCCATCTCGGGGGGGGGGGAAAAAGTTGGATTTTTAAAATTACATGTTTCGGGTTCTTGTTTGTTTGTTTTTTTAGAGACAGGGCTCACTCTCCCAGGCTGGAGTGTGGTGGCACAATCATAGCTCACGGCAGCCTCGATTTCCTGGGCTCAAGCGATCCTCCTGTCTCAGCCTCCTGAGTAGCTGGGAACACAGGCACACGCCATCACAAACTAGTTTCTTTCAAACACTATTCATGGATACGGGATTCTTGGACTTCTTTCACGTGTGACAATGGTGCCTATTGTTTTTATGGCTGCATGACAACCCCATTTGATAGTTTATTCCGAAGTCTATCTTTGGGAAATGATTAGAAGTGTTTCCACTGTGTGTCAGCATTAAATGGTGCTGTGGCCACATTCAGAAGCCAGCTTGTTTTTTTCACTTTGCAAATAATTTATTTTTTCAGTCTCAGTGCCTGAAGAATTTGTCTCTTTCTTTCATTTCCATCAGCTTCTCTCTGATTGCTCTAATTTTGGCTTTTTGAAAATGTCTGTATTCTCCCTGATTATGTAAAATCTTCAGTATTTATTTGGTTTTTGGTTTGTTTCTTTTTCCCCTACAAAGAGAGGGAGCTGGGGGTTCTGTTTGTGACAATACGCTCCGATACCAGCACAGGGCCTGGCACAGGGCAGTGCCCAGTCAATCACAGCCGGGGTAAAGGTAAAGAAGAGAGACTCAGGCTGGGCGCAGGGGCTCACACCTGTGATCCCAGCACTTTGGGAAGCCGAGGCAGGCGGATCACCTGAGGTCAGGAGTTTGAGACCACCCTGGCTGACATGGTGAAACCCCATCTCTACTAAAAATACAAAAATTAGCGGGGTGTGGTGGCACATGCCTGTAGTCCCAGCTACTCAGGGGGCTGAGGCAGGAGAATCGTTTGAAACCGGGAGGTGGAGGTTGCATTGAGTCGAGATCACGCCACTACGCCCGGCTGAAAATCCAATTTCCTTGTGCTTTACATAATTTATCTTAACTTCAGAATCCAAGTGAATTTTATGGTGAAAATTCTGGGCAAGAGAACAAGACTCTATCTCAAAAAACATAAACAAAACAAAAAATAAAAACAAAATAAATATATACTTATAAAATGTGGCCACTGCAGTGGCTCATGCCTGTACTCCCAACACTTTAGGAGACGGAGGCAGGAGGATGGCCTGAGGCCAGGAGTTCAGGACCAGTCTGGGCTACATAGTGAGACCCATCTCTACAAAAATAAAAACATTAGCCAAGCATGGTGGCTTGCACCTGCAGTCCCAGCTACTTGGGAGGCTGAGGTGGGAGGATCACTTGAGCCCAGGAGCTAGAGGCTGCAGTGAACTATGATCACAACAGTGCACTCCAGCATAGGCAATAGAGCAAGACCCTGTCTCTAAAAAAAAATTTTTTTAATTTAAAAGCTATATTAAATAAATTAAATATTAAGTAAATATAAATATAAGTATATATGTATGTATATGCATGTGTATGCATGTCTGTCTATTACACATATTTTTATATATGTGCATATATATAGACACATGCATACATATGTACATATTAATATTTGCTTTTCTGGATGGGTGTGGTCGCTCACACCTATAATCCAAACACTCTGGGAGACAGAGGTGGGGAGATCACTGGAGGTTAGGAGTTCAAGACCAGCCTGGCCAACATGGTGAAACACCGTCTCTACCAAAAATACAATAATTAGCTGGGCTTGGTGGCGCACGCCTGTAATCCAGCTACTCAGGAGGCTGAGGCAGGAGAATCGCTTGTACCGGGGAGGCAGAGGTTGCAGTGAACCAAGATCTCGATGCTGCACTCTAGCCTGGGTGACAGAGTAAGATTCTGTCTCAGAATTCTCAGAAAGAAAAAAATGATGTATATATTTGCTTTTTCTGCATAAAATAACTCAAGAAGGACACGCAAGAAAGTGGGTATAAGCAGCTGCTTCCAGGAAGGAGAAAAGTGTGGCGGAAAGCTGTTCACCTAACTCCTCTGTGCCAGGTCAACATATTACTCAGCCAAATAGAAAAATAAATTCAAACAATGAAAAGAAAGGCTGCCAAGCATTTGCTGAGCGGTGGGACAGTACTCACCAGGGTGCGTAGGAAGCCGCTATGAAGAAATAGATGACCATCCGGTCGAACATGTGTAGACAGTGTTCCACCATCCTAGGGTGGCAGAGAAGCTGGCGGTCACAGCCCCTGCACAGAGGGAAGGGCCAGTGCCCCCAGAACTATGCCCTGGGCTGATCGTGCCTGCCTACAGGTTAGCGGGGCTGGGTTCCTCTATCCAGCCAGGACCCCTTGGGCCTCAGAATCCCCATCTGTAAGTGACCAGGGCAGTGGTCTTCAAACCAGGCTCCTTATCATCACCCTAGGGCTGCCTGGAGACACCTTGCCTCGGGGATTCCACTGAGGGCCTTGTGCCCCTGCAAGTAAGGATCGGACATCCTCCTTCACACATTTTTTTTTTTTTTTTTTTTTTTTTTGAGACAAAGTCTCACTCTGTCTCCCAGGCTGGAGTACAGTGGCACGATCTCAGCCCACTGCAACCTCTGCATCCCGGATTCAAGCCATTTTCTTGCCTCAGCCTTCCAAATAGCTGGGATTACAGGCACCTACCACCATTCCCAGCTAGTTTTTGTATTTTTAGTAGAGACGGGGTTTTGCCATGTTGGCCAGGCTGGTCTCGAACTCCTAACCTCCAGTGATCCACCTGCCTTGGCCTTCTAAAGTGCTGGGATTACAAGCGTGAACCACTGCACCCGGCCATCCTCCCATACTTTAATCAGAGCCATTATGCATTTCTGCTTTATATACTGGGTTTTTCCAAAGATTTATAATGGGGAAAGAATTCTGTGGAGAATGTGCAAAAATGGCCAGACGGAGTGGCTCACACCTGTAATTCCAGAGCTTTCAGAGGCTAAGGCAAGAGAATTGCTTGAGCTCAGAAGTTGGAAACCAGCCTGGGCAACATAGTGAGACCTCATCTCCACTAAAAATTAGAAAGATCAGCCAGGCATAAGAGTGCATGCCTGTACGCCTAGTTACTCCAGAGGCTGAGGCAGGAGGATCTCTTGACCCTGGGAGGTTGAGACTACACTGAGCCATGTTTGTGCCACTGCACTCCAGTCTGGGCAACAGAGTTAGATCCAGTCTCAGAAAAAAAAAAAAGAAAAAAAAAAAACACTCCAAAAACTACTAAATTCCGTGCCCCTCAAGACTGTCTGGGAGCTGACATTCTAATGCTGGAAGAACTTAGTGGTTCAGATCCGAGTTCTGGAGCCAGAAGGCCTGGGTTTGAATTCCAGCTCTACTCTTCAGGAGTACATAACCTTGAGCAAGTTACCTATTCGCTCTAGATCTCAGCTTCCTTCTCTGTAAAATACGGAGAATGCCAGCAACCTGACACGGGGCTGTAGGGAGGATTAAATTAGCTAATACTCAGTGCAGTATATAGTAAGTGTTCAATAAATACCAGCTGTTTTGGCCGGGTGTGGTGGCTCATGCCTGTAATCCCAGCACTTAGGGAGGCCATGGTAGGGGATCACCTGAGGTCAGGAGTTTGAGACCAGCCTGGCTAACATGGTGAAACCCTGTTTCTACTAAAAATACAAAATATTAGCTGAGCGTGGTGGTGAGTGCCTGTAATCCCAGCGACTAGGGAAGCTGAGGCAGGAGAATTGCTTGAACCTGGGAGGCAGAGGTTGCAGTGAGTCAAGATCATGCCATTGCACTCCAGCTTGGGCAACAAAAGTGAAACTCTGTCTCAAAATAAATAAATAAATAATAAAAATAAATAAATAACCATTTTTATGATGACCTCACCTTGTATAGTGAGCGATAACCCTCAATACATGGGACTGTCATGGTGCCAACCACCACAGTGGTGCCCAATGAGTCACACCCCTGGTATTCACACACTGGGACTCTCCCCTCCCAAAACAAATAAGGTAAACTCAGGGAACCACTAGGACATTGCAGAAATGATAGTGTATGGTTCCTAAGGCCAGATCATAAAAGACATTACACCTTCTGCCTTGTTCTGTTAAGTTGCTAAGTTTGGGGGAAATAAGCTCCCATGTGGCTGTGAAGACACAGCCACACTACAACCCAGCACTAACTCACCAGCCAAGTGAGGGGGCTTAGACTCTCCAGCCCCAGTCAAGCCATCAGATGACAGCAGCCCCAGCCAACCTCTGACTACAGGAAACACCACGGACTGGAGCCACACAGCTAAAGCTCTCAAATTCCTAACCCCTTGAGGCTTTGAGAGAGAGTAAGTGTTTCTTGTTATTTTAAGCCACAATGCTCTGGCATACTTTGTTACAAAGCAATCACTGACCCGTACAAACTGTGGTTCTGTCTAGCAAAGTGCAGCCCTGAACAAATTTGACAAATGATTGTATGCACGGCTCAACTGCATGTCTTCCTAGAAATTAAAGGGAGTGGCATACAGCTTTATGGGGGGCCTGGATTCCTAGAGTCAGTTTGGGTTGAATGTGGCTGCTATGCAACCTTGAGCAAATAAGGTTTCTTTTCTTTTTCTTTTTCTTTTTCTTTCTTTCTTTCTTTCTTTCTTTCTTTCTTTCTTTCTTTTCCTCCCTTCCTTCCTTCCTTCCTTCCTTCCTTCCTTCCTTCCTTCCTTCCTTCCTTCCTTCCTTCCTTCCTTCCTTTCCTCCTTTCCTCCTTTCCTTCTTTTCCCTTCCTTCCTTCCTTCCTTCCTTCCTTCCTTCCTTCCTTCCTTCCTTCCTTCCTTCAGATTTTCACTCTGTTGCCCAAGTCAGAGTGCAGTGGCACTATCTCAGCTCACTGCAACCTCCACCTACCAGGTTCAAGCAATTCTCGTGCCTCAGCCCCCTGAGTAGCTGGGATTATGGGTGTGTGTCAGACACCGTGCCTCGCTAATTTTTGTATTTTTAGTAGAGACAGGGTTTCACCATGTTGGCCAGGCTGGTTTCAAACTCTTGACCTCAAGTGATCCTTCCACCTCGGCCACCCAAAATGCTGGGATTTCAGGCATAAGCCACCTTGCCTGGCCTCGCTGTAATTTTTTTTTTTTTAATCAAAACTAGCCAAATGCAGTGGCTCACATTTGTAATCCCAGCACTTTGGGAGGCCAAGGAGGGCAGGTCGCCTGAACCTAGGAATTCAAGACCAGCCTGGGCAACATGATGAAACTCCATCTCTACAAGAAATACATAAAATTAGCTAAATGCGGTGGTGCATGCCTGTAGTCCCAGCTACTCAGGAGGCTGAGATAGGAGGATCGCTTGAGCCCTGGAAGTGGAGGTGAACCGAGATGAACCGTTACCATACTCCAGCCTGGGTGACAGAGTGAGACCCTATCTCAAAAAAAATAAAAAATAAATAAATAAATAAAAATCGAAAATGTAAAACTCAGGGATTCTAATGCCTACATTGCAGAATTATTGAAAAGATTAGGGAATGGCACCTGTAGCATGCCTGGAACAAAGCCCAGAGGGGAGCTGGCCCGTCATGACCACCCTGCAGCCAGCAAGGGCTTTTCTCTTGCTCCTCTCAGAAGCGAGCAAACCAAGCCAGGCGTGAAGGCTCATCCCTGAAACCCCAGCACTTTGGGAGGCTGAGGCGGGTGGATCACTAGAGCCCATGAGTTGGAGACCAGCCTGGGCAACATGGTGAAACCTCATCTCTACAAAAAGATACAAAAATTAGCCAGGCATGATGGCACACACCTGTGATCTCAGTGCCTCAGGAAGCTGAGGCAGGAGGATTGCTTGAGCCCTGGAGGTGGAGGCTACAGTGAACCAAGACTCTACCACTGCACTCCAGCCTGGGCAACAGATTGAGACTCTTTCTCAAAAAAAAAAAAAAAAAAAAAAGTTGGCCAGGCACAGTGTTGGCCAGGTGCAGTGGCTCACGCCTGTAATCCCAACACTTTGGGAGGCCAAGGTGGGTGGACTATCTGAGGTCAGGAGTTTGAGACCAGCCTGGCCAACATGGAGAAACTCCATCTCTACCAAAAAAAAAAAATACAAAATTTAGCTGGATGTGGTGGTACACACTGTAGTCTCAGCTACTCAGGAGGCTGAGGCAGGAGAATTGCTTGAACCCAGGAAGCGAAGGTTGCAATGAGCTGAGATAGCACCACTGCACTCCTGCCTGGGCTACAGAGTGAGACTCTATCTCAAAAAAAATAATAATAATAGGTGAGCAAACCAGGCTCCCCTGGGCGAGGTGGTCTGCCCCAAAGAGACCCAACTGCAGCCTGTGTAAGGCAGGGTCTGTGCCTCCTGCAAAGCCAGCCTGTGGGTCACCTACCCCAGCCCCTCCCAGCTCAGCAGAGAATGTCACTAGGCAGACTGGATGTCCTGGTTCACCCCCCGGGCCGCCATGGGTCCCCCTGCCCTGACCCCCTACCCGGCATGGGTCCCCTCTGGGCAGGAGGCACCTGAGGTGGCTCTTCTTCCAGGAGATGGTGTGAAACACGGTGGACACCACGAAGAGGCCACAGAGGCCAAGGCCGTAGATCCAGGCGGAGATGGTCTCCCAGTCATCGTCCGACAGGAAGTAGAGGTTGGAGCTGCCCAGGATGCTGGGGATGATCCAGAACTGGAGGGGCAGGGACGGCGGGGACAGGTGCAGCAGCTGCGCGGCTCAGAGCACGCCTCCTGCCCCTTCCCCGGCTGAGCTGCCCAACGTGGCAGCACTCGTCTCTTGAAATGTGGTCAGTGCCACTGAAGAATGGAATCATTTTATTTTACTTTAATGGATTCAAGTGTAAATTTCCTTCCTTCCTTCCTTCTTTGCTTCCTTCCTTCCTTCCTTTCCTCCCTCCTTCCTTTCCTTTCCTTCCTTCCTTTCATCCTTCCATCCTTCCTTCCTTCCTTCCTCCGTTCTTTCCTTCCTCTCCTTTCCCTTTTCCCCTTTTCTTTCCTTTCCTTTTTTCTTTTCTTTCTCTTTTCCTTTCCTCTTTCTCCTCCCTCCCTCCCTCTCTCCCTCCCTCCCTCCCTCCCTCCCTTACTTCCTTCCTTCCTCCCCCAGGCTAGAGTGCAATGGTACAATCACAGTTCACTGCAGCCTCAACATCCTGGGTTCAAGTGATCCTCCCACCTTGGCCTCCCAAGTAGCTGAGACTACAGGCACACACCACCATAACTGGCCAATTTTTACATTTTTTATAGAGATGGGGTCTGGCTATAATGCCCAGGCTGGTCTTGAACTCCTAACCTCAGGCGATCCTCCCACCTTGGCCTCCAAAGGACTGGGATTATAGGTGTGAGCCACCATTCCCAGCCTCAGGTGTCAATTTCAACAGCCACATGGGGCCAGTGGCTGCCAACCTGGACAGTGCAGGTCTAGATACTTGATTCAAATATCTCAAAGGGGTCCATGTAGGAAACGGTCAAAGACCACGTCCCAGGGAGTGGACGCCCCCACCACACCCCAGCCCCTCTCTGGGACACCACACAGAGAAGTATGATGTGCCACATGTCACACATCATCATCACAGATGTCCTGACCTCATCTGCTTGGACTGCCCTGAAGGAAGAGCCCAGCCCTGAGCAGCACAGGCGCCCAGGTACCATTCAGTTTGTAAACGGGTTTAAATAGTGGATGGTGGCCGGGTGCGGTGGCTCACACCTGCAATCCCAGCACTTTGGGAGGCTGAGGCGGGTGGATCACGAGGTCAGGAGATCGAGACCAGCCTGGCCAATATGGTGAAACCCCGTCTCCACTAAAAAATACAAAAAATTAGCCAGGCATGGTGGCACGCACCTGTAATCCCAGCTACTCAGGAGGCTGAGACAGGAGAATTGCTTGAACCCGGGAGGTGGAGATTGCAGTGAGCTGAGATCGTGCCACTGCACGCCAGCCTGGTGACACAGCAAGACTCCATCTCAAAAAAAAATTTATTTTTAAGTAGTGGATGGTCCACCATGATTCACTGGAGAGAATGGAATCTCCAAATCCTCTGCCTTTATAGGTGCATGGCCTGGCCCTTCCCAGCCCCTCTACTCTGCTTTTCCCTACTCTCCCTCCTGCTCTGCCCCAAGTCACTATGCCTTGGCCTTCCTGGCCTTTGTCCAGTTGTCCCAACACTTTCCTGCCTCAGGGGCTCTGCACATGCTGTTCCCTTGTCCTCAACATGCTGTTCCCTTCACTCTCTGGGAGATTGGCTCCTAGTCATCCTTCAGCAGCTGGTTAATATCACTCTGGTAGGAGCACCTGCCCTGTCCTTTGACTGACGCAGGCCTCTCCTGTTGTCTATAGCACCTGGTGCCCTCTCTCCCTGGCAGCCCCCACATGTTATATGATAGACTTACTTAATCACTATTTCCCCCACACAACACGAGCTGCACAGGGTCACCAGTGCACGGTGGGCACCTAACAAATATATACTGAGGGAGGCAGGTAGGAAGGAAGGAATGCTGGAAGAGCCCTTTTGGGAAGAAGTGGGCAAGTCAGGGCCTGGTGCAGTGGCTCACACCTGCAATGCCAGCACTTTGGGAGGCCAAGGTGGGTGGATCACTTGAGGTCAGGAGTTCGAGACCAGTCTAGCCAACATGACAAAACCCCGTCTCTACTTTAAAAAAAAAAAAAAGCCAGGCGTGGTGGCAGGTGCCTGTATCCCTGCTAGTCAGGAGGCTGAGGCAGGAGAATCACTTAAACCCAGGAGGCAGAGGCTGCTCTGAGCCACGATCACGCCACTGCACTCCAGCTTGGGTGACAGAGAGAGACTCTGTCTCAAAAGAAATAAATAATTTTAAACATTTTTTAAAGAAAAGTAGGCAGTGAGAATTCAGCCCCAACAATGTGCATCCTCCAGGACTCACTGAAAAGCAATCTGTCTGCAAAATCAGCCCAGGTGAGTCCCAAAGGAAGGAGGTGTCCTGCTAGCTTCCCCGACATCCAGGCTGGGTGCCGGATAGGGACAGGTCAACAGCAACGCACCAGAATGGGATGGCTCCTTAATAAGAGGCCATCAGCCACCTACATGTCCATCTGCGCATGACAGACTGAACATCAACAGGGAAGATAGAAGCCTTGCTGTAGGCGATGGAATTATAACTTTAAAAAATCATTTCTGGCCAGGTGTGGTGGTTCATACCTGTAATTCCAGCACTTTGGGGGGCCAAGGCCAGGAGGATCACCTGAGGTCAGGAGTTCAAGACCAGCCTGGCCAACATGGTAAAACCCCACCTCTACTAAAAATACATAAACTAGCTAGGCATGGTGGCTTGTGCCTGTAATTCCAGCCACTCGGGAGGCTGAGGCAGGAGAACTGCTTCAACCCAGGAGGCAGAGGTTGCAGTGAGCCAAGATTGCACCACCACACTCCAGCCTGGGTGACAGAGTAAGACTCTGTCTTAAAAAAAAAAAAAAAAAGAAAGAGAAAAGAAAAACACAAAAAATTAGCCGGGCTTGGTGGCAGGTGCCTGTAGTCCCACCTACTCGGGAGGCTGAGGCAGGAGAATGGCATGAACCCAGGAGGTGGAGATTGCAGTGAGCCGAGATCGTACCACTACACTCCAGCCTGGGGGACAGAGTGAGACTCCGTCTCAAAAAAAAAAGAACTCAGTGTGGTCCTGGCACACACCAAGTTCAAATCAGCACCAGCCACTCCTTTCTATTACACCGGCAGCTCGTCGTGAAAGCCCTGGGCTCAGGCCAAACACACAATAGACCCCGGGGTCGAACAGGTCAAGGTGGGGGGTTTGAGAATTAATTATCAAAGGTGGGGTTACAGGTGCCTGCCACCATGTCCAACTAATTTTTGCATTTTTAGTAGAGATGCGGTTTCACCATGTTGGCCATGCTGGTCTCAAACTCCTGACCTCAGGTGATCTGCCCGCCTCAGGCTTCACAAAGTACTGGGATTACAGGCGTGAGCCACCATGCCCGGCCCCATCAAAGGTTCTTAGAGCAAGACAGAGGCACGCCCAGCACTGCAGCCCAATTTACCCCAGTGGCCTTCCCTCGAGACGCACTCACTCTTCTGAGGGCCTGAGGGCCACAGAAGACGCGAGGAATGGGCCACTTGGGACATACGTGAAGGAGTTGCCTTCCCCCACCCCCCTCCCTGGAAGTGTCCCCATCTCAGCCCTGAACCCCCCAAAAGCCAACTCACAGCATGGGTGGCACAGTTGGCCGCATGTTCATACTCTGTGGGCTGGTACCTCTTGTGGGCAGGGACTCGGTGGTTCATGAACCTGGAAGGAGAGGGAGAGTTCCAGAGGGAGAATTCCAGGAAGCTCTGCTGGGGAAGAGGTGCCATCTGAATTCCCAGGAAGCCTGAAGACCTCACTTCCTACCGGTAGGAAAAGAAGAGCGCTCCTCCATTTTCCTATCCCCCCTCCTCTTCCCTTCCCTCCCTCACTCTTTCTGATCATTAAATGGTTTTGGGTTACCCAATATTTTGTGCCTAATCCCCAGTGGGGTGTTTGTTACAAAATTTTGCTAAATGCTAAATGTGGCATTCTCTTCGTTTACTTTTTTTTGAGACAGAGTCTCACTTTGTCAAAAGACTGGAGTGTAGTAGCGTGATCTCGGCTCACTGCAACCTCTGCCTCCCGAGATCAAGCAATTCTCTTGCCTCAGCTTCCTGAGTAGCTGGGTGTGTGCCACCAAGCCTGGATAATTCTTGTATTTTTAGTAGAGATGGGGTTTCACCATGTTGGGCTGGTCTCGAACTCCTGACCTCAGGTGATCCGCCCACCTCAGCCTCCCAATGTGCTGGGATTACAGGTGTGAGCCACCATGCCTGGCCTTTTTTTTTTTTTTTTTTTTTTTTTTTTACATAGGGTCTCACTCTGTCACTCAGGCTGCAGTGCAGTGGTGCAATCATGGCTCACTGCTGCCTCCACCTCCTGGGCTCAAGCGATCCTCCCGTCTCAGCCTCCTGAGATGCTGGGACTACAGGCACAATCTACCATGCCCAGCTACATTTTTTTTGTATTTTTTATAGAGACAGGGTTTCATCATGTTGCCCAGGCTGGTCTCGAACTCCTGGGCTCAAGCGATCCTCCCACCTTGGCTTTCCCAAAGGGCTGAGATTACAGACGTGAGCCACTGCTTCTGGCCTCATTTCCTGTTTTTTATTTTCTCTAAGTACAACTTACGAACAATATAGCTCTGCAAGGGGTCAGCTCGAAGGATTTTTACAGATGCATAGACCCACACAACCACCATCCAGGAAGAGCTACGGCTCACTTCTCACCCCCAAGAAAGTGCCCAGTGCCCCCTCCCATGGGTACATTTTCCCCAGGGAAACCACCCTCTGCCGTTGTCATCTTGGATTTGTTTCCCCTGTTCTTGAACTTGCTCAATGAACTCATACAGAACACGCTGTTTTGTGTCTCGCTTCTTTTGCTTAATGTGATTTTTGTGAGATTCATCCACATTTTAGGGTACAGCAACTGGTAGTTTTCATGGCTGTATCATATTCCACTGGGTGAACAGACCACAAGTGACTTATCCAGCCCACTGCAGGGGGACACTCCTGTTTGGGGACATTATGGATAACTCGGCCCATGAACATTTTTATGCACACGTTTTGGTGAACACACGCACTTATTTCTGCTGGGCTCAGGTGAAATTGCTACATGACTTTATCTTAAAAATAAACATTTCTGGCCAGGTGTGGTGACTCACGCCTGTAATCCCAGCACTTTAGGAGGCCAAGGTGGGCAAATCACTTTAGGCCAGGAGTTCGAGACCAGCTTCATTAACACGGTGAAACACCATCTCTACTAAAAATACAAAAATTAGCTGGAAGTGGTGGCATGTGCCTATAATCCCAGATACTTGGGAGGCTGAGGCAGGAGAATCACTTGAGGGAGGTGAGGGTTGCAGTGAGCCGAGATCATACCATTGCACTCCAACCTGGGCGACAGAGTAAGACTCCATTTCAAAAAAAAATGTTAGCCGGGCGTGGTGCCACAGGCCTGTAATCCCAGCTACTTGGGAGGCTGAGGCAGGAGAATCATTTGAACCTGGGAGACGGAAGTTGCAGTGAGCCGAGATCGTGCCACTGCATTCCAGCCTGGGTGACAGAGACAGAGTCTTTCTCAAAAAACAAAACAAATCAAACAAACAAAACAAAAATTTCTATGTTTTGTGTGTCTTTTTAGAATCTTCAGAGCGTTATCACCTCTGTTTAATCCTCACTGGAGCACCATGTGGAGCTATTGGCCATTTTACAGATGGAGAAGCTACAGGGCAGGGAGATGAGGGAAGGAGATCACAGGACGGGAAGGGGCTCAACCCAGCCCTGGTTGACTCCAACGTCTGGTTATGCCTTGACACAAGTCTGTGCTGGGGGACTTAGGTCAGGATGGGAAGACAGACGAGGGTTGGCTGGAAAGGAAAGAGGCATCCAAGAGCTGGTGGTAAGGTCTGCACACACCTGGCCGTCAGACCAGCAGCCAGGACCACAGCAGCGTGCATGTCTTTGGCCACAGAGGCTCGGAATCAGCTCACCTGAACGTTGCCAAGCAGCAGCCACCCAATGGGTTAAATTCCACTAAACACACCAAAAACCTTCCCCCCATGTCTGATGGTTACTTTGTAGACTGCCCCCCAAACAAACGAGTGTATGGTTCAGAACAAATGACTCCATGCAGTATATATGGGGCACTAAGCATTTATTGGGCACTTTCTGTATGCTGGTGTCACACCAGGAGGTCATGGAGCATTTATTCAGCATCTCCTGTGTGCTGGCTCCATGCTGTAAAGACCCTGGAACATTCGTTGAGCACCTTCTGTGTGCTGGCTCCATGCTAAGTATAGTTCATGGAGCATTTATTAAGCATCTTTTGTGTGCTGGCTCCATGCTAAATACAGCTCATGGAGCATTTATTCAGCACCTCCTGTGTGCTGGATCCAGGTCAAGTACAGTTATGGAGCATTCATTGAGCACCTTCCATATGCTGGCCTTATGCTAAGTACAGCTTATGGAGCACTTATTAAGCACCTTGTGTGTTGGCTCCATGCTAACTATAGTTCATGAAGCACTTAATAACCACCTTTGGTGTGCTGGCTCCATGCTAAGTATAGTTCATGAAGCATCTATTAAGTACCTTTTGTGTGCTGGCTCCATGCTAAGTGCAGCTCATGGAGCATTTATTCAGCACCTCCTGTGTGCTGGCTCCAGGCTAGTAAAGACCCTGGAACATTCGTTGAACACCTTCTGTGTGCTGGCTCCGTGTTAAGTACAGTTCATGGAGCATTTATTAAGCATCTTTTGTGTGCTGGCTCCATGCTAAATACAGCTCATGGTGCATTTGTTAAGCACCTTCTGTACGCTGGATCCAGGTTAAGTACAGTTATGGAGCATTCATTGAGCACCTTCTGTACGCTGGCCTCATGCTAAGTACAGCTCATGGAGCACTTATTAGGCATCTTCTGTGTGCTGACTCCATGCTAAGTATAGTTCATGAAGCATTTATTAAGCACCTTCTGTGTGCTGGCTGCATGATAAATGCAGCTCATGGAGCATTTATTAAGCACCTTCTGTGTGCTGGCTCCATGCTAAGTGTAGTTCATGAAGCATTTATTAAGCACCTTCTGTGTACTGGCTCCATGCTAAGTACAGCTCATGGAGCATTTATTAAGCACCTTTGATGTGCTGGCTCCATGCTAAGTATAGTTCATGAAGCATTTATTAAGCACCTTCTGTGTGCTGGCTCCATGCTAGTACAGACCCTGGGGCATTGATTGAGCACCTTCTGTGTGCTAGCTCTATGCTAGCATAGTTCAGGGTTCATTTATGAAGCACATTGTGTATGCTGGCTTCATGTATGCTGGTGAGGGCAGTGCAGGAGTGAAAGCTGGGCAGGGAAGTCTGCCAGGCACTGACACTCTGATTTGCCCTGGGACACTTGGTGCCTGGGTGAATCCAAGGGTCCAACGGTCCAGGTGACTGCTGTCTGCCTGCATCCAGCTGGGACTCCATGGTCACGTGATTCCACAGTCAGTCAAGTGACTTCAACACCAGGGTCACACTGAGCCCATTCGACAGTTGAGAAAACTAAGACCCCTGGGGCCAGGCTTCTGCACCAAGCTAAAGAGACACCAACATCCCATCTCCCATGGCCTCAGCACCCTTGCAGGGGCAGACTGAAAACTGGAATTATAGTCACAGAGAACATGGAGGACCCACCCTGGGGACCCCATTGAAGCCTCCCCAGGAGCCCAGAACATGCCACCCATCCACCCACCTTCCTCAAGGTGGGCCAGGAAGCTGCCTGTGGCCAAGACTGGCTTATGTTTGGTTTTTTCTTTTGTTTTGTTTTCTGTTTTTTTGAGATGGAGTCTCTTTTTCTTGAGATGGAGTCTTGGTCTGTTGCCCAGGTTGGAGTGCAATGGCACTGTCTCAGCTCACTGCAACCTCTGCCTCCCGGGTTCAAGCGATTCTCCTGCCTCAGCCTCCCTAGTAGCTGGAACTACAGGCACGTGCCACCACACTCGGCTAATTTTTGTATTTTTAGTAGAGACGGGGTTTCACTATGTTGGCCAGGTTGGTCTTAAACTCCTGACCTCATGATCTGCCTGCCTCAGCCTCCCAAAGTGCTGGGATTACAGGCGTGAACAACTGCACCCCGCCAGGATTAGCTTATTAACTAATAAGTAATAACAACAAAAATAGTGATATGGGTTGAACCGTGTCATCCCAGCATTCAAGTGTTGAAGCCCTAATTCCCAGTATTGAGAAGGGGACCTCATTTGGGAACAGGATTGGAGCAGATTTCATTAGTTAAGATGAGGCCAGGGTTGGGTGTGGTGGCTCACGCCTGTAATCCCAGCACTTTGGAAGGCCGAGGCAGGCAGATCATGAGGTCAGCAGATCGAGAGCATCCTGGCTAACACGGTGAAACCCCATCTCTATTAAAAATACAAAAACTTAGCCGGGCATGGTGGCGGGTGCCTGTAGTCCCAGCTACTTAGGAGGCTGAGGCAGGAGAATGGCATGAACCCGTGAGGCAGAGGTTGCAGTGAGCCGAGATTGCGCCACTGCACTCCAACCTGGGCAATAGAGTGAGACTCAATCTCGGAAAAAAAAAAAAAAAAAATGAGGCCAGACTGCATTAGGGTGGGCCCCCATCCAATATGAGTAGGGTTCCCTAAGAAGACGAAACAGGCCGGCCATGGTGGCTCACACCTGTAATCCCAGCACTTTGGGAAGCAGAGGCAGGTAGATCACCTGAGGTCAGGAGTTCAAGACCAGCCTGGCCAACATGGCAAAATCCCATCTCTACTAAAAAATAAAAATAAAAAAATTAGCAAGGCATACTGATGGGTAACTGTAATCCCAGCTACTCGGGAGGCTGAGGCAGGAGAATCACTTCAACCTGGGAGGCAGAGGTTGTGCTGAGCCAAGATCGCGCCACTGCACTCCAGCCTGGGCAACAAGAGCGAGACTCCATCTCCAAAAAAAAAGACGAAAGAGACACAGAGAGGACAACGTCAAATGAAGACAGAGACACACGGGGAGGACAGCCATGTGATGTTGGAAGCAGAAATTATGGCAATGCGAAGAAATATCTGCTGTTGTAAGCCGCTGGTGTGTGATCACCTGTGATTTCAGCCCTCAGACACAAACAAGCATATCGTGCTTGTTTTATTCTTTATTTTTAGTTATTTTTAAATGAGACTGAGTCTTGCTCTATCACCCAGGCTGGAGTGCAGTGGCACCATCTCGGTTGATTGCAAACTCTGCCTCCTGGGTTCAAGCGATTCTCCTGCCTCAGATCCTGAGTAGCTGGGATTACAGGCGCCTGCCACCACACCCGGCTATTTTTTGTATTTTTAGTAGAGATGGGATTTCACCATGTTGGCCAGGCTGTTCTCGAACTCCTGACCTCAAGTGATCCACCTGTCTCGGGTTCCTAAAGTGCTGGGATTACAGGCGTGAGCCACCGCGCCCAGGCCTTTGCTGTTGGTTTTTGTTGTTGTTTTTTGAGAAAGGGTCTTGCTCTGTGGCCCCACTGTCATAGCTCACTGTAGCCTTGACCTCCTGGGCTCAAGCCCAGCCTCCCGAGTAGCTGGGATTACAGGCGCACACCACCACACCCGGCTAACTTTTTTTTTTTTTTTTAATTTTTATTTTTGTAGAAGTGAAGTCTCACTATGCTTTCCAGGCTGGTCTCAAACTCCTGACCTCAGTTAATCCTCCCACCTCAGCCTCCCAAAGTATTGGGATTACAGGCATGAGCCACTGCGCCTGGCCTCTTTACCTTTTTCTTTTGAAACAGAGTCTCACTCTGTCACCCAGGCTGGAGTGCAGTGGTGTGATCACAGCTCACTGCAAGCTTGAACTTCTGGGTTCTAGGGATCCTCCCTCCTCAGGCGCACTCCACCATGCCCAGCTAACATTTTTTAATTTTCATAGAGATAGAGTCTCACTATGTTGCTCAGGCTGGTCTCAAACTCCTGGGCTCAAGCAATCCTCCTGCCTCAGCCTCTTGAGTAACTGGGATTACAGGTGCATGCCACCACACCCAGCTAATTTTTAAATTTTTTGTAGACACTGGGTCTTGCTCTGTTGTCCAGCCTGGTCTCAAACTCCTGACCTCAAACAATCGTCCTCCCTTGGCCTCCCAAAGTGCTGGGATTATAGGCATGAGCCACCATGCCAGGCCTCACAGTACTCATTTAGAGAGACTCTGCCCAAAAGCCCTCCAGGAGGCCGGGCCAATTTATGCTTCCCACCAACTGGGCAGGGAGTCCGGAGACCAGCTGTGAGGGTGCGGCTTGCACCGGCCTCCAAGGTGGGAAACCTATTCTCCCCCTGAGGTCTCCCCCTCTACCTGCCACCAGGTGCAGGTCTGCAGCCCTGGCTCCCCCTGCTCCTGTAACAAACACCAGGAAACCACCAAGGGTGCCAGCCACATGGGTCCCAGGGTGATGTCACGGTTGCCGTGGTGACCTGGGACGGACAGTTATTTATTTATTTCTGAGTTCCACAAGACTCTCCTTGTCTCTCAGTCACTGTGACCATTGAATGCTGGCAGCGAGGAGAGAGGGAGGCCCGGAGACAGGGCCGTGGGCAAACGACCAAGAAACAGCGTTCCCACCACCCTGAAGACCCGAGTACTTTCCCTTTAGCTCCCTGCAACCTCATTTCTTTCCTCCCTAAACCTCTAGTCAGGCATTTTAAGAAAAAGTGAATTCATATTTTCACTTCCATTCTAATTTACATAAAGTAAAATTTCCTCTTTTTTTGCTATAGTTTTGTGAGTTTTGACAAATGCGGAGAGTCCTATAACCACCACCGCCACCATCAAGATGAATAACAGATCCACCATCCCCCAGAATTCTCTCCTGCCCTCCTCTTTGCACCTGAAACCTCTGCCCAGCATCAGCCCGGCAGCCAAGACCCTGCCCCCTGTCCTCTGTGCTTTTTTTTGTTTTGTTTTGTTTTGAGATGGAGTTTTGCTATCACCCAGGCTGAAGTGCAGTGGCACAATCTCAGCTCACTGCAGCCTCTACCTCTCGGGTTCAGGTGATTCTCCTGCCTCAGCCTCCTGAGTATGTGGGATTACAGGCATGTGCCACCACCCCTGTCTAATTTTTGTATTTTTAGTAGAAATGGGAGGGGTCTCCCCATGTTGGCCAGGCTGATCTTGAACTCCCAACCTCTGGTGATCCACCTGCCTCAGCCTCCCAAAGCACTGGGATTACTGGCGTGAGCCACTGGGTCTGGCCTCTGTGCTTTGCCTTTTCCAGAATGTCACATACGCAGAGTCACACAGTAGTTGTACAACTTTTTTTTTTTTTTATGTTTACAGAGAATCTGTTGTATAAAGTCGAAAGTGCATTCTTAGGTGAAAAGAAACTGTACACTGAATGCCAAAGAGGGATTTACTTATCTTCTCTTAAACCGTATTGTGGTCAGGCGCAGTAGCTCACGCCTATAATCCCAGCGCTTTGGGAGGCCAAGGCGAGAGGATCATTTGAGACCAGCTTTGGCAACATAGCAAGACCCGATCTCTACAAATATTAAAAAATGGCCTCGGTGTGGTGGCATGTGCCTGTTGTGCCAACTACTTGGGAGGCCGAGGCAAGAGGATCACTTGAGCCCAGGAGGTCAAGGCTGCAATGAGCCAAGATCATGCCACTGCACTCCAGCCTGGGTGACAGAGCATGATCGTCTCAAAATAAAACAAAATGTATTGAAGGTAAATTTGTTTTATACTAAAAGAAAATGGCTCCTCCTAAATGTAACATTATCTTTCCTGGTAATTTTTCTCGATTCTCCCATCTCTGTTTTTGCTCCTGCCTCCCCTTTGCAGTCTGGCTTTGTTGTTCAGCAGGGAGCATCTGAGATTCTTCTCTGGTATTGCACGTCGCTTCCTTTTTACTGCTGAGCAGTATTGCTTCTCATGGACAAACCAGAGTTTTTTCATCCATTCTCCAGTTGAGGGGTAATAAATGCATTTTTTTTTTTTTTTTTAGATAGGGTCTATCACCCTGGCTGGAGTGCAGTGGTGCCATCATAGCTCACTGCAGCCTCGCACTACGGGGTCCAATCATTCCTCCTGCCTCAGCCTCCCAAGTAGCTGAGACCACAGGTACACACCACCATGCCTGGCTAATTGTTAAATTTTTTGTAGAGATAGGCTCTTGATATGTTGCCCAGACTGTTCTCAAACTCCTGGACTCAAGTGATCCTCTGGCCTCAGCCTCCCAAAGTATTGGGATTACAGGCATGAGACACCGTGCCCAGCCACAATGCCTTTTTTTTTTTTTTTTTTTTTTGAGACAGTCTCGTAGGCTGGAGTGCAGTGGCGCAATCTCAGCTCACTGCAACTTCTCCCTCCTGGGTTCAAGCAATTCTCCTCCTTCAGCCTCCCAGGTAGCTGGGATTACAGGCATCCGCCACCACGTCCAGCTATTTTTTGAATTTTGAGTACATACGAGGTTTTGGCATGTTGGCCAGGCTGGTCTCAAACTGCTGACCTCAAGTGATCTGCCCACCTCGGCCTCCCAAAGTGCTGGGATTACAGGCATGAGCCACTATGCCCAGGCCACAATGCTTATATTTCTTCCACCACCACACTCGACTAATTTTTTTTTATTTTTAGCAGAGACGGGGTTTTGCCATGTTGCCAAGGCTGGTCTCAAACTGCTGGCCTCAAGCGATCCTCCTGCCTCTGATTCCCAAAGTGCTGGGATTACAGGTGTGAGCCACTGGGACTGGTCTGGATGCATTTTTAACAAGTGAAATGGATAGATAAAATTAAGACTGTTAGAACAGAGCTGGCAGTCAGAGAGGCAGCCTTGACTGTGGGAAAATTGTCTTGAAAAAGCCGACGTTTCTAGCAGGCCATGGCTGGTTAAACTAAAGGAGGGAAGTGGCCTTTTCTTCCTCCTCCCTGGAGAACAGAATCTTCATTTTGTAGCCAACCCTTACTGCTTAGCTGAGCACACGGCCATGGCTTGGTGGAGGACTCCCAAACCAAGCCAGGACCCAGAGCCAGATGCTGTCAGGAGACGAGGAGAGAATGATGAATTCTCACCCTGAACTTGAGTATGTACAGGCTTTGGAGCTTGGCACTGTTGGGCAGAAAATGCCTGCATGGGCAGTTAACCGCTGTGTGAACTAGGAAAAATTACTTAACGTCTCTGGGCTGCAGCTTCCGGGTATGTAAAAGGGAATGATATTACCTAGCCTGCAGGTGTCATAAAGAATATAGTTTAAGGCCGAGCACGGTGGCTCACGCCTGTGATTCCAGCACTTGGAAAGGCTGAGGCGGGCGGATAACCTAAGGTCAGGAGTTCAAAGCCAGCCTGGCCCACATGGTGAAACCCCGTCTCTACTAAAAATACAAAAATTAGCCAGGTGTGGTGGTGCATGCCTGTAACTCCAGGTCCTCGGGAGGCTGAGGCAGGAGAATCTCTTGAACCCGGGAGGCGGAGGTTGCACGGAGCTGACATCGCGCCACCATACTCCAGCCTAGGAGACAGAGCAAGACTCTGTCTCAAAAAAAGAAAAAAGAAAAAAAAAATTAGCTATACGTGGTGTTTGCATGACTGTAGTTCCAGCTACTTGAGAGGGTGAGGTGGGAGGATCACATGAGCCAGGAGGTCGAGGCTGCAGTGAGCTATGATCGTGCCACTGCACTCCAGCCTGGGCCACAGAGTGAGACCCTGTCTCAAAAAATAATAATAAAATACTGACAACTGGGCTCCACACCCAGAGATTTCAGTTTATTCCATCTGGGGTAAAGCCTGGATACTGGCATGTTTAGAAGTTTATTTATTTATTTATTTATTTTTATTAGCATTTAAAAAATGGGCAGAGACAGTGAGACCTCATTTCCACAAAAAAATCAAAAAATTAGTCGGACGTGGTGGCATGCGTCTATACTCCCAACTACTCAGGAGGCTGAGGTGGGAGGATCACTAGAGCGCAGAGAGGCTGAGGCTGCAGTGAGTCATGATTGAGCCACTGCACTCCAGCCTGAATAACAGAGCGAGACCCCGCCTCAAAAAAAAAAAATCAAAAAAATTGTATATGTTAATGGTGCTATACCATGAGGCACTGTGGAATGGCTCCAATATTAATTTCTTGCTTTGGACCCTGTAGTTGAGTTACATAAGATCTTCCACTAGGGGAACTAGAGAAAGGATACTCAGGATCTTTCTACCATTTTTGCAACTACCTGTGCATTTATAATTATTTCAAAATAAAAAGTTTTTGGCCAGGCACGATGGCTCATGCCTGCAATCCCAGCACTTTGGGAGGCCGAAGCAAGCAGATCACCTGAGGTCAGGAGTTCGAGACCAGCCTGGTCAATATTGAGAAACCCCATCTCTACTAAAAATATAAAAACTAGCCAGGCTTGGTGGTGCGCACCTGTAATCCCAGCTACTCGGGAAGCTGAGGCAGGAAAATCACTTGAACCTGGGAGGCAGGGGTTGCCATGAGCTGAGATCGTGCCACTGCACTCCAGTCTGGGTGACAAGAATGAAACTCTGTCTCAAAAAAACAGGAAAAAATAATTTAAAGTGTAACCACATACAATGCCAAGATGCTCATCAAAATCAAATGAAAAAAACCAAGTAATAAAATTATATACACAACATGATTTCATTAGTGTAAAACACACACACCCCAACATTTTAGAAACATAAATGCATAGAAATAGACTTGAAAGAAAACAGGGAGATCGGTGAGTTTGGGGGTGCTGGTCACAGAAGACTTTGCCCCCCTCCCTTATTCTTTAATTTTTAGGATTGGGTGGGAGATAAAGAGTCTTTCATTTGACTTGTGTTGTTTGAATCTTTATAAGATTGTATTCACATTTTACTCATGTAACTACAACGAAAGTGTTATGTTTATTTCATTATTAATTTGTTTTGCAGAGATGGGGTTTCACTGTGTTGCACAGGCTGGTTGTGAACTCATGGGCTAAAGCAATCCTCCTGCCTCAGCCTTCCAAAGAGCTGGAATTGCAGGCATGGGCCATCACACCCAGCCTAAAAAATGCTAAAATTATACATGAAATGTTTGCCATAGAATATTTTACCTTATTTTATTTTTATTTTTATTGTTTTGAGACAAAGTCTCAGTCTGTTACCCAGGCTGGAGTGCAACGGCACGATCTCAGCTCACTGCAACTTCTGCCTCCCAGGTTCAAGCAATTCTCCTCCCTCAGCCTCCCAAGTAGCTGGGATGACAGGTGCTTACTACAACACCCAGCTAATTTTTTATATTTTTAGTAGAAATGGGGTTTCACCGTGTTGGTCAGGATGGTCTCAAACTCCTGACCTCAAGTGCTCCACCTGCCTCGGCCTCCCAAAGTGCTGGAATTACAGGCGTGAACCACCATGCCCAGCCCACATAGTCTTTAAAGGGTGTCTTAATCCATCTTCTGCTGGAATACCTGAGACTGGGTAATTTATAAAGAAACTATTATAGGCCGGGCGTGGTGGCTCATGCCTGTAATCCAGCACTTTGGGAGGCTGAGGCGGGTGGATCACCTGAGGTCAGGGGTTCAAGACCAGCCTGGCCAACATGGCGAAATCCCATCTCTACTAAAAATAAAAAAATTAGCCAGGCACAGTGGTGTGCACCTGTAATCTCAGCTACTTGAGAGGCTGAGGCAGGAGAATCACTTGAACCTGGGAGGTGGAGGTTGCAGTGAGCTGAGATCGCACTGCTGCGCTCCAGCTGGGCAACAGAGAGAGAAGAAAGAAAGAAAAAGAAAAAGGAAGAAAAGAAAGAGGAAGGAAGGAAGGAAGGAAGGAAGGAAGGAAGGAAGGAAGGAAGGAAGGAAGGAAGGAAGGAAGGAAATTATAAATTATAAAATACTTTTTGCTGTTTTGTTTTTTAGAGAAAATAATGACAGGTTCTCACCCTGTCATGCACGCTGAAATGCACTGGCACAATCATAGCTTGTTGCAGGCTCCAATTCCTGGGTTCAAGCGATGTTCCTGCCTCTGCTTCCCAAGTAACTGGGACTATAGGCATGCACCACCACACCCAGCTAATTTTTAACTTTTTGTAGAGACAGGATCTCGCCATGTTGCCCAGGCTGGTCTTGAACTCCTGGGCTCAGGTGATCCCACCCCGCCTCAACCTCTCAAGGAGCTAGGACTACAGGTGTGCACCACTACATCCAGCTAATTTTTAAACATTGTTTTGTAGAGATGGGGTCTCACTATTGTTGCCCAGGCTGGTCTCAAACTCCTGGCCTCAAGCAGTCCTCCTCCTTTGGCCTCCCAAAGCACTGAGATTACAGGCATGAGCCACATCACCTGATCCTAAGAAAACAATTTAATTTATTTTTCTTTTCTTTTTCTTTTTTTTTTTTTTTTGAGATGGAGTTTTGCTCTTGTCGCCCAGGCTGGAGTGCAGTGGCGTGATCTCAGCTCACTGCAACCTCCACCTCCCCGTTCAAGAGATTCTCCTGCCTCAGCCTCCCCCATAGCTGGGATTACAGGTGCCCACCACTATTCCTGGCTAACTTTTGTATTTTTAGTAGAGACGGGATTTTGCCATGTTGGTCAGGCTGGTCTCAAACTCCTGACCTCATGATCCACTCGCCTCAGCCTCCCAAAGTGCTGGGATTACAGGCATGAGCCACCATGCCTGGCCCAACAATTTAATTTCTTACAGCTCTTTAGGCTGGGAAATCCAGGGTCTAGGGACTGTGTCTGGGGGGGGGGCCTTCTTGCTGCTGAGGATGCTGTAGAATCCTGAGGCAGTGTGGGGCATCCCGTGGTGAGGGGCCTGTATGTGCTAACTCAAGTCTGTTTTTCTCCTCTTCTAAAGCCACTAATGCCTCACCCTCATGACCGCAGCTAATCCTAATCACCTCCCAAAGGTCCCACCCCTCAAATACCGCAAACTTCCCACCCTCTTAATACTGTTACAGTGCGGATTCAGTTTCAGAATGAGTTTTTGAAGAGACAAACATTTGAAACACAGCAAGGGGCAGGGCCAGGACTTGGAAAGGCAGAAGGTATGAAAGAAAGCAAAGCCAACCGCTGGCTGTAGCAGAGGAGAGACTGGGGGAAACGGGCATGAGAAATGTTATTTTATTTATATTTCTGTGTTACTTGACCAGCTACAATGTTCGTATACTACCTCAGTGATCTTTTTAAAATCTAATCAAATAAAAAACATTTTAAATAAAGTCAAGTTTTGAAATCAACACTCAAGGCCAGATGACATCAAACAAGTTGCATCAAAGCTGGGGAGGGATGGCTGGGCTCGATGGCTCACTCCCGTAATCCCAGCACTTAGGGAGGCTGAGGCTTGAGGCCAGGAGTTCAAGACCAGCCTGGGCAACATATCAAGACCCTTTCTCTACAAAAAAATTTAAAAATTAGCCAGGCGTGGTGGTGTGTACCTGTGGTCTCAACTGCCCAGGAGGCTGAGGCAGGAGGATAGCTTGAACCCAGGAATTTGAGGCTACAGTGAGCTATGCTCGTGTCACTGCACTCCAGCCTGGGTGACAGAGAGAGACCTTGTCTCAGAAAAAAAAAAAAAGTCCTGGAAACTACCCAAATGCCACCCATGGTAGAATTAGCATGGAAATATT
Organism: Papio anubis; assembly: GCF_008728515.1. NCBI lineage: Eukaryota > Metazoa > Chordata > Mammalia > Primates > Cercopithecidae > Papio > Papio anubis. The sequence continues at coordinate 142,724,203 of NC_044979.1, forward strand.
CACACAATGGAACACTAGATAGTAATGAGAATGAATGAATTACAGCTTTCAGAAGAAATAAGGACACTCTGCAGACTGGAGACAAATGTTAAATGGCGGTGCATACACTTCCAATCTCTCTTTCTTTTCTTTCCTTCCTTCTTTCTTTCTTTCTTTCTTTCTCTCTTTCTTTCTTTCTTTCTCTGTCTCTCTCTTTCTCTCTCTCTCTTTCTTTCTTTCTTTCTTTTCTTTGAGATGGAGTCTTGCTCTGTTGCCCAGGCTGGAGTGCAGTGGCACAATCTCTGCTCACTGCAACCTCTGCCTCCCAGGTTCAAGCAATCTCCTGCCTCAGCCTCCTGAGTAGCTGGGACTACAGGTGCACAGAACCAACAGGCTAATTTTTTTTTGCATTTTTACTAGAGATGGGGTTTCACCATGTTGGCCAGGCTGATCTCCAACTCCTGACCTCAAGCAATCCATCCACCTTGGCCTCCCAAAATGTTGGCATTACAGGCATGAGCCACCGCACCTGGCCCAACCTATTTCTATAAACTTCAAGAACAGGCAGGCAGGTTTGATGAAGGTCTGATGAAGCCAGGAGAGTGGCTGCCTTTGACGGTAGTGAGGACTGACTAACGGGGTGTGAAGGGGTTCCCAGGGCCTGGCATATTGAGCATCCTGACCTGGGTGCAGGGTCTGGCAGGCCCCAGTACCCCAGGCTCCCTCCTCCACAGTCTGGCAGGAGCCAGGCCCAGTCTCAGAGCTCAGCTTCTGCAATTCCTCCCTCTCTTTCTGGCCTGACCTAGCTGGGGTCTACCGCCCCCAGAGAGAAGCCTGACCCCTTTCATGAATGAGCCCAGGCCCGGGACCGCGGCTGCAGCCACCCCTGGCAGGCTGGGCTGGTGCCTGTCGGTGGCGACCCTGAGTCCCTTGGACAGAGGACTAGAGAGATTTGCCCAGGCTCCTACACAAAGGGGGTTCTGTCCGTCTGTCCCACAGAGGCAAAGGACCGCGCAGGGCCAAGCTGGCCCCGGCTGTGCTAAGCCTCTCTCCCCCTCTCTGCTTGGCCCTGGCCGCTTCTTTGTGTCCATTCATGAATTCAAGGCTCCTCCTGAAAGGCCGGCAGTATCTTGGCTCAGTCTTTGGGAAACAGTCCTTGGACCGGTGCCACCTGGGAATGGTCATGAAATTAAATCCTGGGGCAGACAGTGATGGGAACAGGAAGGGGAATCTGAGCAAGGGGTGGAAGGGGCCCGGGCTTGCATCTCGTGCCAGAGGCGGGGGACTCTGGCATGACCTGCAGGAGAGAGCATTCAGGTGCACTGTGGTGGCATCCCATGTGAACGGCCCCCTGGGCCTGGGGGTACTGACCCGACAGATCTGAGACCAGCTCCCAGCCTTGGCACCCACCCTGTGGCTAGCCAGGAAATCTCTTCCCCTGTGGGATGAGAAGGGTCCGTATCTCCAAAGCCTGAACCATCTCCCAGCCTCAGGAGGCTCCCAGATACTATCAGGTGAGAAGGGGCCATGGTCATTACTGGTTGCTCTGAGTGGGGTTAGGAGGAGAGGTCGCCCCAACAAAGATAGGGGCCCCTTTGCCACCTGTTCGTCCTCAGCTAGCTCCTGGGTCGGCCTCTGCGAACAGGCCACAGACACCATCCCTCACCATCAAGCCCTCCTTCCACCTCACCTAGGGGCTCTCACCCACCAATCATCTCCCAGAGATTCCTGTGACGTCATCAGCAGCCAATCAGAGTGTCCCAGGTTGGCGAGTCAGAGACAGCCTTACTTTGAGAGTTGGTAACTTTTCAGGCAATAGCAGAAAAAGGACACTTCTGGCCGGGCGTGGTGGCTCGCGCCTGTAATCCCAGCGCTTTGGGAAGCCGAGGCAGGTCGATCACTTGGGGCCAGGAATTCAAGACCAGCCTGGCCAACATGGTGAAACCCTGTCTCTACTAAAAATACAAAAATGAGCCTGGCGTGGTGGCGGGTGCCTGTAATCCCAGCTACTCAGGAGGCTGAGGCAGGAGAATCGCTTGAACCTGGGAGGCAGAGGTTACAGTGAGCCGAGATGTTACCACTGCACTCCAGCCTGGACGACAGAGTGAGACTCTGTCTCAAAAGAAAAAAAAAAGAAGACACTTTTTTTAAACAGTCAAATAATGCATTTTATTATATTCTTTATACTTTTTAAAACTTCTGTTTTAGGTTCAGGGGTACATGTGCAGGTTTGTTATGTAGGTAAATTGCATGTCACGGGGGTCTGGTGTCCCTGACTCAAATAAAGAAATAAATAAATGTCTTCCTAACAGCACCAGGAATTTTGCACCAGAAATGTATCTTTAAAGAGTCCTTGAGGTGACAAAATAATCCATGCCAAACGACACTTTAAAGATACATTTGTGTGCCACATTCCTGTTGCTGGTGGGAGGTCATTTATTTATTTATTTTTATTTTTTGAGATGAAGTCTCACCCTGTCTCCCAAGTTGAAGTGCAGTGACATGATCTCAGCTCACTGCAGCCTCTGCCTCCTGAGTTCAAGTGATCCTCCTGCCTCGGCCTCCTGAGTAGCTGGGACTACAGGCACGTGCCACCATGCCCAGCTAATTTTTGTATTTTTAGTAAAGACAGCGTTTTGCCATGTTGGCCAGGCTGGTCTTGAACTCCTGACCTCAGGTGATCCACTGCCTTAACCTCCCAAAGTGCTGGGATTACATGTGTGAGCCACCATGCCCGGCCTCATTTTTAATTTTTATTTTTTTTCTGTAGAGATGGGGGGGTCTTGCCATGTTGGCCAGGCTGGTCTCAAACTCCTGGTCTCATGTGATTCTCCTGCCTTGGCCTCCCAAAGTGCTGGGATTACAGGTGTGAGCCACCCGGCCCTGCCTGGGAGGACATTTCTTTTCTTTTTTTTTCTTTTTTTTTCTTAATTAAAAAAATTTTTTTGAATTAATTAGAAATAGAGTCTTGCTATGTTGCCCAGGCTGGTCTTGAACTCCTGGCCTCAAGCAATCCTCCTGCCTCAGCCTCTCAAAGTGCTGAGATTACAGGCATGAGCCATACACGCAGCCCTAGGCGGACATTTCCAATTCCCACTACACTTTCCATCCTGTCTATACCTCTTTTTTTTTTTTTTTTGAGATGGAGTTTCGCTCTTGTTGCCCAGGCTGGAGTGCAATGGTGCTATCTTGGCTCATTGCAACCTCTGCCTCCCAGGTTCAAACGATTCTCCTGCCTCAGTCTCCTGAGTAGCTGAGATTATAGTCGCCTGCTATCACGCCCGGGTAATTTTTTGTATTTTTAGTAGAGATGGAGTTTCACTATATTGGCCAGGCTGGTCTCAAACTCCTGACCTTGTGATCTGCCTGCGTCGGGCTCCCAAAGTACTGGGATTACAGGCATGAGCCACTGCGCCTGGCCTTTTTTCTGTATTTTTAGTAAACATGGGGTTTTATCATGTTGACCAGGATGGTCTCGATCTCCTGACCTCGTGATCCACCCACTTCAGCCTCCCAAAGTGCTGGGATTACAGGCGTGAGCCACCACCATGCCCAGTCGGTCCTGCCCTTTTCAACTCACACCCTACCCATTTCACAGAAGAGAAGACTGAGACCCAACTGCTCTACCCTGATGCCCCCTAGCAGTGCCCATTACCTAGCTTGTGTCAAAGGGCAGGGGGAGAGTTTAGGCTGACCACGCACATTGTGGCCACAGAAAACCTCTAGATTTGGAGTCCAGTGGCCAGCATGTTAGCCCTGCAGTCCAGCCCTGGCTGTGCAACCCAGGAAATGGTACTTAACCTCCCTGAGCTTGAAGCCCTTATGGAAAATTCCTGTCCTAGACACTTCACAAACTGCCTTGAGAGCCGAAGAGGAGGGCAGCTTGAAGACAAATCACTGTTGTTGACTGATTATTTTATTTTACTTTATTTTTTGAGACAGGATCTTGCTCTGTCACTCAACGTGCAGTGGCATGATCACAGCTCACTGCAGCCTCAAACCCCCGGGCTCAAGTGATCCTCCCACCGCAACCTCCTGAGTAGCTGGGACTATAGGTGCATGCCACCAACCCCAACTAATTTTCTGTTTATTTTTTGTAGAGATGGGGGTCTCACTATGTTGCCCAGGCTGGTCTTGAACTCGAGCTCAAGCAATCTTCCCACCTCAGCTCCCCAAACAGCTGGGGACTACAGGTGCACACTACCACATGCAAGAGTCCCTCTCTACAAAAAATGTAAAAATTAGCTGGGTATGGTGGCACGTGCCTGTAGTCCCAGATACTGGGGAGGCTGAGGAGGGAGGATCGGCTTGAGCCCAGGAGTTTGAGGCTGTAGTGAGCTATGATCAAACCACTGGGCCGGGCGCGGTGGCTCAAGCCTGTAATCCCAGCACTTTGGGAGGCTGAGACGGGCGGATCACGAGGTCAGGAGATCAAGACCATCCAGGCTAACACGGTGAAACCCCGTCTCTACTAAAAAATACAAAAAACTAGCTGGGAGAGGTGGCAGGCGCCTGTAGTCCCAGCTACTCGGGAGGCTAAGGCAGGAGAATGGCGGGAACCCAGGAGGCAGAGCTTGCAGTGAGCTGAGATCTGGCCACTGCACTCCAGCCTGGGTGACAGAGCGAGACTCCGTCTCAAAAAAAAAATTTAAAAAAAAAAAAAAAAAAAATGATCAAACCACTGCACTTCAGCCTGGGCAACAGAGCAAGAAAAAAAAAATTGGAATCCATTCTGAAAGATATTAGCAAATCCTTCCCATCCCTCCCTCGACCCCAGGGAAACATTAGCCCTGGGCTCACTTGGAGGGAGCAAAGGTGGCTCTAGTTCCAGAGATGAGGGGAGCCAGGGGAGAGCCCACCCTCCTGCTGGAACCAAGAGGCATGACCTGGTCAGCTCACCCCACGCTGGATCTGTGGAGCAGGCTCCGGAGTGGTCGATGCTCTCCATTTTTCAACCCTCTCAGCACTCCTAGTATTCCTGCAAAAGGACTGGTGGAAGATCAAGGAGGCCTTGGAATGGCCATTCTCCACCAAAATAGTCCAACCCCGGCCAGTGGCCATGGGTCCAGTGTGCCATCGCAGAGCTCAGAATACGAGAGACAGTCTCTCTGGGTCCTGCTGAACCCTGCTACTTCTTCGTCTTCTTTTTTTTTTTTTTGGTGAGACAGAGTCTAGCTTTGTTGCCCAGGCTGGAGCACAGTGGGGCGATCTCAGCTCACTGCAAGCTCCGCCTCCCAGGTTCACACCATTCTACTGGCTCAGCCTCCCAAGTAGCTGGGACTACAGGGTCCTGCCACCATGCTCGGCTAATTTTTTTTTTTTTTTGTATTTTTAGTAGAGATGGGGTTTCACTCTGTTAGCCAGGATGTTCTTTGTTCTTTTTCTTCTTTTCTTCCCTCTCCCTCTCCCTCTCCTTCTCCTTCTTCCTCCTCCTCTTTTCTTTTTTTTCTTTCCTTCTCTCCTTCTTCTTTCCCTTTACTTTTTCTTCCTTCTTCCTTCCTCCTCCTCTTTCTTCTTCGTCTTCTTCCTCTCTCTCTTTCCTTCCCTCCCCTTTCTTTCTTTTTATTTTTTTTGAGACAATCTTGCTCTGTCACCCAGGCTGGAGTGTAATGGCGCAATCTTGGCTCACTGCAACCTCTGCCTCCCAGGTTCAAGTAATTCTCCTGCCTCAGCCTCCGGAGTGGCTGGGACTACAGGCACCCTCCATCATGCCCAGCTAATTTGTATATTTTAGTAGAGACGGAGTTTCACCATGTTGGCCAGGCTGTTCTTGAACTCCTGACCTCGTGATCCACCCGCCTTGGTCTCTCAAAGTGCTGGGATTATAGGCATGAGCCACCTCACCCGGCCCTTCCCTCCCCTTTCTCCCTTCCTTTCCTTTGGAGACCTCACCCTGTCACCCAGGCTGGAGTGCAGTGGTGAAATCTTGGCTCACTGCAGCCTCCACCTCCAGGGTTCAAACGATTCTCCTGCCTCAGCCTCCTAAGTAGCTGGGATTACAGGTGTGCACCAACACACCTGGCTAACTTTTGTATTTTTAGTGGAGATGGGGATTCACCATGTTGCCCAGACTGGTCTCCAGCTCCTGAGCTCAAGTGATCCGCCTGCCTTGGCGTCAAAGAGTGCTGGGATTACAGGTGTGAGCCACCGCACCCAGCCCCTTTCCTTCTTTCCTCCAGGACAGAGGAATGAAAATTCCAAAGCAGAGAGCTCTGAAATAGGTTCAAGCCAGTTTCCAGCCCAACTCCTTTCCCAAAGACCAGAATTCGGTATTCATTGCTATGTAAAGCAGCTGCCTGCTCAGAGAAGATTCCTCTGGAGACCTACACCTCTCTGGGGCAAAATGCACACACACACACACACACACACACACACCCACCCCACCCTGTGCACACAATCCCAGGAGCTTCACAGAGTCGAAACACCATCCATGCATCCTAAGAATAGCCATGCTCCAAACACATACTGATCAATTTGTTTCTGCGGCCTTTCTCTGAAAGAAATGAAACCTTGGCTTTACCTAAGATAATAATGAAAATCCAAGTACTTTAAAAAGCTGAGTCCAGTGATGCTGAAGGGAGGTGGGGGTGCAGAGTCTTCACTAAGGGGGGGATCTTGAAAAAGCATAAAATTGCAACCACGTGAGTGAAACAAGGATTCAGACAATGATAACCAATGGATGCCAAGACCACCAGGTGAGAGGCTGCTGAGTAACAGGATGGTGAATAGGACCTCAGGATCTCTCATCCCAGGGGTTACCTTACAGCCCCCATGGATCAACCTAGCACTACGGGAGGCAGGTCTACCAGATATCTCCCAGTGAGACGAAGTACACCGCATGGCCTATAATCCTCCTGGCCTTTCTTTCTTGTTATTTTTAGAGGCAGGGTCTGGTTCTGTTGCCGAAGCTGGAGTGCAGCGGTGCAATCATAGCTCACTGCAGTCTCGAACTCCTGGGCTCAACGGACCCTCCCACCTCCCCAGTAGCTGGGACGACAGGCTTGTGCCGCACTACAAGAAAGAAATATCTGAGACTGGGTAATTCATCAAGAAAAGCAGTTTAGGCTGGGTGTGGTGGCTCATACCTGCAATCCCAGCACTTTGGGAGGCCGAGATGGGCCGATTACCTGAGGTCAGGACTTCAAGACCAGCCTGGCCAACTTGGTGAAACCCCGTCTCTACTAAAAATACAAAAATTAGCTGGGTGTGGTGGTGCGTGCTTGTAATCTCAGCTGCTCCAGAGGCTGAGGCAGGAGAATCGCTGGAACCGGGAGGTGGAGGTTGCAGTGAGCTGAGATCGTGCCACTGCACTCCAGCCTGGTGACAGAGCAAGACTCTGTCTCAAAAAAAAAAACGAAAAAATAAAAAATAAAAAGAAAAGCGGTTTAATTGGCTCATGATTCTGCAGACTGCACAGGAAGCGTGGTGGCTTCTGCTCCTGGGGAAGACGCAGAAAGCTCCCAATCATGGTGGAAGGCAAAGGGGCAGCAGGTGCCTCGCATGGGAGAAGCAGGAGGAAGGGAGAGGGGTACTACACACTTTTTTTTTTTTTTTTGAGAGAGTCTCACTCTGTCGCACAGGCTGGAGTGCAGTGGTGTGATCTCAGCTCACTGCAACCTCCACCTCCCAGGTTCAAGCGATTCTCCTGCCTCAGCCTCGTGAGTATCTGGGATTACAGGGCACGCCTCCACGCCTGGCTAATTTTTTGTATTTTTAGTAGAGATGGGGTTTCACCGTGTTAGCCAGGATGGTCTCGATCTCCTAACCTGGTGATCTGCCTGCCCTGGCCTCCCAAAGTGCTGGGATTACAGGTGTGGGCCCCCGCGCCCAGTCACTACACACTTTTTAACGACCAGATCTCACAAGAACTCCTTCACTATCTCAACCAAGGGGGATGCTGCTAAACCATTCATGAGAAACCGTCCCCATGATCCAATCACCTCCCACCAGGCCCCGCCTCCAACATCGGGGAATAGGAGATTGGAGCAGAGACACAGATCCAAACCATATCAAACTCTGTGCAAGTGTTATGAACTGCATGTTGGCATCATCTCAAAATCCACACCTTGAGACCGGGTGTGGTAGCTCACACCTGTCATCCCAGCACTTTTGGAGACTGAGGCAGGCAGATCACCTGACGCCAGGAGTTCGAGACCAGCCTCGGGGGGATCCCCATCTCTACCTAAAATACAAAAATTAGCTGTACATGGTGGTGCACACACCTGTAGTACCAGCTACTCGGGAGGATGAGGCAGGAGAATTACTTGAACCTGGGAGGCGGAGGTTGCAGTGAGCCGAGATCGCGCCACTGCCCTCTAGCCTGAGTGACACTGACAAAAAAAAAAAAAAAACCCACATGTTGAAATCCTCACTCCTCAATGTGATAGTATTAGGAGGCCAGGCCTCTGGAAAATGACAAGGTCATGAGGGTGGAGCCCTCACAAATGGGATTAGTGCCCCTAGAAGAAGAGGCCAGAGAGCTCCTTCTGCCACGTGAGTCTGTAAGAAGTCTACCATCTACCACCTGGGAACAAATCTGACTGTGCTGACACTTTGATCTTGACTTCCAGCCTCCAGAACTGTAGGAAATAAATTTTTGTGTTTTTTTTCTTTCCAAAATTATTTTTAGGTTCTATAAATTTCTGTGGTTTATAAGCCAGCTAGTCTAGGCTAAAGTGCAGCAGCACAGTCACGTCTCACACAGCCTCCACCTCCCAAGCTCAGGTGATCCTCCCACCTTGGCCTCCAGAGAAGCTGGGACTACAGGGTTTCACCACCACGGCCAACTAATTTTTGTATTCTTTTGTACAAAAGATGGTTGCAGTGAGCTGAGCCAACATGGCAAAACCCGTCTCTACTAAAAATAGAAAAACTAGTTGGGCACAGTGGCGCACACCTATAACCCCAGCTACTCGGGAGGCTGAGGAAGGAGAATCACTTGAGCCTGGGAGGTGAAGGTTGCAGTGAGCCGAGATCACACCACTGCACTCTCGACTCTGTCTCAAATAAAATTGTTATTGTTGAATTATTATCACCTATACTCACCCTGCTGTGCTATCAAATATTAGGCCTTATTCATTCATTCTAACTATTTTTTGGTACCCATTAGCCATCCCAACCTCCTTCCCACCTGCCCACTCCCCTTCCCAGCCTCTGGTAACCATCTTTCTGCTCTCTATGTCCAGAGTTCAATTGTTTTGATTTTTCAATCCCACAAATAAGTGAGAACGTGCAATGTTTGTCTTTCTGTGCCTGGCATATTTCACTTAACAGAATGATCTCCACTTCCATCTATGTTGTTGCAAATGACAGAATCTCAGTCTTTTTTTTTTTTTAGATGGAGTCTCACTCTGTTGCCAGGCTGGAGAGCAGTGGCGCAATCTCTGCTCACTGCAACCTCCTCTTCCCGGGTTCAAGTGATTCTCCTGCCTCAGCCTCCCGAGTAGCTGGGACTATAGGCACCCACAACCACGCCCGGCTAATTTTTGTATTTTTAGTAGAGACGGGGTTTCACCATATTGGCCAGGATGGTCTCGAACTCCTGATCTGATCGCCCACCTCAGCTTCCCAAAGTGCTGGGATTACAGGCATGAGCCACTGTGCCCGGCCAGAATATCAGTCTTTTTATGGCTGAACAGTACTATGGCATTTTATAAGAGTAGTGTGAACAAGCTAAGACAATTTGATCACAATTTTGCATCAGTGTTAAATTTCCTTTTCCCCCCATCTCCTCTTTCATATTTAACAAATGACCTGCCTACGTTACCATTTCCGGCTAGGTATTTTTAGAATAATTTTTTTCACTGTGGTAAAACACCCATCAAATGTCCTATCCTAACCATTTTTAAGCATACAATTTGCTGTCATTAATTACATTCACCTTCTTTTGTGTGTGTGTGTGTGTGTGTGTGTGTGTGTGTGAGAAAGAGAGAGAGAGAGAGAGAAATGGAGTTTCGCTCTTGTCGCCTAGGATGGAGTGCAATGGCGCAATCTCAGCTCACTGCAAACTCTGCCTCCTGGGTTCAAGCGATTCTCCTGCCTCAGCCTCCCGAATAGCTGGGATTACAGGCATGCACCATCACGCCTGGCTAATTTTGTAATTTTAGTAGAGACGGTGTTTTGCCATGTTGGTCAGGCTGGTCTCGAACTCCCTACCTCAGGTGATCTGCCTGCCTCTGCCTTCCAAAGTGTTGGGATTACAGGTGTGAGCCACTGTGCCCAGCCCTACATTCACCTTCTTATACCACCGTCACCATCATTCATTCCCAGAACTCTTTTCATCTTGCAAAACTGAAACCCTGTCCCTATTAAACACTAATTCCCCATTCCCTGCCCACCCCCACCTGCCTCTGCCAGCCACCACTCCACTTCCTGTCTCTATGGATTTGACTCCTCGAGGGACTTCAGATAAGTGGAATCATACAGTATTTGTCCCCTTGGGGCTGATTTCATTTAGCATAATGAATGTCCTCGTGGTCCATCCAGGCTGCCACGTGTGCCAGAATTTCCTTCCTTTTTAAAGCTAACTTTTTTTTTTTTTGAGTTGGAGTCTCACTCTGTTGCCCCACAGGCTAGAGTGCAGTGGCGTGATCTCAGCTCACTGCACCCTCCGCCTCCCGGATTCAAGCAATCCTTGTGCCTCAGCCTCTTAAGTAGCTGGGATTACAAGCATGCACCACCACGTCCGGCTAATTTTGCATTTTTAGTAGAGACAGGGTTTCACCATCTTGGCCAGGCTGGTCTCGAGCTCTTGACCCCAGGTGACCCACCCGCTTCAGCCTCACAAAATGCTGGGATTACAGGGATGAGCCACAGTGCCCAGCCTAAATTTCCTTATTTTGATCTCATTGCATAAGAGAGTGCCCTGAAGGGTTTGTGGGTCTAGGGGCCTGATGTCCATAGGCAACTCTCACAGTACAGGAGGTGAAGGGCAGCCCTGACCCCACGAGGCACCTGCAGCTCCAGCCCGCCTGCAACCCTATCCTTGGAATCCCGAGAGCTACTCCCTTGATAACTGTGATGGCAGCCTCGAAAGTAGCTTCCGTCCCTTTATTTTCTTCCCTCTGGAGCCCAAGTCATGCTGCCCTCAGTTTAAAAGCGGTTAATGGTGCCATAGAGCCCATGGAACAGTGGTTGGGTGTGCCCGGGGCCCGCTGGGACCAGGCTCAGTATCCTCTCCACACCCAGCCTGTGTTGCAGCCTCACCAGACCCTGCCCTGGGTTCCTGCACTTCACCCCGCCATGCCCTCATTTTTCAATGTCCTTCCCTCACCCTGGAACACTCCTATTCATCCTGAAGAGCCCACCTGCATGCTGCAACCTCCGAGGCTTGTTCTGTCCTGTCATGGACACCTGTGGTTTCTGCCCATCCAGCAACTAGCCCAACTCATTCTTCCCCACCCCACCACCTGAGACAAGGTCTCCGTCTGTCACCCAGGCTAGAATGCAGTGGCACCATCATGACTCACTGTAACCTCAATCTCCTAGGCTCAGGTGATCCTCCCATCTCAGCCTCCAAAGTAGCTGGGACTACAGGCGTGAGCCACCACATCTGGCTAATTTTTAAATTTTTTATACACGCAGGGTCTTGCTATGTTGCCCAGACAGGTCTGAAACTCCTGGGCTCAAGCAATCCTCCCATCACAGCCTTCCAAGTAGCTGGGACTATAGGTACGTGCTACCATGCCCAGCTAATTTTTTGCCTTTTTTTTGGAGAGATAGGGTTTCACCAAGTTGCCCAGGTTGGTCTTGAACTCCTGGGCTCTAGTGATCTTCCAGTTCAGCCTCCCAAAGTGCTGGGATTACAGGCATGAGCCATCTTGCCCGGCCTCATTGATGCAAGGTTTGTGAATGCATCAATTAACCAACTAACCAGCTGTGGGTAGTGGACAAGCCAGGGATGCCCACCACATGCCAGACCACGCTGGCCCCTTAGGGGACAAAAGAGGGTTTGAATAGCCCCAGCCCACTCCTGCTCTGAGTGGCTTGCAGTCTGGCTGGGGAGATATGTGCAAAGCTGAAGGACCTGTGGAGCCATCGCCTGCTCATTCCTGAAGGATCCTGAAAGGCCCGGGACTTGGGACAAGCCTGGAAGGGTGGGCTGTGCCTGGATGAATGTGAAGATGCGTTTCTGCACTGCTGATGAAGTGGGGTTTCCAGGCAAATCTCAATTCCTATTTCTCCCTGCATATTCGTCAACTCAGCTGTTCAGTCAAGGAGGAAAGAAACACGCGGAGACCTGCTGGTGCTGAAAGAACAGCTCCCCCCAGGCAAGGGCAGGGCGGCCACTGCCCCAACACTGCATGGTATCAGTCCATTGTTTATTTGGCATCTACTGTATAGCACTCTGCATGCATTTCCTCACAGTCAGTACTACCAAGAAGGCATCCTTTTTTTGTTTGTTTGTTTTTTAGATTCTCATAAGAGCATGAACCCTATTGTGAACTGCACATATGGGGATCTCGGTTGCGTGCTCTGTATGAGAATCTTTTTTTTTTTTTTTTTTGAGACAGTCGTGCTCTGTCGCCCAGGCTGGAGTGCAGTGGCACAATCCCGGATCACCGCAGCCTCCGCGTCCTGGGTTCAAGCAATTCTCCTGCCTCAGCCTCCCAAGTAGCTGGGATTACAGACACCCACCACCACACCTGGCTAATTTTTGTATTTTTAGTAGAGAAGGGTTTCACCATGCTGGCCAGGCTGGTCTTGAACTCCTGGCCTCAAGTGATCTGCCCACTTCAGCCTCCCAAAGTGTTGGTATTACAGCCCTGAGCCACCACACCTGGCCTTTTTTTGTTTGTTTTTTTGCTTGGTTGGTTGGTTTTTTAGAGACATGGTCTTGATATAATGATCAGGGTGGTCTTGAACTCCTGGCCTCAAGTAATGCACTGGGATTACAGTCATGAGACACCATACCCAGCCAAAGAAGGCATCTTAATCCCTGTTTCCTCAATCCCTACAGCTCCCCACCTCAGCTGGCCATATTCTTATCTGAAGTGTTATCACATAGTTATTATCTGTTGTATGCTTCCCACAGAAGAATGTGGCTCCAGGAGGGCGGGGAATTGTCTTGGTCAGCACCACCTTGGCTACTTCCAACAGGTGCACACGGCAGCTGGAAACACCATCAATATCAACACATTCCTACAACTCCTGAACTCCTGCAGGTGTTGGGCAACACTTGACTTGTATAAAACCAGATTCCAATTCTTTACGCTGGCAACTAGATGGACATTGAACCCTCGGCCTGAGTGGTTTCATTTTCGTGCGATTCAGTCTCTCTCTCTCTCTCTTTTTTTAAGACGGAGTGTCACTCTGTCACTCAGACTGGAGCAGTGCAGTGGCAAGATCTTGGCTCACTGCAACCTCTGCCTCCCGAGTTCAAGCAATTCTCCTGCCTCAGCCTCTCGAGTAACTGGGACTACAGGCGCCTGCCATCACACCTGGCTAATTTTTGTATTTTTAGTAGAGACAGGGTTTTCCCATGTTGGTCAAGCTGGTCTCAAACTCCTGACCTTAGGTGATCCACCTGCCTTGGCCTCTCAAAGTGCTAGAATTACAGGCATGGGGCGCCGCACCTGGCCTCAATCTCATTTTCATAAAATATTTCGGTTTTACTGAACTACTTTGGACTTTAAATTTTTATAGTTATTCATCTTACATTTACATTTTGCCTTTTATTTTATTGTATTTTTTAGAGATGGAGTTGTTCTATCACCCAGGCTTGAGTGCAGTGGCGCGGTCATAGCTCACTGCAGCCTTGAACTCCTGGGCTCAAGGGATCCTCCTACCTCAGCCTCCTGAGTAGCTGGGACCACAGGCACACAACCATGCCCAGTTAATTTTTTTCTTTTTGTAGAGGCAGGGATCTCACTTTGTTGCCGAGGCTGGTCTCAAACTCCTGGACTCCAGAGATCCTCCCATCTCAGCCTCCCAAAGCACTGGGGTTACAGGCATGAGTCACTGCACCCAGACAGTTAGGCTTCTTATGCACTGGATATGAAAGTGGTATCTCATTTGACATTGTCTTGGTTACCACTGAGAGGGAGCAGTTCTTCACATGCTCACCTGTGTTCTCTTCCAAGAAATCCCTGTCCATGTCTTTTACACTTTCTATTGGGTTGTCTTTTGCTATTTCTTATTCTCTCTATATTTTGGATATTAATTACTTGTTGGTTAAATGTGTTGCAAATATGTCCTTCACACTGTGGCTTGTCTTCTACTTTCTTCATGGCATTTTTGATTAACAGAAACTTAATTTTTTTTTCTTTTTTTGAGACGGGGTCTCCCTCTGTCACCCAGGCTGGAGTGTGGGGACTCAGTCTCAGCTCATTTGCAGCCTCGATCCCCAGGCTCAAGCAAGCCTCCCACCTTAGCCTCCTGAGTAACTGGGACTACAGGCGCACTCCACCATGCCCAGCTAATTGTATTTTTTTGTAGAGATGGGGTTTCACCATGTTGCCCAAACTGGTCTTGAACTCCTGGACTCAAGCGCTCCTCCCACCTCGGCCTCCCAAAATGTTGGGATTACAGGCATAAACCACCTTGCCCAGGCTGAAACTTAATTTTTAATGTAGCCAAGTTCATCAATTTTTTTTTATGATTTGTACTTTATGTGCCTTCAGAAACCTTTACTTACCCCAAAGTTCAAAAGTTATTCTTTTACAGATTCTCAAAGTTTTCAACTTTTTTATTTATTTCACATTTACATCTTTCATCCCTCTGAAAGTGCCTTTTCTGTATGGTGTGAGGTAGGGTTCCTGTTCCACTGTTGTCATCTGAATAGTGAATCGTCTCAGTACCATTTATCCAATAGACCATCCTTGCCTAGGTTTATCAGCAACACCATCTTTGGTAAAAATAAAATACCTTTTTAAAAGTTGAGATGGGGTCTTGCTATGTCGCCCAGAGTGTTCTCAATCTCCTGGCCTCAAGTGATCCTCCAGCCTTGGCCTCAGGTGTAGCTAGGATTACAGGCATGTGCTACCACATACAGCTTAAAATGCCTTTACATGCATAAATCTATTTCAGGCCTCTTTATTCTTATCCACTGGTCAATTGGCCCAACCATGCACCAACACGATACTGTCTTAATTCTTACAGCTTTATGATACGAATGTTTCTTGGTGTACAAAAACCATTCCAGGTGACCAGGTGGTTACTTACATCAAAGACTCTAGGTTAGAACCTAGGGGTTAGCTGGCCCTAGAAACAGAGACTCCAAGAAGAGAGCATTTTTTACAATGTCACACAGCATTTAATTTGGAATACTCATCTCTCACCACAGAAGATACCAATATGGTAGACACAATCCACATGCGGTTACTGAGTACTTGGAATTGACTAGTCCAAATTCAGACTGGCTGTAAGTATAAAATGCACATTAGATGCTGAAGACTTGTGGTGAAAAAATGTAAAATATCTCGTAAATAATGTGTTCATATTCATTGCATGTTGATATAATAATGCTTTGCATATAAAGAGTAAACTAAAATATATTCTAAAAATTATAATAATTTTACCTGTTTATTTTTACCTTCTTATAACAAGATGGAATATCAAGCACACATTAAACTGAGTGTCTACTAGAAAATTTAAAGCTGGCCGGGCATGGTGGCTCACACCTGTAATCCCAGCACTTTGGGAGGCCGAGGTGGGTGGGTCATTTGAGGTGAGGAGTTCGAGACCAGCCTGGTCAATATGGTGAAACCCTACCTCTACTAAAAATACAAAAATTAGCCAGGTGTGGTTGCAGGCATCGGTAGTCCCAGCTACTCGGGAGGCTGAGGCAGGAGAATCGCTTAAACCTGGGAGGTGGAGGTTGCAGTGAGCTGAGATTGTGCCATTGCACTCCAGCCTGGGTGACAGAGTGAGACTCCATCTCAAAACTAAATAAATAAAATAAAGCCACATCTGTGGCTTGTATATTTCTCATGGACAGCCCTGGATTATGTCATTAAATTCATTCAATCAGCTGGGTGCAGGGGTTCATGCCTATAATCCCAACACTTCCAGAGGCTAAGGCAGGAGGATCACTTGAGCCTAGGAGTTCAAGACCAGTCTGGGCAACATAGTGAGACCCCATCTGTACAAATACTTTTTTTTTTTTAATTAGCCAGGCATGGTGGTGCACACCCGTAGTCCCAGTTACTCAGGAGGCTGAGACAGGAGAATCATGTTTGCCTAGGAGTTTGAGGCTGCAGTGAGCTATGATCACACCACTATATTCTAGCCTGGGCAAAAGAGTAAGATCCTATCTTTTAAAAAAAAAAAAAAAAATCACTTAATCAATAAGCCTTTATTACGGACCTAATTTGCAGACCGTACAGTTGTAAGGACTGCACAATGAGGAAGGGAACAGAAATAGAACTAATCCACGCAATCCATTTTCTCCCTGGTCCCGTCACCCATAGAAGCTGCATTGGCCCAAGCATGAAAGACTGACCAGCTCCAGATCCCTATTCTAATTCCAGAGCAGCCAGCATAACTGTCCAAATCTAGAGACCATTTAGACCAGCTCTCCTGACTTTACAAATCAACCCGCTGGGGTCAAGAGAGGTTGAGACATCTACCAAGGTCACACAGCAGGTGTGGGACAGGACCGGGCTGGTTGCTGAGACTTCAGAGTTCCTTCCCTTCGTGTCCATGTTGGCAGCCTTCAACCCAGGGTTTCTCCCTTTCCCGTGAACAGTTCACCAACTTACGTCTCACAAAATTCCCTGGAGTCAGCCTTTACAAGTCCAAGTACCCACTGTGGGAGGCCGAGGTGAGAGGATCTCTTCAGCCTAGGAATTCAAGACCAGTTTGGGCAACATGGCAAGACCCCGCCTCTACTAAAAATACAAAAATTAGCCAGGCATGGTGGCGGGCGCCTGTAGTCCCAGCTACTCAGAAGACTGAGGCAGATGAATCACTTGAACCTGGGAAGCGGAGGTTGCAGTGAGCTGAGATCATGCCACTGCACTCCAGAGTGGGCAACAGAGTGAGACTCCGTCTCAAAAAAAATATGTATATACAAAAATTATCTGGGTATGGTGGTGGTCCACACCTGGAGTCCTAGCTACTCTGGAGGCTGAGGCAGGAGGATCGCTCAAGCCCAGGAATTTGAGGCCATAGTGAACCATGACTGTGCCACTGCACTCCAGCCTTAGTCTGAGTGAGAGAGAGAGACCCTGTCTCAAAGAAAAAAAAACAAAGGCGGGAGGCAGTGGGTCACGCCTGTAATCCCAGAACTTTGGGAGGCCGAGGCGGGCAGATCACAAGGTCAGGAGATTGAGACCATCCTGGCTAACACCGTGAAACCCCGTCTTTACTAAAAATACAAACAATTAGCCAGGCATGGTGGCAGGTGCCTGTAGTCCCAGCTGCTCGGGAGGCTAAGGCAGGAGAATCGCTTGAAACCAGGAGGCAGAGGTTTCAGTGGGTCGAGATCATGCCATTGCACTCCAGCCTTGGCAACAAGAGGGAGACTCCATCTCAAAAAAAAAAAAAAAAAAAAAAAAAAGGTAAGTCCAGTCCAGTTCCACAATCTGGCCAACAGCAAATCTGCAGGAACTCATCCTCAAGTCCTTCCCAAGTGCATCACCTTCCCGGGTGGGATTCCCCAAGTTTAGGAAAGATAGACTCATGATGTCCCCTGGGGGAAAGAGAGGGTGAGACTGAGGGGGAAGGAAGGGCTCCATCCTGTCCCCTAGCCTTCCCTACTCTGGACACCATTCTAGCCTTGAGCTTCTGTTGTTAAGCTGTGCTCAATCTGACCAGAACTCATAGAGACTTCAGGGGCACCAGGGGACTCTCAACAACCAGTTGCAAGTAATAAGCCACACTGATGAGACTTCAGGGGCACCAGGGGACTCTCAACAACCAGTTGCAAGTAATAAGCCACACTGATGTGAGTAGGAAAAATACTGCCAACCCATCTCCCACTCACCATCCACTGGAGCCTCAGCACACACCAGGCCCCTCTGTTCACGAAGGCAGGAGACCCTCGGTGGCAGAGGAGGAAAGGTGACCTGGAGGACAGCCTGGTGCCCCCTCCAAAGAGGCCCCGGGGGCTGCTCCCACCAGAACAGTCTGTGCTCCCCAAAGACCACTGGGGACCGAGGAGCAACTTTAGGAGGGGTTTTTCATGCCAGCTTCCAGGCAAGCACACCGCCCCAAAAAATCTTAAAGATATGTAATAAGGAGAAACCCCCTCCCCACACCCACCTTCTTCACTGGAATTTCGAGCAACAGGAGCCTAACTTCTATTCAGCTCTCACAGTTGCTGCTATCACCATTTTACAGACGAGACCGAGGTTCTGAGGGGACCACGGAGTTCACACTATGAAAAGACTTGGATGTACAGGTGCCCCCTCCCCTCCTGAGCCTCAGTTTCTTCATCTGAAAAGAGCACTTACTCTTTCCTCCGACTTGCTGGAAGGGTGGACAGAGGTGGTACCAATGCCTTTTGCCATGAACAAGAGTGCCCAAGAGAGACCCAGCGTAACTGCCCGAGCGTAACTTGGCTGGGCTCCAGGCGCTGTGCAAAGTGCTTTGCAAGTGCCAGCTCGCTTAATCCTCACGGGGACCCAGGACACGGGGACTCGCATAATCCCCGTTTTGCAAACGTGGAAATGAGGTTCAGATAAGTGAAGCGACTTGTCCAACAGCACCCAGCGAGGAGGCGCGGGCATCCCGGTTACTCCATCCCAGCGCCAAGACGAGGCTGCCTGGGTCCTGCTTTTCTCGGGCGGGGGTCAGGGGTCCGCTGATCCCCTCGAGTGCTCCGGGCTGCGGGGCCCGAGTACCAAGGTGGCTCCCGCGGTCCTCGCCGCCGCGCGTCCCTCCCTACCTCCCCGCGGACCCCCGCAGCCGCCGCTCACCTAGCGTACTTCGTCTTCTGGAAATCCAGCAGCCTGGGGGCGAACATCTCGGCGCTTCCATGGGAATCCGGCCTCGGGCTCAGAGAGCAGGCAGCTGGCAGAGCCTGGGGGGCGCGGCGGCCGCAGCAGCAGGTTGGAGGGCGCGCGGCGGGGGCCAAGGGGACCTGGTCCGCGCCCGGAGCCGGAGCCCAAGCCCGAGCCGGAGCTGCAGGCGCCCGGAGCCGCCGACATAAGCCAGAGCCAGATGGTGGCCCGGGGGCAGGAGGAGCCTCGCGGGCAGAAGCAGACGGGACAGGGGCTGGGGGGCTCGGGGGCCGCGCCGCTGGCGTCGCCTGGGCCAGCCCCTCCCACTCCTGACCCGCGCCTCCATTTAGAGGTGGAGGAGGGTCAGTAGGAGATAAGGGGATGCGGAGAGTGGGGGAGGTGAGGAGTAGAGGCATGGGAGTAGAGGCCAGGGCAGAGGTCCTGGCGTCTTGGCCACTTATCCTTGAGCCTTAGGCGTGGCCCCGGCCTTGCCCTCCCCGTGCTGCTGGGGGAAAAAGTCATCAAATCCAGGCTCGAAAATCATCATCAAAGGGCTCAGAAAATCATCAAAAGGCTCAGAAGATCAGAAATCTCAATCAATCAAAGGTCAAAACTAAAATCAAAGATCAGGAGAAATCAGGCTCAAAATCTCGAAGTCGAAAATGAAATCGAAATCCGAAAAGAAATCCAGAATCGATCTCAATCATCAGAAATCAAAAGTCATCCAGAAATCAAAATCAGAAAAATCAAAAGTCAAAATCAAAGGGTCATCAATCAAAAGAACTTCCGAAAGTCAAAATCAGAAATCAAATCTCAATCGGCTCAAAATCTCCGGGTGGAGGGAGTGGGAAGTGGGAGGGTTGGTGGGGAGTGGGGGACCTGAGGGTAGGGGGACTGAAAAGTGGGGTCAGTAGGGGGTAGAAGGAGTGGGAAGTGGATAGGGGACTTCCCAATCCAGCCCCTTTTTCCCCCGGCTGTCCTCCACCAGTACTTTTTCCAGTGAGAAGAAAAAGGCCTCCAGGGCTAGAAGGGCTGCTGGCCTCGGCTGGGCTGGAGGGACAGGGGACACTGCGCCCATTGTCCCCAGTGTAGCTGGGCCCCCACCTACCGCCTACCTGTGGCTTGCTTGCTCCCCCCACCACCCCGCTCCCTATTGCCATGTCCCTGCGAGGCGCGAGGGACCCTATGGGACCTGCCCAGGAAGGGGTCAGGGGCTCCAGGAAAACCCTCTTCCCCCAAGACTTCATGATTCTGAGGACCCTGGTGACCCCCCCCCCGACAGGGTCACTTGCAACTTTCTCCCTTAGGAGACCTGGGCCAGGTTCTAGGTTTTGGAAAACCAGTCACCCTATGGGAGGCTTGGAACCCTTGGGGGC
Organism: Papio anubis; assembly: GCF_008728515.1. Classification (NCBI taxonomy): domain Eukaryota; kingdom Metazoa; phylum Chordata; class Mammalia; order Primates; family Cercopithecidae; genus Papio; species Papio anubis. The sequence continues at coordinate 142,744,442 of NC_044979.1, forward strand.
TGATGGAGGGAAGAAGCCTTCCATGCCAAAGACATGCCAGCCGCACCTGGGGAACCCAAGGATTGGTCCACAGATTGAAGGCCCTTCCTTTGCACGCACACTTCACCCTCCTTCCCAAGCCCCAGCCCCTGTTCCTTTTTATTAATATAGCAATGCTTTATTTGAGATCTTGCTGAACATTCAGAAGATAACCCCACCCACTCCCCCTGCCCCCAGGGAGCTAGGACCAGAAGTGGGAAAAAGACAAAGGACTTCATCTTGTTTTCTTTTTTTTGAGATGGGGTCTTACTCTGTCACCCAGGCTGGAGTGCAGTGGCGCCATCTCAGCTCACTACAACCTCTGCCTCTCAGGTTCAAGCAATTCTCGTGCATCAGCCTCCCAAGTAGCTGGGACTACAGGCATGCACCACCATGCCCAACTAATTTTTGTATTTTTAGTAGGGATGGCGTTTCACCATATTGGCCAGGCTGGTCTCTAACCCCTTGACCTCAGGTGATCCGCCAGCCTCAGCCTCCCAAAGTGTGGAGATTACAGGTGTTGCTGACTCCATCTAATTTATTTTGGCATTCCCACTGGGGAGGACCAAAGGGTTATAAGTAGATGCCGTCAGAGGCCATGGCAGGGCTGAGGGCTAGGGGGTGGGATGGGGGATGGCTGAGCTGGGGACCAGAAGAGGGGTCAGGAATGCTTAGGAGGCAAAGCCCACCAGACCACCCTGATGATGGATTAGAAGTGGCAGATGCAGCCAGGCGTGGTGGCTCACGCCTGTAATCCCAGCACTTTGGGAGGCCGAGGTAGGTGGATCACGAGGTCAGGAGATTGAGACCATTGTGGGACTATAAGTCCCAGCTACTCGGGAGGCTGGGGCAGGTGAATCACTTGAACCCGGGAGGCGGAGGTTGCAGTGAGCCAAGATTACACCACTGCACTCTAGCCTGGGTGACAGAGTGACACTCCATCTAAAAAGAAAGAAAGAAAGTGGTAAATGGTCTCTTTCTCTCCTGGAGCCGAGACACTCTTCCACCCTGGGACATGAGAACTCCAGGTTTTCCAACCTCTGCCTCCAGGATCTCAGCCTCCGTCCCAGCCTCACATATCTATCTATCTATCGATGTATCTATCTATCTATTTTTTTAAGCCAGTCAGGGCAAGCCACTGCTCATGCCTGTAATCTCAGCATTTTGGGAGGCCAAAGCAGAAGGATTGCTTGAGGCCAAGAATTCAACACCAACCTTGGCAACATGGTGAAACCCCATCTATACAAAAAATTTTAAAATTGGCCAGGCATGGTGACATGTGCCTATAGTCCCAGCTCCTCAGGAGGCTGAAGCAGGAAGATCGCTTGAGCCCAGTAGTTGGAGGCTGCAATGAGCTATGATGGCACCACTGCATTCCAGCCTAGGTGACAGAGTGAGACTCTGTCTCAAAAAAAAAAAAAAAAAAAAAGACAAGGGCCAGGCGCAGTGGCTCACGCCTGTAATCCCAACACTTTGGGAGGCCAAAGCAAGTGGATCACCTGAGGTCAGGAGATTCAGACCAGCCTGGCCAACATGGTGAAACCCCACCTCTATTAAAAATAAAACAAATGAGCTGGGGGTGGTGGTACACACCTGTAATGCCAACTGTTTGGGAGGCTGAGGCATGAGAATCGCTTGAACCAGGGAGGTGAAGGCTGCAGTGATTGTGCCACTGTACTCTAGCCTGGGTGATAGAGCAAGACTCTGTCTCAAAAAGAAAAACAGAAGAAGAAAGAAGAAGCAAAAGAGGACGAAGAGGAGGAGGAGAAAGAGGAAGAGGAGGAGGAGGAGGAAGAGGAAGAGGAGGAAGAGGAAGAGGAGGAAGAGGAAGAGGAGGAGGAGAAGAAGGAAAAGGAAGAGGAGGAGGAGGAAGAGGAGGAGGAGGAGGAAGAGGAGGAGGAGGAGAAAGAGGAGGAGGAGGAAGAGGAGGAGGAGGGAAATGAAACAGAAGAAATGACTTTTTAGGCATTGGTGCATAGTGAGGAGGAGTCACATTCTTTAAGCCCTGTTTCCGCTGTGCGTCTGGCATCTGCATTTGCGTGTCCCAGCTGGGATGCTGTGCATCACAAGTCACGAAACAAGTGAGACCTGGGGTAGGACAGACAGGTGCCTCCTATCCCCTCCTGCTGATGAGGGAAACTGAGGCTCATGGTCTGGGGACCTTCCCAAGGTCACAGGGCCAGTGGGGGCAGGACTGCCCTGGAGCCCACCTGGGCTCTGGGCTGATTTCCCGACACAGAACTCCTGCTCTGGTGATTTCTCAGACCTCCAGGAGATGGAAGTCACACAGAAGTAGTAAGCAAAGTCAAATCCTGCATACCATGGCGTCTGCCCTGACCTTGACCTCTATGGCCCTTGCTCTGACCCCGCAGGTCCAGACCTCACTGTCCACTGCACCGGGACACACCTGTCCCCAGGTACCAGCGACACCTCTGCCCCAGCCAGGTCCAGGCAGCCACTGGTACCCACAGCTCCCAGGAGGCTGGGGCTGGGCCTGTCCAGCGTCCACGGCCTGCCGCCCTCTTCCTGGCCCCAGCCTGCTGTTGACCTTCAAGCAGACCTTGGCAGTGGAATCTTTAGGGCCCCAGAGGGGACCCCCGAAGTGAAACTCAAGCCTAGAAATGGATTTTCTTTTTCTCCAAGAGCAAAAGAAGTTGAATAAAAAATTAGTTACTATTTTTACTGCCGGGATCCAGTTGTTATGGCAACTGAGAGCCTGACTCCTGCTCAGGAGGAGGCGAGGTTGGAGTGTGATGAGGGAGAAGGCAGGGATGGGGCTCGGGGCAGGCACTAGCTGGGGGACAAGCCTGGGGCAGGCGGCAGGTCTGCCCCTCCAGACAGAAGTCTCCCCCTCTGCTCTCCTGATTGTGCTTACCTGACTGTGTTCCTAATGACCCTGTCTCCCTTTAGCCACACTCACCTCCTGCCACTTCTGAGGGCTCTAGCTTGGCCCAGCCTGGTCACCTCAGCTTCTCCCTCCACTACCTCTGGGAGTGGGTGACCGTGCCTTCATTTCCAGGTGAAAACCGAGGCCCCTGCCTCAGGGGCAACTCACACTGAGTAGATCAGCTCCATCAAACTCATCTGGCCAAAACCCTCCCTCCATCCCTGCTCTCTGTCTCAAGGTAGCACCAGTAGCCACCAGGGACAGGTTGATGGCAGCTGAAAGTTCTGCAGGTTTGCTGGGCGTGGTGGCTCACACCAGTAATCCTAGCACATGGGGAGGCCAAGGTGGGAGAATTCACTTGAGGCCAGGAGTTCAAGACCAGCAGCATAGTGGCGCCCCATCTCTGCAAAAAATTAAAAATTAGCTAGATGTGGTGGTGCACACCTGTAGTCCCAGCTACTTGGAAAGCTGAAGTAGGATCACTTGAACCCAGGAGTTTGAGGCTGCAGTGAGCTACAGTCGTGCCACCACACTCCATCCTGGGCAGCAGAGCAAGACCCTGTCTCTAAAAAAATTAATTTAAAGGCCAGGCACAGTGGCTCACACCTGTAATCCCAGCACTTTGGGAGGCTGAGGCAAGCAGATCACTTGAAGTCAGGAGTTTGAGACCAGTCTGGCTAATGTGGTGAAACCCCATCTCTACTAAAAATACAAAAAATTAGCCAGGCATGGTGGTGTGCACCTGTAATCCTAGCTACTTGGGAGGTGGAGGCAGGAGAATAGCTTGAACCTAGGAGGTGGAGGTTGCAGTGAGCCAAGATCACGCCACTGCCACTCCAGCCTGGGCGACAGAATAAGGCTCTGTCTCAAAAATAAATAAATAAATACATTTTTTGAAAAGGAGAAACATGGAAAAGGGAGAGGGTGGATAGGGCTCAGGAGGATCGGGGAGTGAAAAAGCATGAAGCGGGCATTGGTCCACGTGAAACCATCTGGGTTTGCTAACGTGCTTATCAAAGTTAGGTTCCTGCCCTCCCGCGGAGGCTGGGACACAGGGATCCTCTCGTCCTGTGTTGTTGGAACAAACTGTAACTTCTGGCAACCTTGAGCGTTCTCAGGCAGGCACTTTACGAGGGACAGGGGCCATCCTAGGGATGCAACCTTGAGCGGCTGGAAACGAGGTTTGTGTTTGTTCAAGTCTTTATGGGCCAAGGCTGAGGCCCAGCCAAGAAAGGCTCAGAAGAGCCTGGCTGGAGTTTGGCCAAGGAGAGTGTCTTTGCCGGGGGTCTGAGGGTGGCCCCAGGATGGGGAAACAACGTTGCCTGGGGTATTAGGGTCTGAAGGAAGTCAGGGAAGTCTTCTCAGCTGAGAAGGCAGGAGGACAAGAGGGGGCAAGTGAGAAAAAGGCATCCAGGTGAGGAAGTGAGTTCCAAGTGAAGGGAATAGCATCGACAGCACCTATGGGCAGGCACGGTGGCTCACTCCTGTAATCCCAGCACTTGGGAGGCCAAGGCAGGCAGATCACTTGAGGTCAGAAGTTCAAGACTAGCCTGGTCAACATGGTGAAACCCCATCTCTACTAAAAATACAAAAATTAGCCAGGCATGATGGCAGGTGCCTGTAATCCCATCTGCTTGAGAGGCCAAGGCAGGAGGATCACTTGAGGTCAGGAGTTTGAGACCAGCCTGGCAAACATGGAGAAAACCCATCTCTATTAAAAATACAAAAATTAGCTGGGTGCGGTGGCATGTGCCTGTAGTCCCCCCGGCTACTTGGGAGGCTGAGGCAGAAGAATGGCTTGAATGCTTGAACCTGGAAGGCAGAGGTTGCAGGTCATGCCACTGCTCTCCAGCCTGGGGGACAGAGAGAGACTCCACCTCAGAAAAAAAAAAAAAAAAAAAAAAAAAAAGAAAAAGAAAGAAAACAGAATACCACATTTGTGTCAGGTTATGGCATACAGAACCTGAACTGACACTGATACTAAGTATAATAGTCTAACTCCTCCCACCCATTTTTTTGAGACAGGGTCTTGCTCTGTTGTCCAGGCTAAAGTACAGTGGCATAATCATGCCTTACTGCAGCCTCGAACTCCTGGTCTCAAGCAATCCTCCCACCTCAGCCTACCAAGTATCTGGGATTACAGATGCACACCATGACACAACGCTAATCTTTTAATTTTTTATAGAGACAAGGTCTCACTGTGTTGCCCAGGCTGGTCCCAAACTCCTGGGGTCAAGCAATCCTCCCATCTCGGCCTCCCAAAGTGCTGGGGTTCTAGGCATGAGCCACCCCGCCTGGCCTTGACTCCCTTTTTGATGTTTAACTGCTTGTGATATTGTTATATAATAAGAAATATATATTTGGTTCCTGCCCTTGGTTCCTGAGGCAGAGCTTCTAAAACCTTTGTAGATGGGGGCACTAGGAGAATCTTTAGTTCTAATATTTGATACTTGACTGTTACCTGACACAGAGTTCCTAAGATCTCCGTAATGTCCTGAGTGATAGGAGCATCTTTTGTTCTAATGTGGTGACTCCTGGGTGGGCTCCTGGGTAGCCTCAGGATGTGGGGGCTAGTTGCCAGGTGAACCAACCATATGATTAGAGGGTTAGAACGTTTACACCTGCTGACTTCCAGAGAAGGGAGAGGGACTGGCAGTTGAGTTCATCACCAATGGCCAATGATTCAGTACATCATGCCTATGAAATGAAGCCTCCAAAAAACCCAAAAAGGGCCAGGCATGGTGGCTCATGCCTGTAATCCCAGCACTTTGGGAGGCCGAGGTGGGCAGATCCCCTGAGGTCAGGAGTTTGAGACCAGCCTGGCCAACATAATGAAACCCCGTCTCTACTAAAAATAAAAATAAAAAAATTAGCCAGGCATCGTGGGGTGTGCCTGTGGACCCAATTTAGTGGAGAGGCTTAGGCAGGAGAATTGTTTGAACTCAGGAGGTGAAGGTGCAGTGAGCTGAGGTCATGCCACTGCACTCCAGCCTGGGCAACAGAGCAAGACTCTGTCTCAAAAAAACAAAACAAAACAAAAAAGGACAGCACTCAGAGAGCTTCGATGCTGAACATGTGGAGGTGCAGAGAGGATGGCATGCCCAGAGAGGGCATGGAAGCTCCACCCCTTCCCATAAAACTTGCCCTATCAGCCTTGGCATCTGGCCATTCCTCTGCATTTTTTGTAATGCCCTTTATAGTAAACTGGTAAACAGGTCGGCCATGGCCATGGTGGCTCACACCTATAATCCCAGCACGTTGGGAGGCTGAGGCGGGCGGATTACTTGAGGCCAGGAGTCCAAAACAAACCTGGCCAACATAGCAAAACCCTGTCTCTACTGAAAATACAAAAATTAGCCGGGAGTGGTGGTGGGCACCTGTAAACCCAGCTACTCGGGAGGCTGAGGCAGGAGAATCGCTTGAGCCCGGGAGGAGAAGGTTGGCTGCAGTGAACCAAGATCACACCGCTGCACTCCAGCCTGGGCAACAGAGCAAGACTCCGTCTTAAAAAACAAACAAATAAAAAAAAAGTGCTTTGTGTTAAGTATTGAGGGGTGTGAGAATAGGCAACACACTTTGGTCTTATTTTATTTTTATTTCAGAGACAGGGTCTGGCTCTGTCACCTGGTATGATCATAGCTCACTGTAGCCTCAAACTCCTAGGTGCAAACCGTCCTCCCACCTCAGCCTCCCTAGTAGCTCGGGCTACAAGTGCACACCATCATGCCTGGCAATTTTTTTTTTTTTTTTGTAGAGAATGATGTCTTACTTTGTTGCCCAGGCTGGTCTCAAACTCCTGGTCTCAAGTGGTCCTCCCACCTCGGCCTCCCACTGGGATTACAGTCATGTCAGTGTACCCAGCCTATTTTTATTTTTTTGTCTTGCTATGTTGTCCAGGCTGGTCTCAAACTCCTAGTCTCAAACAATCCTCCCATCTCAGCCTCTCAAAGCACTGAGATTATAGGTGTAAACCACCATGCCTGGCTTTGTTCTATTTTTAAATCTTTTTTTTTTTTTTTTTAACAGAGTCTTCCTCTGTCACCAGGCTCGAGTGCAATGGTACGATCTCAACTCACTGCAACCTCCGCCTCCAGGGTTAAGTGATTCTCCTACCTCAGCCTCCCGAGTATCTGGGTCTACAGGTGTGCACCACCATGACCAGCTAATTTTTGTATTTTTAGTAGAGACGGGGTTTCACCATGTTGGCCAGGCTGGTCTTGAACTCCTGACCTCAAGTGATCCACCCACCTTAGCATCCCAAAGTGCTGGGATTCCAGGTGTGAGCCACCGCGCCTGGCCAAATCTTATATAGTGCTGAAGGCTTTTAAGTATCATTTTCCCTCTTCCCCTGTGACTGACACCTGGGGAAATTGATAAGAAGCCTCAGTGCTCCCTCCTTTGCTGCCAAGGGGAGGTTTAAACCACACAAGACCCTGAGCGCACACAAACCCTCACCCATTTGCACCCACCAACCACCATAAAAACCCAAAGCCAGTCTCCTTTCCCTGTTCTCGCAAGACATTTTTTTTTTTTTGAGACAGAGCCTCACTGTCACCAGGCTAGAGTACAATGGTGTAATCTTGGCTCACTGCAACCTCCACCTCCCGGATTCAAGCAATTCTCTTGCCTCAGCCTCCAGAGTAGCTGGGATTATAGGTGCCCACCACCACGCCCAGGTAATTTGTGTATTTTTAGTAGAGATGGGGTTTCTCCATGTTGGCCAAGCTGATCTCGAACTCCTGACCTCAAATGACCTGCCCATCTCGGCCTCCCAAAGTGCTGGGACTACAAGCATAAGCCACCATGCTAGGCCAGTTTTATTTATTTATCTATTTAGGTTTTTTTTTTTTTTAATGATTTTTCTTTTAGACTTCTAGGCCAGCAGTAAGTTTTTAAAAATAGAGACAGGGTCTCGCTATATTGGCCAGGCTGGCCTTGAACTCCTGGCCTCAAGCAATCCATCAGCCTTGGCCTTCCAAAGTGCAGGGATTAGAGGTGTAAGCCACCATGCCTGGCTCCAGATGGCATTTGATTTTGTTTTTGTTTTTGCTTTTTGAGATAGAATCTTGCACTGTTGCCCAGGCTGGAGTACAGTGGCAAGATCTCTGCAACCCCTGCCTCCCAGGTTCGAGAGATTCTTCTGCCTCAGCCTCCCGAGTAGCTGGGATTACAGGTGCATACCACCATGCCCAGCTAATTGTTTGCATTTTCAGTAGAGACAGGGGTTTCACCATGTTGGCCAGGTTGGTCTCAAACTCCTGACCTCAGGAGATCCACCCTCCTCGGCCTCCCAAAGTGCTGGGATTAGAGGCATGAGTCACTACACCCAGCCTAGGATGGCAGTTTTTGGTGTTCCTTTGATTGAGAGAGAGCTCTGCAGCAGGTTCTGGTGTGCTCCAGATGGCCCTGCTGCCTAAAGACACATTATGTGTTATATCCCACAATGCCACATATACCCACAGAACATGCCACGGTGCTAGAGATAACAATGGTACGTGGAGTCTCTGGCACGCTCTAATAGAAAAGCTGCAGCTCTAGGCATGGTGGCTCACGCCTATAATCCAGCACTTTGGGAGGCTGAGATGAGAGCACAGCTTGAGCCCAGGAGTTCAAGACCTGCCTGGGCAACATAGGGAAATCCTTTCTCTACAAAAAAATACAAAAAATTAGCTGGGTGTGGTGGCACGTGCCTGCAGTCCCAGCTACTCGGGAGGCTGAGCGGGGAGGATCACCTAAGCCCAGGAAGTGGAGGCTGCAGTGAGCCGTGATTTTACCACTGCACTCCAGCCTGGGGGTTGGAGTGAGGCCCTGTCTGGAAAGAAAGAAAGAGAAAAGAGGAAGGAGGGAAGGAAGAACGGGAGGAATGAGGGAAGACGGGAAGACAGGAAGGCAGGAAGGCAGGAAGGCAGGGAGGGAGGGAGGGAAGGAAGGACGGAAGGGAGGAAGGGAGGGAGGGAGGATGGAAGGAAGGAAGGGAGGAGGAGGGTAGGAGAGGGGAGGAAAGGAGAGGGAAAGAAAGAAAAGAAAGGCTGTTGCCACAGTGGAGATGCCGAGGATTATAGAACAAAAGCCCCATTCTTTAGCACATTTATGATTCAAAATGCAGCTCTTTGCATGCCACAGGGTCCTGGTGGAGACTAAGCACTTGACCATGGGGCATCAAGAGACAACCAGACTGCAGCTGTGCGTTACCAGAACCATCAAATTATAATGTTGAATGAGCAAAGCAGCAATCCGTTATGCAATGGAGATGGCATATTCTACGTAAGGCCTCTGTCCAGAGGGCAAAATAAGTTACATTTGTAGGGAACCTGGACCTCCATGTCATTTACCTTCATTGAAACAATGTTTCTCCAGGCTGGGCATGGTGGCTCACACCTGTAATCCCAGCACTTTGGGAGGCCGAGGTGGATCACTTGAGGTCAGGAGTTCAAGACCAGCCTGGCCAAAAAAAAAAAAAAAGAAAAAGAAGAATATCAGTTTCTCGAATTCTAATTTCCCATGACTATACTGATATGCGCACAAACAAATGATCAGTAAAACACAATCCAATTATTTTGGCAAGAAATAAGCCCCAAGAGCATCCAAATGCAAACAGGTGCTTTCCTCTCTCCATTAGTTAGGCTTTTTTTTTTTTTTTTTTTTTTGAGACAGAGTCTCGCTCTGTCACCCAGGCTAGAGTGCAGTGGCACAATCTCGGCTCACTGCAATCTCTGCCTCCTGGGTTCAAGCAATTCTCCTGCCTTAGCCTCCCAAGTAGCTGGGACTACAGGTGTCCATCACCATGCCCGGCTAATTTTTGTATTTTTAGTAGAGACGGTTTCACCATGCTGGCCAGGCTGGTCTCGAACTCCTGACCTCATGATCCACCCTCCTCGGCCTCCCAAAGTGTTGGGATTACAGGCGTGAGCCACCCCGCCTGACCCCTTGGCTATTGTTTTAGGCTACTATTATCATCTTGCTTATCAAGATAGTGCTCAGGGCTTCCCAGATGCCTGGAATTTTCCTTGAAGGAACTCAGAATTTTTCTTTATTTCCATACTTGGGGGACTCAACAACCCCTTAAGGGGAGGCCTGCTTGGTCTCAGCTCTCATTGGCCAAACCCAACCAGAATCCACAGGGCCCTGAAGCCAGATGACATGGTAGTGTTCACATGCTGGCCTCCAGTGTAGACAACAAGGTAGAAAAAGGTTGAGAGTGGATCTGGAGGGACAAATGGTAGCTATAGAGGACGTTCAACCCAAAAAGATGCACGTGTACACTCATAAGGTGCATTAGATGAAATGCACACAGGTGGTCGGGTGCAGTGGCTCATACCTGTAATCCCTGCACTTTGAGAGACCAAGGCGGGTGGATTGCCTGAGCTTGGGAGTTCGAAACCAGCTTGGGCGATATAGTAAGATCCCCGTCTCTACAGAAAAGTTTTAAAAAATAGCTGAGGCTGGGCAGGGTGGCTCATGCCTGTAATCCCACTTATTATTCTCACTTATTTGTGGGACCTAAATATCAAAACAATTGACCTTATGGGCATAGGGAGTAGAAGGACGTAAAGTTATCACAGGCTGGGAGGGGTAGTGCGAGGATGGGTAGGGAGTGGGGATGGTTAAAAGGAACAAAAAAAATAGAAAGAATGAATAAGACCTAGTATCTGAAAGCACAACAGGGTGACTATAGTCAATAATAACTTTTTCTTTGAGGCGTAGTCTTGCTCTGTCACCCAGGCTAGAGTGCAGCCTCTGCCTCCCTGGTTCAAGTAATTCTCCTGCCTTGGCCTCCCAAGTAGCTGGGATGACAGGCACACGCCACCACGTGGCTAATTTTTTTATTTTTAGTAGAGACAGGGTTTCACCCTTGGTCTCAAACCTCTGACCTCAGGTGATCCACCCACCTCAGCCTCCCAAAATGCTAGGATTACAGACATGAGCCACCGCACCCAGCCTCTTTTATTTATTTATTTATTTATTTAGAGACAGAGTCTCACCCTGTGGCCCAGGCTGGAGTGCAATGGTGCAATTCCGGCTCACTGCAAACTCTGCCTCCTGGGTTCAAGCGATTCTCCTGCCCCAGCCTCCCGAGTAGGTGGGATTACAGGCACCCTCCACCCAGCACCACGCCTGGCTAATTTTTTGTATCTTTAGTAGAGACAAGGTTTCACCATGTTGGCCAGGCTGGTCTCGAACTCCTGACCTTGTGATTCTCCCGCCTCGGCTTCCCAAAGTGCTGGGATTACAGGCATGAGCCACCGCACCCGGCCTCTTTTAGTTATTTTTAAATGTACAATTCAGCCGGGCATGGTGACTCACGCCTGTAATCCCAGTGCTCACTATGTTGCTCTCATCAAAATCAAAAGACTCCATGTCTACTAAAAATACAAAAATTAACTGGGTGTGGCAGGGCGCTACTACCAGGTCCCAGCTACTTGAGGAGGCCTAGGTGGGAGGATTGCTTGAGCCTCGAGGCTGGAAGCTGTGATGAGCCCAGGATTTGCACCACTGCATTCCAGCCTGGATTGTAACAGAATGAGACCACATGTCTCAAAAAGGAAGGAAAAGAGAGAAGAGAAGAAAGAGAAGAGAAGAGAAGAGAAAGAAGAAGAAGAAAAGAAAGAGAGAAGAGAAGAGAAGAGAAGAGAAGAGAAGAGAAGAGAAGAGAAGAGAAGAGAAGAGAAGAGAAGAGAAGAGAAACGTGGCATAGGACAGCCTTGGAAAATGAAAAATTAAAAACAAAATTTAAAAAGGAAATGAAAAGTAAGCCAGAGGAAATGTATGCAATACTAAAATCTTACATCCAAACTATAAGAAGAATGCTTACAAGTCAACTATGAGAAGAGGAAAAAAAATTCAATTTTTAAAATGGGATTTTAAAAATTTGAACATAAATTTCACAAAAGAAAATATACAAAATGCCAGGGCTGGGCACAGTGGCTCACACTTGTAATCCTAGTGCTTTAGGAGATCAAGGTGGGAGAATCGCTTGAGGCCAGAAGTTCAAGACCAGCCTGGGCAATATAGCAAGACCCCATCTCTACCAAAAAGAAAAAAAATCATATAAATTAGCCAGGAGTGGCAGCATGTGCCTGGAGTCCCAGCTGCTCAGGAGGCTGAGGTGGGAGGATCGCTTGAGCTCACGAATCCAAGGCTGCAATGAGCTATGATCATGCCACGGCACTCCAGCCTAGACAATGCTGTGTCTAAAAAGGAAGATATTCAAAAGGCCAATAAGCACAAGAAAAGATGCTCAACATCATTAGCCACCAGGGAAATGCAAATCAAAACCACAGTGATATACCACCACACATCTGTTACAACAGCTGAAATTAAAGACTAGAGATACCAAGAATGGCAACTGGACTCTCATTCAGCACCAGGGGGAAAGTAAACTGATGTACCAGTTCGGGAAACAGTTTGGTTCTTACGATATGATTTAGCAATTCCACACTGAGAGAATGAACAGGTATTCACCCAACAACTTGTACATGAATGTGCATAGCAGTTTTATTCATAACTGCCCCAAAATGAAAGAAACTCAATGTGCATCGACTGGTGAATGGATGAATGAATGGTGTCATATCCTTGTGGTCAAATACTACTCAGCAGTAAAAAGGAATAAACTACTGATACACATAACATTGAAGAATCTCAAAAGCATGAGGAGGCCAGGCACGGGGTTCACGCCTGTAATCCCAGCACTTTGGGAGGCTGAGGTGGATCACTTGAGCTCAGGAGTTTGAGACCAGACTGGGCAACATAGCAAAACCTCGTCCCTATTAAAAATAAAAAAAATTAGCCAGGCATGGTGATGCGTGCCTGTAGTCCCAGCTCCTCAGGAGGCTGAGGCAGGAAGATGGTTTAGGTCTGGGAGATCAAGCCTGCAGTGAGCTAAGATCATACCACTGCACTTCAGCCTGGGCAACAGAGTGAGACCCTGTCTCAGAAAACAGAAAACATGCTGAGCAAAAGAAACCAGACACAAGAGTGCATGCCATACGATCCCATGTATGTGAAACTACAGAAAGAGAAATTCTAGTCTAAAATAAGAAAAAGGGCCAGGCACGGTGGGTGGCTCACGTGAGCCTGTAATCCCAGCACTTTGGGAGGCCAAGGCAGGCAGATCACCTGAGGTCAGGAGTTCGAGACCAGCCTGGCCAACTTTAGTTGGCCACCTTTTTAGTAGAGATGGCAAAACCTCATCTCTACTAAAAATAAAAAAATTAGCTGGACATGGTGGTGATGTCTGTAATCCCAGCTACTTGAGAGGATGAGGCAAGAGAATCGTTTGAACCTGCGAGGCAGAGGTTGCAGTGAGCCAAAATCATGCCACTGCACTCCAGCCTGGGCAACAGTGAGACTCCATAACAAAAAATAAATAAAATAAAAATACAAAAAATTAGCTGGGTGTGGTGGGGGGTGCCAGCTACTCAGGAGGCTGAGGCAGAAGAATCGCTTGAACCTGGAAAGTGGAGGTTGCCGTGAGCCCAGATCGCACCACTGCACTCCAGCCTGGGTGACACAGCGAGACTCCATCTCAAAACAAATAAATAATATAAAGTGACAAAAGGCAGGTGCCCAAAAGCAGGTGGTTGCCTAGCACCAGGGATGGGGGTTATGGATGGACTAGAAGGAACAGGAAGGAATAGTTTGGGGTGATGGAATTGATCTCTATCTTGATTGTGGGGGGTTACGAGGGTATATAAATTTGTCAAAACTGATAGAAACGGGGTGACTAGTGCCACATATAAATTACACCTCAATAACATTGATTTTTTTTTTTTTTTTTTTTTGCAAGTAATGGGCCAAAATGGCAGGAAATTACTTCTTCTGAAAGCAGACTGAGTTTGGGAATAATGTCCTCTATGACAACATCAGCACACCGTCATGTAGATACAGCTGATGACAGTTCTTGGGAACAAAATGATGATGGGCAAATTGTGAATAACGGCGGTCCTCCACTACCGTCCATGATTTCACAGGTCAGATGCACATTAAACTAACTGTAACCAGAAAATGCAATGAAGCCATGCTGTGATGACTCACAGGGCGGGGAGTTACAGCCTCGGCTCTCTGGCAGGCTCAAGGGGTGAGCGCATGTTGCACGCCTTTGGCCATAACTGCATGGAATTACAGCCAGCATGGATCATATGGATTTTCATAGATGGAACTTCCATGCTCTTCCCAGGAAAACAGCAAAACATCGCTTATCGACAATAGTTTACTCTGCAGGTAGCTATCTTGCCCTTTCTGATTGTTGGTGCTGGTTAACATTAAGACAAAGAAAACAGGCCGGGCACGGTGGCTCTCGCCTGTAATCCCAGCACTTTGGGAAGATGAGGCAGGTGGATCACCTAAGGTCAGGAGTTCAAGACCAGCCTGACCAACATAGAGAAACCCTGTCTCTACTAAAAATACAAAATTAGCTGGGCATGGTGGCACATTCCCATAATCCCAGCTACTCAGGAGGCTGAGGCAGGAGAATTGCTTGAACCTGGGCGGCAGAGGTTGCAGTGAGCTGAGATCACACCATTGCACTCCAGCCTGGGTAACAAGAGCGAAACTCCATCTCAAAAAAACAAACAAAAAAAGGCCAGGTGCGGTGGCTCAAGCCTATAATCTCAGCACTTTGGGAGGCCGAGGCAGGAGGATCATTTGAGGCCAGCAGTTTGAGACCAACCTGAGCAACATAGGAGACTCCATCTATACACAAATATTAAAACATTAGCCGGGCGTGGTGGCACACACCTGTATTTCCAGCTACTCAGGAGGCTGGGATGGGAGGTCACTTGAGCCTGGGAGGTCAAGGCTGCAGTGAACTATGATTGATTGAGTCCCTGCACTCTAGCCTTGGTGACAGAGTGAGACCCCAACCCCACCCCACCCCCACAAAAAAAAAAAAGAAAAATAGGGCTGGGCACAGTGGCTCACGCCTGTAATGCCAACACTTTGGGAGGCCGAAGCAGGCAGATCACCTGAGGTTAGGAGTTTGAGACTAGCTTGGTCAACAATGGTGAAACCCTGTCTCTACTGAAAATACAAAAATTAGGCGGATGTGGTGGCAGGCACCTGTAATCTCAGCTACTTGGGAGGCTGAGACACGAGAATCACTTGAATCCGGGAGGCAGAGTTTGCAGCGAGCCAAAATCATGCCATTGCATTCCAGCATGGGTGACAAGAGTGAAACCTTGTCTCAAAAAAAAAAGTCAGAGGCTTCAAAATTAACCAGAATGATCCAGACAACCTAGAAGGAGGGAATAGCTTCCTCTCGCCCTCACTGGGAAATATGCAAAGATAGGATAATTGTCTTTATGACTCCAAAAATGCTTAAGACATGAACAACATGTAAACAAATAACTCCTTCGAGAGCTTCTGAATTCACACATGATCCCATTTCATCCTTGCAACAACACTGGGCAATAGATAATATCTTAAAATTCCCATTTTACAAATAAAAAATTCCCAGGCAGAGGTGGCAGTTCACACCTGCAATGCCACCACTTTAGGAGGGCAAGACGGAAGGATCACTTGGAGCCAGGAGTTCGAGACCAGACTCGGCAACAAAGTGAGATTCTATTTCTTTTTTTTTTTTTTTTTGAGACAGGAAGGCCTTGCTCTGTCGCTCAAACTGGAGTGCAGTCGCACAATCTCGGCTCACTGCAAGCTCCGCCTCCTGGTTTCACGCCATTCTCCTGCCTCAGCCTCCAGAGTAGCTGGGAATACAGGTGCCCACCACCACTTCTGGTTAATTTTTTTTTTTTTTTTTTGTATTTTTAGTAGAGACTGGGTTTCACCGTGTTAGCCAGGATGGTCTCGATCTCCTGACCTCATGATCCGCCCGCCTCAGCCTCCCAAAGTGCTGGAATTACAGGCGTGAGCCACTGTGCCCAGCTGAAAGTCTGTTTCTATTATTATTATTATTATTATTTGAGACAAAGTCTTGCTGTGTTACCCAGGCTGGGATGCAGTGGCGCAATCTCGGCTCACTGCAACCTCTGCCTCCTGGATTAAAGTGATTCTCCTGCCTCAGTCTCCTGTGTTGCTGGGACTACAGGTGTGTGTCACCACACCTAGCTATCTATTAATATTTTTTTAAATTAAACTTCAAAATAAAGGGTTGGCATGGTGGCTCACACCTGTAATCCCAGCACTTTGGGCCAAGGCAGGCGGATCACCTGAGGTAAGGAGTTCGAGACCAGCCTGGCCAACATGGCGAAACTCCGTCTCTACAAAAACTATTTTAAAAATTAGCCGGGTGTGATGGTGGGTGCCTGTACTCCCAGCTATTTGGGAGGCTGAGCCAGCAGAATCACTTGAACCTGGGAGGCAGAGGTTACCATGAGTCGAGATCGTGCCATTGCACTCCAGCCTGGGTGATGGAAGGAGACCCTGTCTCAAAAATAAATAAATACATACATAAATACATAAAGTCTCTCTTCTCATTGCCATCATGTCTGAGTCAAGAGTCTCCAAAGAGCCTAAACAAATAAAAAATTCCAGACTCAGAGAGGTTACTCGAGCTTACTTGCCTTGGATGTGACACCAACAACAGAGGGGTTCAGGAGTCCAGAAAGAACCTTGCACTCCTGCTAAGATCACCAAGCTCTCCTTCCAATACTGCCTTCTTCCAACATCTCAAAGGGCTTATGAGGACCATCCTAAGAAGAAGGCTGTAACTGACAGCGATTGTCCACCTCCCCCAAGAGGACCAGCATGGAGAATAAGCTCATCAAGGACAATGCCCTTGTTTTACCTTCCAGGTTATTCCAGGATCTCATCCCAGATAACTGTCTATCTTAAGCTCTCTCTTCTGTTCATCCTCTAACGTCTCCCATGCACTGCACCCTCTAATTCAGGGCCTGACATCTGTAAGATCCCTAGATCCTCATCCTGTTCTGTAAGCAGCCCTTCAATTTCTTTTTTTTTTTTTTTTTTTGAGATGGAGTCTCGCTCTGTCGCCCAGGCTGGAGTGCAGTGGCCAGATCTCAGCTCACTGCAAGCTCCGCCTCCCGGGTTCACGCCATTCTCCTGCCTCAGCCTCCGGAGTAGCTGGGGCTACAGGCGCCCACCACCTCGCCCGGCTAGTTTTTTGTATTTTTTAGTATAGACAGGGTTTCACCATGTTAGCCAGGATGGTCTCGATCTCCTGACCTCGTGATCCACCCATCTCGGCCTCCCAAAGTGCTGGGATTACAGGCTTGAGCCACCGCGCCCGGCCCGCAGCCCTTCAATTTCTACTTCACCGAAACATGACTATTCCCTCAGGACACTGCTTCCCCAGAGCACTGTAAGCAGTGGTCTTTTTCTGTCCCATGCAAGCCCCCATAAGCCACACTCTACTGTCTTAAAGAAGGAACACACATTGCCACATCAAGACTCTTGTTCCTCTCATTTTCCTGTTTTGTTTTTGTTTGTTTCTTTTGAGACAGGCTGTTGTTCTGTCATCCAGGCTGGACTGCTGTAGTGCGATCATAGCTCACTGCAGCCTCGGACCCCTGGGCTCAAACAATCCTCCTGCCTCAGCCTCCTGAGTAGCTGGGACTACAGGTGCACACCACCATGCCTGGCTAACTTTTATTTTTGTACAGCTGGGGTCTCACTCTATTGCCCAGGATGGTCTCAAACTCCTGGCTTCAAGCCATCCTCCCACCTCTATTTCCCAAAGTGTTGGGATTACAGGTATAAGCCACTGTGCCCAGCCCAGACTCATTTATCTAATTACTGACTTGACGACATCTCTACTTAAAGGTGTACTTGGCAATTTTTTTTTTTTTTTTTTTTTTTTTTTGAGACACAGTCTCACTCTCTTGTCCAGGCTGGAGAGCAGTGGCCTGATCTTGGCTCACTGCAACCTCCCCCACCTGGGTTCAAGCAATTCTTGTGCCTCAGCCTCCCGAGTAGCTGGGATTACAGGCACGCTCCACCATGCCCAGCTAATTTTTGTATTTTTAGTAGAGACGGGGTTTCACCATGTTGACCAGGCTGCTCTCGAACTCCTGACTTCAAGTGATCCGCCTGCCACGGCTTCTTCCCAAAGTGCTGGGATTACAGGTGTGAGCCACCGCACCTGGCCAGCAATTATTTTAAGAGTTGGGGTCTTGCTATGTTGCCAAGGCTGGTCTTGAGCTCCTGGCCTCAAGCGATCCTCCTACCTTGGCCTCCCAAAGCACGGGGGTTATGGACATGAGCCACTGTGCCCAGCAGGAGCAGTATTTTAGTCAGTTATTCACTTGCCCACTAAAACCTAAACTTCCTGAGGCCGGAAGCACATTTCTCTCTCTCTCTCTCAATCTCTCTCTCTCTCTCTCTCTCTATATATATATATATATATTTTTTTTTTTTTTCTTTTTGAGATGTAGTGTAGCTCTGTTGCCCAGGCTGGAGTGCAGTGGCACCATCTTGGCTCACTACAATCTCTGCCTCCCCAGTTCAAGTGATTTTCCTGCCTCAGCCTCCTGCGTAGCTGGGATTACAGGCATCCGCCACCAAGCCTGGCTAATTTTTTTATTTTTGGTAGAGACGAGGTTTCACCACGTTGGCCAGGCTAGTCTCCAACGTCAGACCTCAAGTGATCCGTGCCTCGGCCTCCCTAAGTGATGGGATTACAGGCGTGAGCCACTGTGCCCAGCCACGGGACCCACTTTACTCTTAATTTCCCCAAATCCTAGAACAGTGCGTGGCCCACAGGAAATCCACAGAATATATCTGCAGAATGAATGAATGACTTGCCAAAGCAATTAGGACAAATAAGTAGATATCGAGTAAACGTCCACAACCACCTGCCCCGTACCCTTTTAAGCTCTGGGGAGACGGCGGCTCCTGTGGGTTCCGGGATGGGGGAGTCAAGGCTCCGCAGGCGGAGAGCCCGGATGCAGGCGCGGCTAGGCGGCCCTCTCTATGGTGAGACCCCGGGTCGCTCCTCCACAGCACCCGTAGTGCCTCTATGGTTCTTCCTGTCCTTAGTCGGGAGGGGGCGCTGTGCGCCGGAGCGAGGTAACGGCGCGGCAGGACCGCAAGGAGTGTAGCTGCTGCCTCAGCGGCGGCGATGGAGCTTGCAGCTGCGGCTTCTAAAGAGTAAGTGGCGCGGTAGCGAAAGCCGCTGAACCCACCTGGCTAGCCGGCGAGTTGAGTGGCGAGTGAGTGTCGGTCGCGGGGCGCACTCGAGCTCCTGGGCGGGTCTGTGAGGCGAGGCGGCCTCTCTGCGGGACGCCTCCGTGGAGCTGAGGGGCGCGGGCCGAGGTCCGGGCGGGATCGGGCCAAAGGACTGGGCTGGGCGTCTCGAGCCCCGTGCGGAGGCGAGGCGGGAGCGACAAAGGCGCTGAGCGGCCGGGCGACCCCCTCCCGCCTCTTCGCGAAGTTTCGCGGGCCGGCCCTTTGGGTCGGCTGCGCGAGGGCGACAGCCCAGGAGACCGCGCTTCCCTCCCCCGGGCCCGAGGCTGCCACGCAGGCGGGGTCCGTGCACCCGAGCGCGGCCTGGAGAAGCGGCGGGAGGCGGCCGGTCCCTGTGAACCCCAGCCCAGGCGGGCGGCGTTTTACCACCTCTCCCCTCACATCTGGAGCGGGTGGTGTTCCGCGAAAGTTGGCGACTGTCACCGGGCACTCGCGAGGGCACCGCAAGTGCGTCAAACCCTTCTACGGGGCGCTGGGGGCTGGCCCGGCTCGGGTGCCCGGGCGCTGGGCAGGGAGCGAGGCCGCTGTCCCCGCGTCGAGGTGGCCCGGCTCCCGGTGTAACGGGACCAGGGATCCAAGACTTTGGGCTAGTTGCAACCAACCCTGTAGCGTGCGCGGCGTGCGGGTTACAGAAATTTCTGACAAATCCGCCAGGGCTCTGTGCATACCTGAGGGCCTGGATAGCAGTTGTCCCAGGTACTTCGATCGTGCAAAGAGAACGTTCTTTTTTCTTTCTTCTTCTTTTTCTTTTTTTTTTTTTCTTTTTGGAGACGGAGCCTCACTCTGTCGCCCAGGCTGGAGTGCAGTGGCGCGATCTTGGCTCCCTGCAAGCTCCACCTGCCGGGTTCAAGCGATTCTGCCGCAGCCTCCCGAGTAGCTGAGACCACAGGCACCCGCCACCGCACCGGGCTAATTTTTTGTATTTTTTGGTAGAGATAGGATTTCACCGTGTTAGCCAGGATGGTCTCGATCTCCTGACCTCGTGATCCGCCCGCCTCGGCCTCCCAAAGTGCTGGGATTACAGGTGTGAGCCGCCGCACCCGGCGTTTGTATGTGTGTTTTTAATAGAGTTGGGGTTTCACCGTGTTGGCCAGGCTGGTCTCGAACTCCTCACTTTAGGTAATCCATCCGCCTCGGCCTCCCTAAGAGCTGGGATTACAGGTGTGTGCCACCGCACCTGGCTGTATTTTTTAATTTAATATTTAAATATAATGTATTTTAAATTTGTGTAAGAATTTACATAAATGGTATCACACTTGTTTTCATTTAACATTAGTTAATTTAACTGTGTTGTATCCTCATATGAATTTTATTTATTCCTTTACTGATGTCCAGTAAGGCCATTTCAAGTTGCTTTTATTACATATTTGCTGTAATGACCTTCCTTGTCCATGTATTCGATTATGCATATTTCTTGGAGAACACACAGAGGTTTCTTTAGCTAATATATCTGGAAGTGGAATTGCTAAGTCACAGGGATGTACATTTGTAATTTAGGGTGTATTGCTAATTGCTATTTAGAATATCTTTTCCAAGTTACTCTCCAAACCAGCAATGTAGAAGATTCCCCATTTCTTACATGCTTGCTTTTTTTGCCACACCAGTGGTTTGAAACATAATTCTTTTTTCTTTTTGAGAAGGAGTCTCACTCTGTTGCCCAGGCTGGAGTGCAGCCACGTGATCTTGGCTCATTGCAACCTCCGCCTCCCTGATTGAAGCGATTCTCCTGCGACAGTGTCCTGAGTAGCTGGGATTACAGGTGCGTACCACCATGCCCGGCTGATTTTTGTACTTTAATAGAGCTGGGATTTCACCATGTTGGTCAGGCTGGTGTCAAACTCCTGACCTCGTGACCTGCCCACCTCGGCCTCATAAAATGCTGGGATTACAGGCGTGAGCCACTGCGTCTGGCTGAAACATAATTCATTTTCTGATTTGCCTTTCCCTGATTATTAGTGAGGTTGAGCATCTTCTGTGTTTTCTTGTTTGTGAATTGCCTATTAGTACCCTTAGCCCATTTCTTTGTTAGCATATTTGTATCAAGATGTGAATTATCTGTCTGTACTTTGTCTGTTTAATATGTGTATTTTAAAAATATGTTTTAATGACATACGTTTTGAGTTTTTGTGGGTTTTTTTTTTTTTTTTTTTTTTGACCTACTTCCTTGGATGTGTTTTCCCAAGGAATGTTTTCAGCATAAGCTTCAGATGTTCCCTGACCAGATACATGGCAAGAGTTTTGATATTCCCTCTTTCTTACTGTTCCTCTTTGCTTCCTTTTCAGACCTTTTGAAACAGATGGTCACCATGTTTAGATATTAGCAGTCCCGTATGTGCAGGTCTGCGTTTGAAAATGGCAGAGGGAAACAGCAATGAAGAGGTGATTCACTTGAACAACTTTCACTGCCATCGGGGACAAGGTAAGTTGTTTGCTCTCACTTTATCCCTTTACCTGTGGCTTTTTCTTTTAGTATCACAGTTATTTCTTTTGAAATGATCCTATTTTGTACCATTTAGAATCCAGGGACATTTCATTTTGAGACATAAAAAGACTAGTTAGACCAGAATTATATCAGATAATGATATTGCTGCCATGAATGAAGTGTAAGACTCATTCATTACAACGAGATTAATAAGCTATTAATTTGCTGATAAGACGCTGTTAATGTGCAGTCATGGAATCTTAAGAGAGAGTGTCACCATCAATTTTTGAAGGCGTGTTGATTATAAAGGAGTGCTCCACTAGGCCTTTATGACCTGAAATACTACAGGTGATGCTGAACCAGTCTTGTCTTCCCATGATGCTTAATTTCTTTTTTGCCAGAAGATTCTGGCTTAGCCTTGAGGGGAATTTTGGAACATGTATTTTTTTGTTCTGCAGTTTTGTTTTGTTTTTTTCTTTTTTTGAGATGGAATTTCACTAAATGCCCAGGCTGGAGTGCAATGGCATAATATTGGCTCACCTCAACCTCCGCATCCCAGGTTCTAGTGATTCTTCTGCCTCAGCCTCTCAAGTACCTGGGATTACAGGCATGTGCCACTACACCCTGCTAATTTTGTATTTTTAGTAGAGATGGGGTTTCTCTATGTTGGTCAGGCTGGTCTTGATCTCCTGACCTCAGGTGATCCACCTGCTGCGGCCTCCCAAAGTGCTCGGATTACAGGTGTGAGCCACCGCGCCTGGCCACATTTCTTAATTTTCATTATAAAAGGGATAAATATGGGCCAGACACATGGCTGACACCTTTAATCTTGGCTCTTTGGGAGGCTGAGGCAAGAGGATTGCCTGAGTCCAGGAATTCAAGGCTGCCGTGAGCTATGTTATGCTCCTGCACTCCAGCCTGGGAGACAAATAGACTCTTTCCCCTCCTTCTGATCTGCAGAGGTGAAATAGTTGTAAAATTTTTTTTTTTTTTTTGGAGATGGAGTCTCGTTCTGTTGCCCAGGCTGGAGTGCAGTGGTGCAATCTTGGCTCACAGCAGTCTCCGCCTCCTGGGTTCAAGCAATTCTCCTGCCTCAGTCTCCTGAGTAGCTGGCATTACAGGCGTGCTCCACCGCGCCCAGCTAATTTTGGTATTTTTGGTAGAGACAGGGTTTCACCATGTTGGTCAGGCCAGTCTTGAACCCCTGACCTCGTGATCCGCTCACCTTGGCATCCCAAAGTGCTGGGATTGCAGCTGTGAGCCACCGTGCCCAGCCTGGTGGTAAATTTAAACAAAATAGACAGTTCACTAAACACCTTTCCTCTGAGTTCCTATCTTATAGTGTAGTTCTCAGTCAGGGGTGCAGGTGGCTTTCTTCCCTGCCAAGCTGAGAAGGAAGGACCCTTTTCCAAGTACATACCCCAATGTAGGTACTTTTTTCTAATTTGTACAATGACTCTGTTGGAGCCAGTAGTGGCCTTGTCTGATCCCACCTCTGTACAACCACTGTCATCAGATATTTATTTATTTATTTATTTTTGAGATGGAGTCTCACTCTGTCACCTAGGCTAGAGTGCAATGGTGCGATCTCAGCTCACTGCAGCCTCCATCCATCTCCCAGGTTCAAGTGACTCTCCTGCCTCAGCCTCCCAAGTAGCTGGGATTACAGGGATGCGCCATCATGTCTGGCTAGTTTTTGTATTTTTAGTAGAGATGGAGTTTCCCATGTTGGCCTGGCTGGTCTTGAACCCCTGACCTCAGGTGACCCACCTACCTCGGCCTCCCAAAGTGCTGGGATTACAGGTGTGAGCCACTTCACCTGGCCTTCCCTTAATCTTTATCAATTTTACTTAACATGCTTCTCAGTAAGGCAAAACCATTAAGAGTATATACTACCAGGCCATAGATTGGTGACGTTGTCAGTTCTGGAAATTTTGTAGCTGTTTCCTGTCTTCTGTAACTCTTCTCCCACGATCTCTATGTCTCTAAGTCCACCTCTTTGTCTCTGAGATGTATTCTGGATAATTTCTTCAGAGGTGTCTTCTAGCCCACAAATTTCTCTTCAGCAGAGTGTAATCTTTTAACTCATCCACTGTGTTACTGTTTTTCAGTTATGATGTTTTAGCTTTTAATTCTCTTGGTTATTTTCCTCGAGTTTTGCTCTTTGACTTTATTTTTAATCTTTTTTTTTTCTTTTATTTCTTTAAACAATAAACCTAGTTTCTTTGTGAGTTTGATTGTTCTGATGTGTTAAGTTCTTGGGAATCATATTCTGTTCTTCCTGCTGGCTGCCATGGTGCCTCATTTTCTTGTTTGACTCTAAGCTCATGTCTTGAGTTCTTGATATAGTTGGTTTCTTTTTTTTTTTTTTTTTTGAGACGGAGTTTTGCCGTTGTCGCCCAAGCTGGAGTGCAATGGCATGATCTTGGCTCACTGCAACCTTAGCCTCCCATGTTCAGATGATTCTCCTGCCTCAGCTCCCGAATAGCTGGGATTACAGGCATGTGTTACCTCACCCAGCTTGGATTACCCAAACTCTTAAAGCATTTTTTATTTTTCAGTGAGAGACTCTACCTGAGTATTTAACCTTCCATACAGTGAGGAAAGAAAGCCATTTTGTTATTTACATGCCAGTTACTCACTCTTCTCAAGGCTTTCCACATATTCTTTATTGTGTATAGTTTTTAAACTTGTTTATTGTATACCAATGTGTTTATAATATACGTAAAGAAAAAAGAAAAATAAACAAATTAAAGATGCACAGCTCAATAATTTATCACAATCCAAAAATTTATGTAACCACAACCCAGAAATCTTCAAGAAATAGAACATTGCTATCCTCTCTGAACACTACATAAAGATTTTGTATAGTCTATAGTCTTTTGAGGCTGACTTCTTTTCGCTCAGCATTATGTTTGTGAGGTTTATTCACGTTGGGTAGAACCATAGTTTATATATTTTTCATTGCTAAGTGGTATTCCATTTATACCACTTAGCAATGAAATTTTCCATCTACTTTTGATAGGGATTTGAGTTCTGACTGTCACAAATAATGTAGCTGTGAACATTCTCCTGCTTGTCTCCTGAACTCTACTTGCCCCACGCCCTGGCATCCACCTTCCTGTTGGCTATGTTTGCTGTCTTCCAGCAGAATTGTTTGTTGGAGATTTTTTTCCCTCCTAAGCTTTTAAAGTACTTTCTTTTTGGGCTTCTAAGTGGCATGATAATAACTACATTTTTTAAAATTACTAAGCTTCATTTTTTAGAGCAGTTTTAGGTTTACAGGAAAATTGAGCAGCAATGACTACATTTTTACAATGAAAACTTTCTCGTAGACTTCCACTCATTTAAAACAACTTAAATGTGTGAATTGCTTTAACAGCTCTTCGGCATTACTGAGTTATGATGTTATTTTTTGTAGTTAACTAGGGTAGGCATAAAGTAGCATAAGTGACGTTTCTTTGATAATTGGCTGTTTTTTTCATATATTTGTTTACTAATTATATTTCCCTTGTGTGTGAATTGTTTACATCTCTCTTCTCTTTGAATTCCTTTTTTTTTTTGGTTAATGTTTTCCTGGTTATGAAATGGAATACTGGTTTATTCATTACAGAAAATGTAAATGATAGAGAAAAGTATAAACTTAGCTCATTTATAGAACAATGATTTGAATACCAGATACCATATTTTAGTATTTTTTAACAATTTAACCTCATCAAAATTGAGTATACTTCAATGTTTTTCTCTCCTTCTGCAAATGAACATCATGTTTAAATATATCTTCAAGATTGTCTATAAAAATCACTAAAATGTAATCAAATTGACACCTTCTGTTACAGTTCTGTTCTCCTACTTCCTGAGTCTCACACGTGTACTTATTTTTAGGGACTTGCTGACCCTCTGTGCTTTTTGTGTCACTCAGAAGCAAATATTGATCCTTAAACACATAAAAATTCTCGTGAAATCCAAAAAGCAGGGGAATGTACAGTCCGTGTGTTGCTTTTTCTCAAGCCAATCTTGTTTTCCTGAGACTGCTTTCCTTACCATTAGTCTCTGGACTCCTAGGGCAATGTTAATTCCACAACTAAACTAAAATGTTAATGGAAACTGGAAATAAGGCCCAAAGCTGGGTTGAGCAGCCTGGGATTTTGTTGTAGCTCAGTCTCAGTTGCTTTATTTGTGTGTCTTTAAATGGCCTTCAGATGGAACCATCTGGACATTTTAAGCAGGAAGGGCCTGTGGAGAACCACATGGCAGGTAATCTACTCTGGCTGGTTAACTTAGACCTTTCACTCACACGGGGTCAACTTCAGTTGGATGAAGGCAGCAACAGCTATCTAAGGGTTGAAAGATTGGAATACAGCTGGGTGCGGTGGCTCACGCCTGTAATCGCAACACTCTGGGAGGCCAAAATGGGCGGATCACGAGGTCAGGAGATCGAGATCATCCTGTTTAACACGGTGAAACCCCGTCTCTACTAAAAATACAAAAAAATTAGCCAGGCGTGTTGGCAGGTGCCTGTAGTGCCACCTACTCGGGAGGCTGAAGCGGGAGAATGGCATGAACTTGGGAGGCGGAGCTTGCAGTGAGCTGAAATCACACCACTGCACTCCAGCCTGGGCAACAAAGCGAGACTCCATCTCAAAAAAAAAAAAGGTTAGAGTACTAGCCTGGCTTACTTTGCAGGAGTGCCTTCTTTAGATCTGCTAGCATGTCAAATCAGCTTAAGCATGACATCATATGAAGAGGTGGGCAGATTGAAGTCTGACAGGCTTCCCCACTGCTTTTGCCTCAGGGTGCAGATATTAGAACAGAGGCTACCACTTGTTTCTGTCCTTCATTTGTCCTGTCCTTTCTTTGTCCTTCATTTTCTGGGCCTCCAAATATCACTTAACCTCCAGAACAGTTCTGTTGTTAAGCATAATGAAGGGATTAAACTAGAAATGAATTCTTACAGTTTATAGTGAGAGCTTCTGATTTCTGCCATGTGGAACTTCGTATCTGTAGCATTTCAGTGTTTGAAGTTCTTAGTATTGTTGAAAATATAAAATGAATTGGGGAGAGATGAACCTCTCAAACATGTTTGTTTTTTCAAGAAATCATATCTGCTGTTCCACCTGTATTTCATGTAGAGGTGTACTTATGTATCATGTACTTAAGAAAACATGTGAACACAGACCATTTTAAAGCTAGTTCGTGTCTGGTTTGTTGCCACGTTAAATATGCACATGTAATGAGTTGTCTAGAACTCAGGACTTTCCCTACAGACAGGATTTTTGCTGGTGGCTAATTCTCAGGTCAGCCTTCAAAGGTTTGCATAACCTCAGTGCACACCAGTGAATTCTAGGACGGAGAATTACCACTGATTACAATGGTTTTAAAGGAAAATGTACTCTGAATTCTTGTCTCCCTCTGTAATAGGAGGAGTTTCCTGCTTTTTTTGCTCTCTTTGGGCCTCTAGTGTTGTGTTCCATAGACTGGGCAGGCTGTGGTGGTAGGGAAGCGGGGAGCTTAGAGACAAAAAGTGTATGGGACTCCCAGAAGTAATGGCAAAAGGAAATGCAGTGAGATGTCAGGATGAGCGAGAGCACTTTGATATGGGTCCCCGGCGGGGGTTGCAGAATAAACGAACCTGTGCAAACCAGTCCCCAAACACTGGCACCTGGGTGAGAAAAGGAGCCAGAGCTGGACACTTTTTCTCTGCCCTCTTTCTGCCAGACCTCCTGTACTACTATTATAGGCGTTACTATTGACATCTGGCAAAAGAGAATCAGTAGAAAGGAGGTGTGTGAGAACTGCAGGTATAGCACCTAGGGGTTCATCCTAGGAATCTACTGGAGCAAGAGAAAGAACAGAGAAAAGGGGAAGTCCCCATTAACCTCTGAGCAAAGGAACTTCCTTGCTACTGAATGTGGCTAGAGCTGTACCCCACTCACTCTGTCTTCACTACTGTGCAGTCATTCCAAGGTGGTTGTCTGATTTGACTGTGAAGAGCCTGAATAGTTAACATTTGTTGGGTCTGGGTGGTGATACGTCAGTGTGTGTTATCTCACTCTATATATCCTTACTTTGGAAGTATTTCATGATGATAATAGACAAAGCTAATGGGTTTGGTGTGAAGAGTGTCTGTTCGTAGGAAAACATGGTCTATTCATCAGTCTAGCTTAACAGCTAGCTAAATAAACCGAGTATAACTCAGTGGCTCATAGAGCTTTATATTACTGTAGAGATTTATGTTACCAGAGGGGTATAAAAAGTATTAATGAATTAACAGAAGATCTTTTATATTTCATTTATTTATTTCATTTCTTAGCAGACTGTTTTTTACTGTAAATGTGAATAGTTTTCCACTTCTTACTTGTTCATAGTTTTCTTGACAAAGAATAGCTACTTTTCTTACAAATTTTTCAATTTTGAAGTTTAACCAATAATAGTTTCAGTGACTTCATTACATTAACACACAACTGATACATAAACTTCAGAGGAGTTTGCCTTAATCAGTATGTTCATTGCTTTTTAAATTTTTTCTCTTCCACAAAGATAGGAATTCAATGCACTTGTTTGTTTATTTATCTGTTTAGATTTTCTGGGCTGCACACATCTTAATTTCTTGTTAGGCCAGTTGTAATGTGTGATTAAGGACTATATTCTTCAAACATTGCATTTGAAGCAATGGGCAGGTGTGGGATTTGGAAGCAGTATGAAAGTAACATCATTTGTTTTTGCGGACTTTGTAATTTTCTTCTGGAAATCCCAGATTATCCAAAGAGAGAAGATAGAATCATCATAAATCCCAGTAGCAGTCTGCTGGCCAGCCAGGATGAGACAAAGGCAAGTGTCGTGTTCTTGTTTTGCAGTCGCTACCTGGAAATGCCCTGGTTTGTTGTTGTTGTTGTTGTTGTTGTTGTTATCTGTATGGGAAGAAAGTGCTTTGTTGGGACAAGTTTTTAAAGACTAGCAGAGGGACATAGGATTTCAGAATATGTCTATACTTCAGTGCGATCTCCCATTCTGAGCCACTTTGAATTCTGTCTTTAACTTCTATCTTTCCTTGTAATTCTTATCTTCCTTTTCCCACAAAGAATTAAACGAATCCTCCATATCTTTAATCCTGCAAAGCAAATTCCAAGAATTGGCCAGGACACTAACATTTTATTATGAAAATTTTCAAACCTACAGAAAAGTTGAAATATTTTACGTCGATCACCTATATCCCTACCACTGGTGCTACTAGAAAGTTAACAGTTTACTCTGTCCTCTTTATCATACATATGTCCTTTGTCTGTCCAGCAGCACATCTTTGTTATGTTTCATTTCATTATAATGCATTTCAAAGTAAATTGCAAAAACATCAGTACACTTCCCTGTAAATACGTCAGCATGCAGATCGTTACCTAGAGTTGAATATCTTTTTTCTTTTAATGTGAGATTTGTATACAGTGTATACTATACATCTGTTTAACCAGATCTCATATCAAGATGTAAAGAGTTTGGTTTTTAAAAACTTTAATCATTGTCATTATTTGTGATCCAAACTGGCATTTAGTGTATTATATGGTAAAGTATGGTTGAGAACTAACTTTATTAAGATCTGTTGCTTGATCTTCCAACTCCCCATAGATTCTTTGATTATATCTCTTACATATTCTATAATAGAAAAAAATAGTTGTTTGTAAATATGTTATGGAAAGAAGATGGCTGAAATATTGGTTTAAATCCCCAACTATACTTCTTTACTAGTTATAACTAGTAAAACTAGTCTGTCGGCTCCAGACAGGTGCGTTTAACCTCTCTGAGCCACCATTTTCTCATCTCTCTTATAGGGCTGGTAACTTCCTTATAGAGTAATTAGAACAAACATTATTCTTTTCTACACATGTAATTCTTAAAATGATTTCACTTACATGGGAAATGTACTGCCTGGCCTCTGATTTTATGCTTCTCTCTCGTTTCAGTTGCCTAAAATAGACTTTTTTGACTATTCTAAATTGACTCCTCTTGACCAGCGCTGCTTCATCCAAGCTGCTGACCTCCTCATGGCAGACTTCAAAATGCTCAGTAGTCAGGATATCAAGTGGGCCCTGCACGAGCTCAAAGGACACTATGCAATCACCCGAAAGGTGCTGTACTTGGTCTTCCTCTTGGGGTCACACCTCTTGGCTACATCTTCCCATGATAACAGAATGAACAGTCCAGCTTGTGGAAATTGGGATGGTTTATGATTGCTAAGGAGTTAGGGTGAAGATAAATAGGTATTTGCTGGTCATGAAGGGCTAAATGAAAAGAAATAATAGATAGATGAGAAGCAGAGAAGCTCTAGTTTGACCATAAAAACATGGAGGGTAATACATTCTACTGTGGAACGCAGGAGTATGAAAGATGCGTTCTAATCCTGCTCCTTCCTGATTTGCTTTCCGACTTCGGACAGGTCACACGACCATCCATCCCCCAGATGGCTCAGTTATCAGTGATAGGACGTAAGGTCTGTAAAGAGTCCGGGAACAAGAATGGGCAGCTACTGACAGCTCCTAGCATTTTCCCCCCAGGATCCTAAAATAGATAGCACTTAAAGGCCTTTGTTAAGGGTGAGAAGGGTGCTGGTTCGTGGTGGGTAACACAGACATCTTCCATGAAGGACAGCACACGGTGCCCGCTTTGTAGCTGTGGCCAGAACAGGAGTGCATGCACTAGCAGAGACCTTGGCTTACTCCTCTTGGTCGCTCTTACTGCCATTTAATTCTATTCTACTGAAATTCTTGTGATTCTCAGCAAACACTGTAATGTTTCTTTTGTCCAAAGGACAAACGTGGAATTATCATAGTGGTTAAAATACTCATTGGGTTTTACCTGTAGGAAGGGAAGAACCAAGCCGAGGACTGTGGCTCATGCTGAGGTAGGCCAAGCCCCTTCCACCTTTTTTTTTTTTTGAGATGGAGTCTCGCTCTGTCACCCAGGCTGGAGTGCAATGGCGCGATCTTGGCTCACTGCAGCCTCTGCCTCCCCAGTTCAAGCGATTCTCCTGCGTCAGCCTCCTGAGTAGCTGGGACTACAGATGCTCACCACCACACCTGGCTGAGTTTTGTATTTTTAGTAAAGATAGGGTTTCACCATGTTGGCCAGGCTGGTCAGCAATTCCTAACCTCAGATGATACACCTGCCTCAGCCTCCCAAAGTGCTGGGATTACTGGCATGAGCCACCGTGCCCGGCCAAAAAACTGAAAGAAGAATAGAGGGGCTTTGAAAGGGTAAAATAGGAGGCAACCTAAGGTAGACCAAAGGTCTCCAGAAGGGCCTCCCTGAGCAAGGAACATTTAATCACAGACCCAAGTAGGAGTTTGGTGGAAGATGTTGGTATCATTTGTTGGGGTGAGAACTAGTATAAACATCTGCTTTGGAGGGAAATAATCATGAATTCAGTCTGGGAAACACTGGTTGCCAGTGTGCTGAGAAGGGCCTGTGAGACATCTAAGTAAAAATAATTCACTGGAAGGTTGAATGGACTAAAAAGTTTGGAAAATACAGACTGTAGAAAAGTTTTTAGGTTTCTGTATGGGTGTGTGTGTGTGTGTGTGTGTGTGTGTGTGTGTCCTTGGGTTTTATGGTGATAGGACTTTGAGAGTCATTAGCATATGGAAAATCTCACCAGCCAGGATGAGGTACCCAGAGATATCAGGTGAGAAGAGAGGACTGGTGACATGTGAAGAGCAAGCGGAGGAGGCAGGCAGACAGGAAGGAGGAAGTTGTGAGACTGGAGCAGTCTGTATTATCATCATCATCATCCTTGTTATTCTTGTTTAGTAACAGGGTCTCTCTCTGTTACCCAGGCTGGAGTACAGTGGCACAATCATGGCTTATTGCAACCTTGACCTTCTGGGCTCAAGCCATCCTCCTGCCTCAGCTTCCTATGTAGCTAGGACTATAGGTGCATACCACCACACCTGGATGATCTTTTTATTTTGTTTTTTGTAGAAATGGGGTCTTGCTAGATTGTGCAGGATGGTCTTGAACTCCTGACCTCAGGCTGTCCTCCCGCCTCAACCTCCTAAAGCACTGGGATGCCACCATGCCCAGCCTGTTATTAAATACTGCTAAGAGATTGTGCAAGATGAGGACTAAAATGCAGATGGTAGACTTGTAGACTTGGCCACTCAATAATAAGCATAGATTAGTAAGTGCAAAGGCAGGGTAGATGCCAGATTAGAGACAGCTGGAAAGCTTGTGGTCATAAGGGTGAGGTGGTGAAACAGAAGATAAACAGCTCCTTTGATAAGTTTCTCTACAAAGAGGGGAAGAAGAAAGAGGGGCTGGCATTGAAAGAGAGATGAGATCACCTTCTCAACACTGCCACACTGGGGATTAAGTTTCAGCAGGAGTTTCAGACAAACATTGCCATCATAGCCACCCCCCTTCTCATGCCGCCCAGGCTTGGACCCCAGCCTGCCCTGCATCCTAACAGCATAGCCACAGGACGTGAGCCCCAGGGCCTCCTACCCCCTGCCACACTCAGGAGTTCCACCCGGTCTTCCTGAAAGGTTCCCACTCTTCCTTCTTCTCTTCCAGGCAGAATGGCCCTACCTCACACACCCCTCCTTCCTGTTCAAATCAGGTACCCCTTCTCTGTCCCTTTTTTAGGATGGCAAAGACTTGAGCCCTTTTTTTTTTTCCCCCCAGACAGAATCACGCTCTGTTACCTAGGCTGGAGTGCAATGACATGATCTCAGCTCGTGCAACCTCCGCTTACCAGGTTCACCGATTCTCCTGCCTCAGCCTCCCAAGTAGCTGGGATTACAGGCGCATGCCACAACATCCAGCTAATTTTTTTGTATTTTTAGTAGAGACAGGGTTTTGCCATGTTGTCCAGGCTGGTCTCAAACTCCTGACCTCAGGTGATCCACCTGCTTCAGCCTCCCAAAGTGATGGGATTACAAGCATGAGCCACCTTGGGCGTGAGCCTCCCTGACTTGAATGCATTTAAATCCTGATAAGCAAAATCTAAGAGGGAGAAGCTGAAGGTAGGAAAGAAAAGGGATCCTCACCAGTGGAAGGATTTTATACTTCAGCATCCTGTCCAAGGGTGGGGTGGATATAGGTACACGCAGAGAAGAGCGTGGGGGAAGCAGGTTAGGGGAGAGTAAAGAGGAGCATTAACCAGAGAAACAACATGGAAGATTTACCTACAGAATGGAACTCACCAGCCCATTGTGTGATTTAACCTGTACTTATTCAAGGAGAGCTTGGACAGTTTTGTTTTATTTGAGACAGGGTCTCCTGTGTTACCTAGGATGGAGTGTAGTGGCACAATCATGGCTCACTGCAACCCTGCCTCTCAGGCTCAAGTGATTGTCCTACCTTAGCCTCTGAGTACCTGGGACCACAGCTGTGGACCACCACTCCCAGCTGTCTTTTTGTATTTTTAGTGGAGATGGGGTGTTCCCATGTTGCCCAGGCTAGCCTTGAGCTCCTAAGCTCAAGCGATCCATCCCCTTCAGCCTCCCACAGTGCTAGGATTACAGGTGTGAGCCGCTGCACCCTGCCAACAGTTTTTCTTTTCCCTAGTTACTCTTTAATCTGTCATTAAGTGTTTTGCTTCCACCACTGTACCAGTTTATGAAAGTCAGAGAAAATGAAAATAAATTCTGCCTATTTACCACTGCCTATTCTTTTTGTTTTTGTTTTTGTTTTTGTTTTTGTTTTGAGACATAGTCTCACTCTTTCACCCAGGCTGGATTGCAGTGGTGCAGTCTTGGCTCACTGCAATCTCCGCCTCCCGGGTTCAAGCCATTCTCCTGCCTCAGCCTTCTGAGTAGCTGGGATTACAGGCGTGCACCACTATACCCAGCTAATTTTTGTATTTTTAGTACAAATGGAGTTTCACCATGTTGGCAGGCTGGTCTTGAACTCCTGACCTCAAAGCATCCACCCGCCTTGGCCTCCCAAAGTTTTGGGATTACAGGCATGAGCCACCGCACCCAGCCGCCACTACCTATTGTTAGCCGTGCTGGGAAGAAAGCTGAAGATGTGTTAAAATGGCATTTGGGGATTGCCTGTCTTGTGTATTCTTACTTTCCATTTACAGAAGTAACCTCTCGCTTTCTCAATTTTTAGGCCTTTTCTGATGCCATGAAAAAATGTCAGGAGCTATCACCAGAAACCGGTGGAAAAAGGAAGAAGAGAAAAGAAATGAACCAGTATTCTTACATCGATTTCAAGTTTGAACAAGGTAATGTAAACTGTGTTGCTGGCAGTGTGTAGCTGCAACACTGTATCTTTTCTTCTTCACAGTCAGTGAAGGAAGCCGTGCTACAGGTGTCTGCCATCTGCTGAGCATCTGGCCAGGCCAGTCCAAGGAGTGACTGACAGGAACTATTTTCTAAGCACATCAAAATTTTCAGAAAGTGGCTGCACTTGTTGGCTTCCTTCTTCCTACTTAAGATAAACCATGGCAGGAAAATTTTGTGTGGTAGAAAATTCATGTGTGAGAAAGTATTTGAGTATGCTGTTAAGCTTGGGGAAAAAACTGGTCTTGAAGGTTTGATGAAAATTGGCTGTGTTGTTAGGTAAAAACTGCCCAGACTTACGAATGAGGCCTTACTGCAGAGGGTGACTTATGCAACTGAGAGAATGGCCAATAGCCACATGTTTCTCCAAAATTCTGTCATTCTTATTGATGAAATAACTGCTGAAAACCCTTTCGAAGAGGTTACTTCAGGTCTCATCCCCAGAAATGTAAACTTGAGTTTTATAACAACTCAGATTTTATCTGAGTTGCTTCTACCCAGTAAAGGAGTTACTACAACTTTTCTAGAGATCATCCCTTTCTGCTATGTGTGCACTTAATTACCACACTTGATTTCAGGTATGACTAAGTGGAAACTCAGGTGACTATATAAAGCTGGAAAGTATTTGTATTTGCTTTTTATTTATTTATTTTTTTTGGAGACAGAGTCTTGCTCTGTCGCCCAGGCCGGAGTGCTGTGGCGCAATCTCAGCTCACTGCAAGCTGTGGTTCCTGGGTTCACACCATTCTCCTGCCTCAGCCTCCCAAGAAGCTGGGACTACAGGTGCCTGCCACCACGCCCAGCTAGTTTTTTGTATTTTTTAGTAGAGACGGAGTTTCACCATGTTAGCCATGATGGTCTCGATCTCCTGACCTCGTGATCCACCCGCCTTGGCCTCCCAAAGTGCTGGGATTACAGGCGTGAGCCACCGTGCCCGGCAGTATTTGTATTTACTATGAACTTTTCAGGATCTAAAAGCAAATCCCTTAGGCTATGACTCCTGAGGTTCCTAAGCCAGTCTGTGGAGCAGTGCCCTGCTGACATGACATTCTCCTGGCCTGTGGCAGAATGTAGAACTAGGGGCACTGTGCAGGTGGTTTTTCATTCAGCCAAATTTACCCACAGTTCAGAACAGGCATCCTTGTACATAGCCATACAGCGTTTGTTTCTGACTTCAGTGGTGGAGAAAGTGCTACTTTGCAAGATAGTTGACTCCCTTGTTGGTCAGCTCCGTCTTTTAGACAGTTCTTCCTTTGTATTAAGTCAGCATGTACTTCCTGAAGTTTCCAGCCGTGGTTGTAGTTCTTGCCTATGGAGAGACAGATTCTGGCTGTTACCCCTTCGTCAGCCTGACTGCTCTTCTCCCTGTCCCTACGTGCCCTTCTCTAGCTTGTCAGGGTCTTTTTGAAAGTTGGGGTGTAGAAGACTGGACATCATACTCCACATGAGGTCTGCTCACATTCAGCCTTGCTCTTTTCACCCACATTGCTGTCAGGTCATATTACTCTCTCAGTTTCGCTGCATCTCACATTTTTCCCTGTTAACTTCATTTTATTTGATTCAGTCCCTTGTTTTAGGTATAGCACTTTAATTTAGATGCTGAGTCTTAAATTTAATTATCAGATAATCTTTAAGGACCCTGTAAGTATGAGATAAAAAATACATTTGATTTATGTTAGTAGTTTAATGTCTATGACTCATACTTAGCCTTTTTTAACAGCTTTTTATAAGGACACAGGCTAAGAATCCCTTATCTGTTCCAGGCATCCCATTTTTTTCCTATTCAGTTTGTTTTCCATCTAAGCACTGCTCTTTGGGCTATAATTGCTTGACTCAGAGTGAGACAGGGTTCTCCCTCCTCTGTCCTTTTTATGGTCCTTCAGGAAAATAAATTAGAGGGAAGTGTATAGACTTAATCGCATTTATTTTTAAAAATAAAGGACTGAGGCCAGGCGCAGTGGCTCACGCCTGTAATCCCAGCACTTTGGGAGGCCGAAGCAGGCGGATCACAAGGTCAGGAGATCGATACCATCCTGGCTAACACAGTGAAACCCCATCTCTACTAAAAATACAAAAAAATTAGCCAGGCGTGGTGGTGGGCACCTGTAGTCCCGGCTACTCGGGAGGCTGAGGCTGGAGAATGGCGTGAACCTGGGAGGTAGAGTTTGCAGTGAGCCAAGATCACGCCACTGCACTGCAGCCTGGGTGACAGAGCAAGACTCTGTCTCTAAAAAAGTAAATAAATAAAATTAAAGGACTGAAAATAAATCTTACTACTTTAACATGATAAACTACAAAAAGAACTGAGTAAAGACAAAAGAAATAATAGAGGGTGGAATTTTTTTTTAATTTGTAGCATTGATAATTATAATAACTAACATTTATTTAGCACTTAATATGTACCAGTCACTTTTCTAAGTGCTTTAATGGATTAATTCGTTTATGTTTCAAATAACCTTATGAGATGTATGTGCCATTATTATCATTTTGTAGAAAAAAAACTGAAACACAGAGAGGTTAAGTAACTTGGCACATGTTACACAGCTAGCGAGTAGCCGAGCTGGGAATCTGGCTTCAAAGCTTACTCTCTAATCATGTGCTTTTCTATTCTCATAATACCAAAAACTGGTTTGGTTTTGTTTTTAATTTTGAGACGGAGTCTGCTTCCCAAGCTCAAGCAGTTCTCCTGCCTCAGCCTCTCAAGTAGCTGGGATTAATTACAGGTGTGTGCCATCACGCCTGGCTAATTTTTGTATTTTTAGTAGAGACGGGGTTTCACCATGTTGTACAGGTTGGTCTTGAACTCCTCACCTCAGATGATGTGCCATCCTTGGCCTCCCAAAGTGCTGGGATTACAGGCGTGGCCCCAAAAACTGGTTTTCTGAAGAAAAAGTTTGAATTTAAAAAAATGTGAGAATGAGCAAGATAAAAGGAGAATCAAAATAAAATGTATTAGGAACCAGATAGTAAATGTTAAAATCAAGAGATTACCAAGAAAAGACAAGAGTACATTGAATATCTGGATGAGATAAAGTTTTCTAGGAAAATATAAATTGGTCAGGCATTGTGGCTCACACCTGTAATCCCAGCACTTTGGGAGGCCAAGGCTGGTGGCTGGGAGGCCAAGACTGGTGGATGGTTTGAGCCCAGGACTTCAAGACCAGCCTGGACAACACGGGAAAAATCCCATCTCTAAAAAAATACAAAAAAATTAACTGGGCGTGGTGGCATCTGCCTTTATAGTCCCACCTCCTTAGGAGGCTGAGGCGGGAGGATCACCTGAGCCCAGGAGTCGAGGCTGCAGTGATCTATGAATGTGCCACTGCACTCCAGCCTGAGCAACAGAGCGGGGCTCCGTCTCCAAAAAGAAAATCATAATTTGCCAAATCAGCAAAAGAAATACAGAACCTAAACAGATCAATTATATGTCTGATATTTGTCATTCTGCTTTCTTTATTCTCATGTTATAATATATTGTGGTGAATCTAGGTACTATTCCTTCCACCCCTTATATATTTGAATGCTTTCAAAATAAAAATGGTTGAAAAACATATGGCACATTTGCACCCATCAGAATGGCTAAAATTAAAAACCGATGATAGGTGTTGTAAGGACGTGGGAGAGACTGGAACTCACATGCATTGCTGATGGAGGAAGGGTGTAAACTGGTACAACCACTTTGGAACACTGGCATTATTTTCTAAAGCTGGAAGTAAGCCTATCCCATGATCTAGCAGTTCCCAGCTAAATTGCAGACATGCATTCACCAACACATGGCTATAAGCAGCACTATTCAGATTAACCCAAAACAGTAAACCCAAATGTCCTCAGTAGTGAAATAGATAATAAATTGTGGTACATTCACATAGTACACTAGTGACAGAATAGGAGATGCCTTCCAATGGAGCATAAACAGAGGGAAAGAACCAGAAAGGTCAAAAAATGGATAGTAGGTTGGCAAATGGTAAGAAGCCCAGTCTTCCCAAATGGTAGAGTGTGGTAGAGAAGTCATGAAACGTACCACCAGAGAGAAGAGGGAGATGAGGCCGGGAAGAATGGACATGGCTGGCCCAGATTCCTAACACACAGTTGTCTGCATGCTTTTGCATTGTCATATATCTTCTAGGTGACATAAAAATAGAAAAGAGGATCTTCTGTTTTGAAAATAAGCGACGACATTGTAGGTCCTATGACCGGCGTGCTCTCCTTCCAGCTGTGCAACAAGAGCAGGAGTTCTATGAGCAGAAAATCAAAGAGATGGCAGAGGTAGGAAGATGTGCTCTGGTCTTGGGGTATGTTTCTGGGATTCTGGTTTGCTGTTAGGGTTTAGTTAGTACAAAACTGTCTTTTAAGATTTCCCTTTTCTTCAGAGTGATGAATTCGGATATATGCAAAATTTTTAAAAGAACAAACCTGGGTTTTGTCATAATACTTATGTTTGTGGTTTCATAAATCAGCTTTATGTTAGAAAATTTTAATTGGAGCTTAGTGTATCTGTTTCACCTCCTCCCTCAGCCTCGGTTCAGTTTCACCCTTTGATTTTTCTAAATACAGTATCAAATGTGCAAGTCGGCTGGAATGTATATATTGATTGTTTAATAAGTATCTTCTAAACCAGTGGCTCCCATAGTGTGACCCAGAGATCCCTGGGTTTCCCAAGACTCTCTTGGGGGTCTACGAGGTCAAACCTCTTATAACTATACTAAGACATTACAGTGACCCTTGAACAACATGAGAGTTAGGAGTGCTTCCCCCTGTGCAGTTGAAAGTCTGCATATAATGTTTGATTGCCCCAAAACTTCACTGTGAACAGCCTGCTGTTGACAGGAAGCCTTACCCATAACAGTCGATGAACACGTTTGGTATGTTTTGTGTATTACATGCTGTATTCTTAGAATAAGGTAAGCTAGAGAAAAGAAAATGTTATTAAGAAAATGATAAGGAAAATATATTTAGTATTCATTAAATGGTACTGTGGATCAGCATGAGAAGGTCTTTATCTTCATGGTCTTCACGTTGAGTAGGCTGAGGAGGAGGGGTGTGCTGGTTTTGCTGTCTCGGGGCAGAAGCAGAAGAAAACGAGCACATAAGTGGGTCCCCACAGTTCACACCTCTGTTGATCAAGGTCAGCTGTATTTGCTTTTTCACCATATTGAATTTGTACCAGCAGAAGCAAAGCATTGGTGCCTTGGCATAAATCAGACCAGTGGCATAGAGCCATCCTCATAATCTTTGTTTTCTTCACCACCATGCGCTTACATTTTTAAGACACACCAGTTTCACCTTAAAATGTCTTTGATAAAGCAGTAAAAATTATTTTACCAAATTTTGACCCTTGAAAACATCTTTTCAATATTCTGTGTAATAAAATGAAGTCTTCATAAAGTGCTTCCGCCACATCCCAGGATATGAAGCTTGTCTTATATCCAGGTATGAGGAGAGTGCTTGTGCAATTGAGACGCAAAGCAGCTGCATTGGCCACTTTTTACTTGGAAAAAAGTGACAGAAAAACTGTGATTATTCAAAATTAGGTATTTGGCAGGCATTTTCTCAAAAATGAATGAAGTGATTATTTTTGACCAAAATTCTAGATTTTAAGCAGAAATTAGAATTTATTATCTTAATCTGTTACAGAATAACATTCATTAATATCACCAATCTTATTAGATTAAGTATTTTTCCATAAAATAAGGAAAGATAAACCAAAGACTAACAATAATGGTTATATATAAACAAAGTGGGGGGCCAGGTGCAGTGGCTCACGCCTATAATCCCAGCACTTTTTTTCTGTTTTTTTTTTTTTTTTGTAGAGCCTGGATTTCCCCATGTTGTCCAGGCTGGTCTTGAACTTCTGGCGTCAAGCCATCCTCCCGACTCAGCCACCAAAATTGTTGGGGTTATAGGCACGCACCACCATGCCCTGCTAACTTTGTTTTCTTTTCTCTGATGCTAAAAGTCTTGGTTCTTAATAACATTATTGTCAGATTATATCTGAGAATATAAAATTCAAATATCTTAAAGTCACTTGAAGTAAGTCTTGGTGCTTGTGCCATTAACTTGATAAACAAGTTTATTTGTTTCTGGCTAGGCATGGTGGCTTATGTGTGTAATCCCAGCACTTTGGGAGGCCAAGGCAGCCGATCACTTGAGGCCAGGAGTTCAAGACCAGCCTGGCCAACATGACAAAACTCTGTCTCTACTAAAAATACAAAAATTAGCTGGGCATGGTGGGACATGCCTGTAATCCCAGCTACTTGGGAGGCTGAGGCACAAGAATCGC
The DNA here is from genome assembly GCF_008728515.1 of Papio anubis. Taxonomy (NCBI): domain Eukaryota; kingdom Metazoa; phylum Chordata; class Mammalia; order Primates; family Cercopithecidae; genus Papio; species Papio anubis. Next base: position 142,784,485 of record NC_044979.1, read on the forward strand.
TTGAACCTGGGAGGTCAAGGTTGGTTGCAGTGAGCCAAAATCATGCCACTGCACTCCAGCCTGGGCAACAAAGCAAGACTGTTTCAAAAAAAAAAAGTTTATTTCTTTCTGTTTATTTTGAACTTTTAGAGAATTGGTTTTGTTTTTTTAACTAATTTTGTTAAAAAAAAAAAAAAATTTAGTTCTGAAATCAAAACTATAAAACAAGGAATATTCAGAAAAATCTAGCTTTTGTGCTATCCTTTTCTCCCACTTTCCTTTGTTTTTTGAGACGGAGTCTCACTCTGTCACCCAGGCTGGAAGTGCAGTGGCAGGATCTCGGCTCATTGCAACCTCTGACTCCTGGGTTCAAGGGATTCTCCTGCCTCAGCCTCCTGAGTAGCTGGGATTACAGGCACACGGCACCATGCCTGGCCAATTTTTGTATTTTTAGTAGAGACAGGGTTTCGCCACATTGACTAGGCTGGTCTCAAAGTCCTGACCTCAAGCGATCCATCCAGCTTGGCCTCTCAAAGTGCTGGGATTATAGGCGTGAGCCACTGCACCTGGCCCCCCACTTTGTTTATATATAACCATTATTGTTAGTCTTTGGTTTATCTTTCCTTATTTTATGGAAAAGCAAATATGTATATTTTTATTTACCCATCTTTCTTTTCCAGATAGTAGCAGAGTTTTCCAGGTATATTAACTCACACCTGTAGTCCCAGCTACTCGGGAAGCTGAGGCGGGAGAATCTCTTGCGCCTGGGAGGTTGAGGCTGCAGTGAGCCAGGATCACACCACTGCACTCCAGCCTGGGCGACAGAGTGAGACAGTGTCTCACAAATAATTTAATGTAATCCCAAATGGTGGCAGACTCTTCTGTGACTGCATTTTTCGTTTAACCATGCATCCTGGCAATCACTCTATGGCAATTCATAGGGATTTTTCTCTTTCCTTTTTGAAACTGGCTGGTATACCATTTTATGTAATACCACAGTTTATTCAGTCATTCCCCTGTTGATAGATGTTTAGGATTGTTTCCAGGTTTTCGTGATTATAAATAGCGCCATGATAAGTTTATGCATGCATCATTCCCTGTTTCTGCCCAGGTGCATCTTTGGGCTAGACTCTTGGAAGTGGCATTGATGACTCTGTGCCAGTGTCCCGCCAGTGTGGTTGTCCTGCTTTGCATTTTCACCAGTAATGTGTGAGGGTGCCTACTACCACACAGCCTCACCAACGAAGTCTGTTGTCAACATAGTTTTCGTTTGTTTGTTTGTTTTTTGAGACGGAGTTTCACTCTTGTTGCCCAGGCTAGGGTGCAACAGGGCGATCTCAGTTCACTGCAACCTCTGCCTTCCGGGTTCAAGTGATCTTCCTGCCTCAGCCTCCCAAGTAGCTGGGATTACAGGTGTACACCACCATGCCCAGCCGATTTTGTATTTTTAGTAGAGACGGGGTATCTCCATGTTGGTCAGGCTGGGCTCAAACTTTTGATCTCATGTGATCTGCCTGCCTCAGCCTCCCAAAGTGCTGGGATTACAGGCATGAGCCATCCCGCCCAGCCAAACTTAGTTTTTATTTGTTCAGTTTTTTTTTGTTGATGCTATTCTTTGCTATTCAAAGTGTTTTATGTGTCAACCTTTTCCCTTATTTATTCTACATTTTGAGTCATACTGAAGAAAAATTGTCCTGTATTTTCTAGCTCTCTCGTCCACTTACAGTTTATTCATAGGTAACTTTTTGAACTGCTAAACTGTAATCAAAGAGATCACAATACTGGAGTTATGTTTATGGAAATGAATACTAAATGGTTAATGTCATTTTTACTAAATTTGTGTCTGAGTGTGTGCTTTTTCTGTTCTTCAGCATGAAGACTTAGCTTGCCCTGCAGATGAATGAAGAATAGTATCAAAAGGTAGTTTGAAATCTCACTTTGTTTATTCTGGATATTTTCATGGGCTGTTTTCTCTTACCATGTTTTGTCAGCATTTTTGATGGCAAATTTGTTTTTGGATAACCTCCTGTTGATTTGCCGAGTTTGCAGTTCCGCCAAGTTATAGTCAGATACATGATCTAATGTAGTCACTCTTATATCACACTGAATCAGAATTGAAGGGGAGATAATAGATGTTCCCGTTAAAAATCATTACCTGACGTTCATTAGATAGACTCATAAAGGAAAGTTTACAACTTAGATATCACTTTAGAGTTAAAAGAAAGAGATATGTCTAACCTCAGGATAAGATGGGTTTCTGTATGGTGTCTGCCGCCCTCATACAGTGAGTTTTCTTTTTCTTTTTTTTTTTTTTTTTTTTTCCAAACAGCGTCTTGCTCTGTCACCGAGGTTGAAGTGCAGTGACGCTTTCTTGGCTCACTGCAACCTCTGCCTCCTGGGTTCAAGCAATTTTCCTGTCTCAGCCTCCCGAGTACCTGGAACTACAGGCATGTGCCACCATGTCCAGCTAATTTTTGTATTTTTAGTAGACACGGAGTTTCACCATGTTGGCCAGGCTGATCTCAAACTCCTTACCTCAGGTGATCCACCCATCTCAGCCTCCCAAAGTACTGGGAACAGGTGTGAGCCACTACGCCCAGCTAGTGACCTTTTCTAATGTGGCATTAAGAATGGGTTAGTGGCCGGGCACCCTGTCTCGTGCCTGTAATCTCAGCGCTTTGAGAGGCTGACATGGGAGGATTGTTTGAGCCCAGGAGTTCAAGACCAACCTGGTCAACATAGAAACACCCCATTTCTAATAAAAATAAAAAATAAATAAATAAAAGAATGGGACTGGATGCAGTGGCTCATGCCTGTAATCCCAGCACTTTGGGAGGCCAAGGTGGGCAAATCACAAGGTTCGAGACCAGCCTGGCCAACATGGTGAAACCCTGTCTCTACTAAAAATACAAAAAATTAGCTGGGCGTAGTGACGGGCGCCTGTAACCCTCACTACTCGGGAGGCTGAAACAGGAGAATCACTTGAACCTGAGATGTAGAGGTTGCAGTGAGCCAAGATCGCACCACTGCACTCCAGCTTGGGCAACAGAGTAAGACTCCATCTCAAAAAAAAAAAAGAATGAGTTGGTGATTGGATCAGTTGCTATAGTTAATAAAAGGAGTCAATAGCCTGGTACATTACTTGAGGTTGCTGCTTTAGTTATAGCTTCAATAGTCCCTTAAAATAAAGCTCAGACTTGGATATGACCCGTTCACACTCTTTATGACAAGAACAAAATTCAACTTTTGAAAGCATTTTGGGTAACATCTCTCATGCCCCTTATCCTTGCTTTTTATAATCACATTAACATCTGAGTGCAGATGTTCTAGTTCCCTTTGCACCATGGGATTGAATATCATAACTTTATACAAAGAATTACTCTAAAGAATACCAGACAAAACCCATGAAAACGTCGCTGGTTTAGGTATGGATTACTATTGTGCTAGTATCTTGAACTGGATTTATATAGCATGAAACAGCATATCATTGTTTTATGGCCCCTAAAATGGGTTGCTTTTTACCTCAGAATTTGTGGGGGGTGGTGGGAGAGAGATGAGGATGGGAGACAAGGCTCCCCCTCTGCTTAAGTGCAGGACATTTCATATGTGTTTCTTGACTGCCTACAGGACAGCCAGCTGATTGAGTGTCGCTGCTGCTATGGGGAATTTCCATTCAAGGAGCTGACGCAGTGCACAGATGCTCACTTGTTCAGATACGCCCAAGAGGCAGTCTTTGGATCTGGAAAGGTAAGAACTGTGTAATATGTCCCATGTATGTAGGACACATTCCTGGAGTCTAAGGAGACCATGTTGATAGATAAGTGTAAGTGCCTCTTTCAGGGTGAGGTGGAATTCTGCTGGTGTGCTTATGGGCATTACCTGTTGTGTGTGATTATATGGGTTCTCTAAGCACAGCAGATTTCTTTTCAGGTAGCAGTAGAATTCTTCCACGTCCCCATGCCTAGCTACAGAGGAGCACCCGCTTCACTCATCTTCTTATTCTATAATCAGAGGGAAGCTTACCTCCGAAAGAGAGAACCTTGCAGCCTATTGGATTAAATATATGTTAAAATAACATAACTTACTTTACACAAGATCGTATTTCTCTCTCCAAAGTCAGTTTCTCTGGACACCAGCATAACAAACACAGTATGGGAATTTTACATTGTTTTACACTACTAAGTTTGTGATATTTTGTTCCAGCAGCAATAGAAATCTAACACAGTGATTAAGAATATGACTTTTTGCCCGGGCGCGGTGGCTCACGCCTGTAATCCTAGCACTTTGGGAGGCTGAGGCAGGTGGATCACCTAAGGTCAAGAGTTTGAGACCCGCTAGTCAACATGGTGAAACCCCGTCTCTACAAAAAATACAAAAATTACCTGGGCATGGTGGCTCACACCTGTAGTCAAGCTACTCAGGAGGCTGAGGTGGGAGCCACTGCATTTCAACCTGGGCAACAGAGTAAGACCCCATCTCAAAAAGCTGGGGGGCTTTTTACATCCCCAACCATACATAAGACACATTGACATCTGTCTGGCGTATGCTGAGAACTTGCCAAAAAGTGCCTAACTTAGGTCTAATCATGAGACAAATCAAATTGAGAGACACTCTACAAACTTACTGGCCAGTACTTTTCAAAAGTGTCAGGGCTGTAAAAGACCAAGAAATACTGCGAAACTCAGGTTGGAAGAGATTAAGGAGACATGACGACTAGATGCCTTGTGGGATCCTGGGCCAGAAGAGAAGATATGAGTGGAAAGCCTGGCCCCATTAATGGTAGCAGACCACTATCAACTTCCTGGTTTTGACATAAGATGTTAACATTAGGGGCCGGGCATGGTGGCTCATGCCTGTAATACCAGCACTTTGGGAGGCCAAGGTGGGCGGATCACCTGAGGTCAGGAGTTCAAGACCAGCCTGACCAACATGGAGAAACCCCGTCTCTACTAAAAATACAAAATTAGCCAGGCCTGGTGGCGCGTGCCTATAATCTCAGCTACTGGGAAGGCTGAGGCAGGAGAATTGGTTGAATCCGGGAGGCACAGGTTGTGGTGAGCTCAGATTGTGCCGTTGCTGTCCAGCCTGGGCAACAAGAGGGAAACTGCATCTCAGAAAAAGAAAAAGACATAGGCCAGGTGCGGTGGCTCATGCCTGTAATCCCAGCACTTTGGGAGGCTGAGTTGTGCAGATCATGAGGTCAGGAGTTTAAGACCAGCCTGGCCAACATGGTGAAACCCAATCAGCGCTAAAAATACAAAAATTAGCCAGGTGTGATGGTGGGTGCCTGTAATCCAGCTACTCAGGAGGCTGAGTGAGCCGAGATCGCACCACTGCACTCCAGCCTTGGGGACAGGGCAAGACTCTGTCTCAGAAAAATTAATAAATAAATAAAGTTTCTGTTTTTTCAAAGAGCATGACCTTTGGAGTCAAGCAGAATGCATTGGGCCATGCCCCCCGTCAGCCATACCAGCTCTGTGATCTTGAGCAAATTAAATACCTTAAGCCTCAGTTTCTTCCTCTGTAAAATGGAAATAATCATGGCATTGTTTTGAAAGCTAAATGAGGTCATGAATTTAATAAACTTACTATTTGACACATGGTAAATGCCTCATAAATTTTAGCTAGTTATTTTTAGGATGTGTTTTTCCATTTGTTTTCTTTGGTGTCTGTCTTTCATTCATGTGGGACGCATTCCTCATGTCTGACACTCTTTGTTCATGTTAAAGAGCTGTTGGAAAGCTGTGTGAATAGTGGGGCTTATAGAGCAGTAGGTTTGACTCTAGGTGCTTGGGAGCCAGTTAGCTTTTATATTATAAACCTGAATGGCCCTTAAGTCTCTTCCCTGGGGTGATTCAGTCTGCCTCCTGCCTAGTGGGTGTGAGCCCATTTTCCAATATTCTGAAACTGAATGGGAGGAAGGAGCTGGAGAATTCTCTGTTCATTATGCAGACTTCATTTCAGACCCTGACTTGCTCTCCTCAAGTCAGAGCTCCTCAGCTCTGCTCTGCTCTCCTCTCTGACTGGTTCCCAGGCCAGAGCCTTGTGGTCCAGCTGTTCAGATCTTCCTCATTTCTCTCAGAGTCAGCCAGTTCCTTCTGAAGGGGGTAGGAACTTCAGGCTCCACCCATCTCCTTGTTTTCAGTTTATTACTTTGAGTCCCCACCCCTCCCCACCACTCAGCTCTGCTTTCCAGAGGGTCTCCAGCTTTCTAATATCTGTAGAGGGGACCAACTTCTTCCCAGCATCTCCTTTTCAGACCGTAAGCTATGGGCTTCTCTGTCTGGTCTGCTAAGCCATTTACCCTTCCTCCACTTTCAACCTCTGTGGATTGTGATTTGGGCTAATAGAGATCCTCTAGTGATATCAAAGATGTACTGGATTTTTGTTTCATGGTTTTCGTGATTTAATTGTGATTTCTCAGAGAGATCTTTGCTCTACTGTCTCAGTATCTATGTTTTTAACCACTGACGCTTTTTATTTTTCTATAAACGGTGTTGATTTTTTTCTTCTTTGCCTGTTCACCTTTTTCTAGTCGGAGCTCAGCTGCATGGAAGGCAGCTGCACGTGTTCGTTCCCAACCAGTGAGCTGGAGAAGGTGCTCCCCTAGACCATCCTATATAAGTACTATGAACGAAAAGCCGAGGAGGAGGTTGCAGCAGCCTACACTGATGAGCTTGTCGGGTTCGTTCTCAGGCAGAGCGTGCCATCTGCCAACCTTTCCCCATTGTGAAAACTACCTGGGCACTTGCGTCAGATGATGAAAATTGAGTATATCTTCCAGGTTTTTTGGCATTTCTTGCTGAGAAATAAGATTATCAATGATTTTATTTATTTATTTTTATTTTTTAACACCTTGAAACCATTGAGTAACCAGTAATTTTGTTAATGGAAAACTCTGCAGCTCAAATTTTTTTCTTTTTTTTTTTTTTTTGAGATGGAATCTCACTCTGTCACCCAGGCTGGAGTGCAGTGGCGCAGTCTCGGCTCACTACAACCTCCGCCTCCCAAGTTCAAGCAGTTCTCATGCCTCAGTCTCCCGAGTAGCCTGGATTACAGGTGTGCGCCACCATGTCCAACTTTTTTGTTTGTTTGTTTGTTTGATAGAGACAGGGTTTTGCCATGTTGACCAGGCTGGTCTCAAACTCCTGACCTCAAGTGATCCGCCCACCATGGCCTCCCAAAGTGCAGGGACTACAGGTGTGGGCCACTGTGCCCGGCCTGCAGCTCAAACTTCTGTCTACATGTCTTGGCACCCCCTAATCTTCTGGCCCATAGATACAATCATGGTGCCCTGGGCTGGAGGGAAATCGGTATATGCAAGGAGTTCTCATTGAGATTGAGATGTGTTTATTGAGTGGTTTATATTGAGTCAGGACCGCAAGTGGTGCTTATGTTTCCTGATAAGAGCCAGCGCAAAGAAGAGGCTCAATCTGTGTTTTCCGGAAAACTAACAAGTATAAAGGGGATGTGAATGTCCAGCTCAAAACTCCATCTTCATATGAACAGCCACATGGAGCTGGAACCAAGTCAGTCTTTAATGTTTGAAGTAATGTCACTTCTGCTGTTCTGACTGTAGGTGCCCCTCCTGTAGCTTTCCTGCTCTGTTGGACAGTGATGTGAAGAGGTTCAGCTGTCCTAATCCTCGCTGCCGAAAGGTAGGGAGGCAAATTTTTTTTAGATGTATATTATGGTATTATGGGCTGCCCTCATGGTCCAGATATCTGCTGTTTACCTGACCGCTGATGTATAAGAAGGATTTGAGTGCTTTCCTTTTCATAAGCAAATGAGGATGAGTACTTTGTGAGTAACGGTTGACATGGTTACTGAGATGGCAGCTACTTGTGGCACTCCAGTTACAAAGCTCTGGATTCCTGTTTTATATCATCTTCTTTAGGACAGATACTGTAATGTAAAGTGGGAAGTGTTTAGTTTCTCTTCCACTGTGTCAATATTTTTCTTGCTCTTTTCACCACCTGTGCTCAAATAACCCCCGCTACCCCTCTCCCCAAACACCTTTTGCCATTTTCAAAGTCCAGATGACGCTTCTTTGTTTAAAGAACTGGGCATCATAGTGGCATCTCCATCACATCTAGTAGGTTATTTATTTAACTGTTTCTCCTCATAAGAACTGACTGTATCATGTGGGAACAGGTCACTGCACTCAAGGGCAGTGATCTGTATTGTCTGTCTGTGGCAGAGTTGTATCAGTGTCATTGTTGTGAACTGTCCAATGCCAAGCATGTTTTCTATTAGGACGTTTTAAGCAAGACTCTTAAGTTCATGTGAGAATTGCAATGTCTCAATTATATTTAAGATTGAATTAGATTTTGTGTTCATAATCTCCATCTGAATACACATAGCTAGCAACCTCCTGAGAGGAAACTCAGAGTATATTGTACCTACTAGAAGTGGGAGGAATTACATGTTCTTTCACACTACTAACTGCCCTGAGTTTAAAACCTTAAAGCTTGTCCCCACTCACCCACCCAGTCCCCTTCATCTCCATCACGCGCACACACCCACACATGCACTCACACCACCCATGCACATACACCACACATACACACACACCACACATGCACTCACACCACCCATGCACTCACACCACACATGCACACACCACACATGCACACACACCACACATGTACAGCACACATGCACAGCACACATGCACTCACACCACACATGCACACACACCACACATGCACTCACACCAATGCACTCACACCACACATGCAATACACAACAAGACACACACTACATGCACTCACACCCACACATGTATACATACTCATACATGTAATAGCATATATGTAATCTACACTACACATACATGCATTATTACTCCACATATGTGCATCACTTGCCAATTAGTGTAATTTACACTACATATGCATACCTTACACATGCACTCACACCACATGCACAATACAATTCACACATGTAATAATACACTCCAGTAATTCTAACTTACATACATGCATTACACACACTCTGCACACACACTACACATGTGTACACACTATACAGGTACTTCATACCTACATATAAAGCCATCTACATCAACAACCACACCACAACAACAATGAAACAGACCCCTCACAACCAAAACAGCCCCATGCCCATACGGTAATGAGGTGTGATTTGATTGGATCTTGCAGTAAAGTCATGCTGGGCTGTGTGATCTGACTGGATCCTGCCATGGGGGACACCAGAACTCAATCTGATTGGATCCTGGCTCCTGCCATGGGGTGTCCGGTTCTTAAATCAGTCCCAGCTCTTCAGGCTGAGCTCTTAGTTTCCACTCTGTGGTGGCATGCTTGGTTAACCTGAGAATGCACAGGGTACATGACCTTTAACCTGCAGGTCCATGGCAATTGAAAAGCAACTGACAACTTCATTACATAAAAGTTGAACTGAGCCAGGTGCAGTGACTCATGCCTGTAATTCCAGCACTTTGGGAGGCCTACGCAGGTGGATCACCTGAGGTCAGGAGTTCAAGACCAGCCTGGTCAAAATGGTGAGTACCCTTATAATCCCAGCTATTCCGAAGGCTGAGGCAGCAGAATCACTTGAACCTAGGAGGTGGAGGAACTCCGTCCAAAAAAAAAAAAAAAAGTTGAACTAGATTTGGTCTGATGCAGTTACAGATTTACAAACCGTGCCCCCACCCTCTTGCCTACACCTTCCACTCTTCATTGTTGAGGGATTAGGGATGGAGGTCATGTTTCCGTACTGACTTCATGCTGACCAGGGGCACTGAGTCCCCTAAAGTGAGAGGAAAGTGAGAGGAATGAAACTCTTGAGCTGTTGAGTTCAAATGAGTTCTGGGGTCACCTGGAGTAGCTTGAAGGGCTGGTATTGTTGTAATACAAGCTGAAGATGGAAGTGTTGGAGCCTGGAGGGCAGACAGCTCACCATCCGTTTAAATAAATAGGACTGAAAAGTAACAGAACAGTGGCCACGAGGGGCCCCATCAGAGGAAGAAACCAGGTGAGGTGTGGTATAGTGGACTCGACTGCCTTCTAAATCTCAGTGGTTGGCCGGGTGCAGTGGCTCATGCCTGTAATTCCAGCAAAAGAAAAGCCAAGACAGGCTGATCATGAGGTCAGGAGTTCAAGACCAGCCTGGCAAACTTGGTGAAGCCCCATCTCTACTAAAAATACAAAAATTAGCCAGGCATGGTAGCGTATGCTGTAGTCCCAGCTACTCGGGAGGCCGAGGCAAGAGAATTGCTTGAACCTGGGAGGCAGAGGTTGCAGTGAGCCGAGATTGTGCCACTGCACTCCAGCCTAGGTAACAGAGTGGGACTCCATCTCAGTCAATCAATCTCGTGGTTGAACTACCGTTGATATGGTTCAGCTATGTATCCCCACCCAAATCGCATGTCAAATTGTAATTCCCAGTGTTAAGGGAGAAACCTGGTGGAAGGTGATTGCCTTATGGGGGCCAACTTCCCCGCTTGCTGTTCTCATGATAGTGAGTGAGGGCTCATGGGATTTGGTTGTTTAAAAGCATGCAGTACCTCCCTCTTCACTCTCTCTGTCTCTCCTGCTCCACCATGGCCAGACGTGCCTGCTTCCCCTTCGCCTTCTGCCATGATTGTCAGTTTCCTGAGGCCTCCCCAGCCATCCTTCCTGTACAGCCTGCAGAACTGTGAGTCAATTAAACCTCTTTTCTTCATAAATTACCCAGTTTCCGGTAGTTCTTTATAACAGTATGAAAACAGACTAATGGACCCTTCTGGTTGAGGGAATACAGCCATCTCTACTTGTTTGACTATTTCCTTTCTATTCATCTCTATTTCCCAGGAAGTGTTTATCCAAGTGCAATAGGAGGTATTGGGGACCACGCAGTCCCCTCAGTGTTCTGTTAGTGAATAGTTGAAGGTTGATCAGTGATCTCCTGCATTTTCAGTCTGGCATGGAAAAGCCCCCGTGTAACTGGTAAAGGTATCAGTGAGCACCAGGAGGTATCTAAATCCACTAGGAGCCATAGGCATCACGTTGACGTCCATTTCCCAGTCTTCCCTGGCAAGATTCTTCTGAATTGTACTGCCTTGGCCAAAAGAGGTACGGGAGGGGCTGGTCGCAGTGACTCACACCTGTAATCCCGGCTTTTGGGAGACCAATTCAGGTGGATCATGAGAGGTCGGGTTCAAGACCATCCTGGCCACATCCCATCTCTACTAAAAATACAAAAAGTTAGCTGGGTTTGGTGGTGGGTGCCTGTAATCCCAGCTACTCAGGAGGCTGAGGCAGGATAATCACTTGAACCTGGGAGGAGGAGGTGGCAGTGAGCCGAGATTGCGTTATTGCACTCCAGCCTGGGCAACAAGACGGAAACTTCACCTCAACAAAATAAAAAAAGAAGTCTGGGCGCGGTGGCTCACTCTTATAATCCCAGCGCTTTGGGAGGCCAAGGTGGGTGGATCACGAGGTCAGGAATTCAAGACCAGCCTGGCCTAGATGGTGAAACCCTGTCTCTACTAAATATACAAATATTAACTGGGCATGGTGGCACGCACCTGTAATCTCAGCTACTTAGAAGTCTGATGCGGGAGAACTGCTAATACCTGGGAGGGAGAGGTTGCAGTGAGCTGAGATTGCACCACTGCACTCTAGCCTGGGCGACAGAGCAAGACTCCATCTCAAAAAAAAGTAAAGAAAAGAGAAGAGGAAATTTCCCAGGGAAGTACCTTGGCTTATTTCATAAAGAGGTACTGAAGGAAGCAGAGGCATGTGGAGGACTTCCCCACCCCGTGCAGCTATTTGGGGCATGGCATCTGAAATTTGTTATTTTAGAGTTACCCCTTTGATGACCTTGGAAATGGACTGACTGCAGTAATCTGTTTAGGCCTCTCCATGGCTCACATCAATGTTAGTATTTCTGTTTGTTGCACATTTGATTTCCTTGTTGTTGGCATTTAGAAGGCCCCATTTTCCAGATCGCACCATGGGCATGGACCACAGAGATTACATCTTGTCAGTCTGTAGAAACAGTCAAGGCCTTGTCTTCTTGAACCACATCTCTGTTATTGAAACTCTAGAAGTCGGCTGGGTACGGTGGCTATGCCTGTAATCCTAGCACCTTGGGAGGCCAGGGTGGGCAGATCACCTGAGGTCAGGAGTTCAAGACCAGCCTGGCCAACATGGCAAAATCCCGTCTCTAATACAAATACAAAATTAGCCAAGCGTGGTGGCCACTGCACCCCAGTGACAGAGCAAGACTCCATCTCAAAAAAAAAAAAAACCAAAAAAAAAAAGAAACTGCTTTTCTGAGTTCTGTGAGCTGTTATAGTGAATTATCAAACCTGAGGGCACCATGGGAACCTCCAGATTTGCAGGCAGTTGGTGAGAAGTACATGTGGTCTGAGGACACCCAAGCTTGCGGCTTGCATCTAAAGCGAGGGCAGTCTAGTGGGGGCTTGTGGCCTTAACCTGTGGCACTTGATGTAACATCAGGGAGTTGACATCAGAATTGCATCACACAGGCCAGGTGCAGTGGCTCATGCTTATAATCCCAGCACTTTGGGAGGCAAGGTAAGAGGATGGCTTGAGCTTGAGTCTGAGGCCACAGTGAGCTATGACCGCAGCACTGCACCCCAGTCTGGGTGACAGGACAAGACCCCAACTCCAAAAAGAAAAAAGAAAAATCGCAAAGAATTGCATGGCAGACTGCCTGTCTTTAACAGCTTTAACTGTTGCAGGAACTTTTTTTTTTTTTTTTGAGAGGGGGTGGGGAGACACAATCTCTGCTGGTGATTCTCCTGCCTCAGCCTCCCAAATAGCTCCGATTACAGGCATGCACCACCACGCCTGCCTAATTTTTGTATTTTTAGTAGAGACAGGGTTTCACCATGTTGGCCAGGCTGGTCTTGAACTCTTGCTGGGATCACAGGCGTGAGCCACCATACCTGGCCACCTTTAGAGTTTTCTTACCACCTGGTTTTTCTCTCGATACATTTCTCTCATTTCCTGCTTTAAAACTCTAGCTTGGAGTCTAGGCGCAGTAGCTCATGCCTGTAATCCCAGCACTTTGGGAGGCCAAGGTGGGCGGATCACTTGAGGTCAGGAGTTGGAGACCAGCCTGGCCAACATGCCGAAACCTTGTCTTTACTATTTTTACAAAAGTTAGTCAGACGTACAGGCGGGTGCCTGTAGTCCCAGCTACTTGGGAGGCTGAGGCAGGAGAATTGGCTTGAACCTGGAGGTGAAGGTCACAGGGAGCCAAGGTTGGGCCACTGCACTCCAACCTGGGAGACAGAGCGAGAGTCTGTATCCAAAACAAACAAACCCTGTAGCTTGGGATCAGCCTTCTCTTCTATTGTTTTTTTTTTAAAACTAAAAATTAAAAATAGATGTAAATGCTATGTTGCTGAGGCTGGCCTCAAACTCCTGGCCTCAAGTGATTCTCCCGCCATGACCTCCAAAACTGCTGGAATTGAAGGTGTGAGCACTGCACCCAGCCTTGTGTTTTATTCTACGTAAAAAACAGTACAGGATTATCTTCCAGAGCTAATGAATATGTTCAAATAACCACCAACCCCATTAAGGAAAAATGTCACTAGACAGCAAATAATCAATCCAGACCAATATGATCACACTTGCTGTGAAGGTGAGAAAAGTTCATCTTTATTACGTTTCCCCAAGAGATGCACTGCACTGTTCTCTTGAAAACACACAGCTCATGTCCTCCTTTAGAACACACATCCTCTTTAAAGTAACATACAAACATGCCAATACAAGGTAAAAAATTACATCTGAATTCTCACATTTCAAACGTACACTAAATATCAAATAAAAATTTATTTTTACAAGAATTTAGGGGAACTACCGCGTAGCTATAAATGTAATACATACATTAACCAAGTATCACAGATAGAAAGTGTGCTCCCTTCAGCAGCACATGTAATAATAGATAAAAAGATTGAAAGGTAAACGATTTAGGATAAAAAGAATCCTCTCTTAAAAAGGAAAACAAAATGATATTTATGTGTGTATAACAGTTATAACACCCATCACACAACTTTATAGAAACAGCTTCTATTCAAAAATACCAGTATTTCCAAAATATTTAAAATAAACGTAGTAATAATTCTATGCCCACCTTTTTCAAAATAAACTAATAAAATATATAGTATATATTAGACATGTTAGTATATATATCTAAGACATGTTAAAAATCACAACTTGAATGCTCACAATTCAGTCACAAACCTAAACAGCAAATAAAAATGTCTATGATGAAAACTTAGGGGAACTACCAATAGCTATAAATAGAAGAGATTATTATGTAAGTATCATAGATAAAAAGTGTACTCGCTTCAGAGGTACATATAATAATACAGAAAACAACTTAAAGATAAAAGATTTAGGATGAAGAGAAAATTATCTTTATGTATATATAACAGCTATAACTCTCATCAAAAAACTCTACAGGAACAGCATGTTTTCAAAAGTACAACAATTTCCAAACTATTTAAAACAAACCTGTTAATAATTCAATGGCCCACATTTTCCAAACAAACCAATAAAATGCATAGTGTGAATGAAGCTATCTGTTACGGTCTATGGCACTCATATTTCACAAAGAATTCCGTGCCAATCTGAGTGTCTGCCGTGTGCCTTCAAATGCTCCAGGACTGCGGCAGCCAAGTCCATAGGAAACAGGACCTCCAGGTTTGGCACCAGGGAGGTTGGAATTCAGCAATATCAAAAGGGAGGTGGTGCTGCAGGAAGGGGTGGAACCAGAAACACCCTTGGTTTCTCACTGTTCTCTATGGATTCCTAGAAGTAGCCCCCCAGTCCTAAGAGGACAACGTGATCACTGTGTTCAGCTCCATCTAGAACAGTCCAGGTTCTTGTAGATAATCTGCACAAATGGCTGCTCTCCTCCTTCCTGGTGTCTGCCATTAGCATTGGAATAAACTTTCTGCTGAAAATCCGCATCTCCCTGGGCCCGGTGTTCTGGAAGTGAGAGAGAGGATGTCACACTTCAGGGAGGCAGCTCTCTAGACAGGAAGGTTATTCACGTCCCACGTCAAGTCTAACTAGAGTTCAGAGCAATTGGGAAATGCAATTTTATCTCCTGACTTTCATTCTATACCCTGCTTCTGCACCATTGTGTTCAACTGTGATACTTGCACTTTGGTGACCCTGACTCCAAAACTCACTCAGTACACCCAAGGTTAGCCCCAGTGATCTTCATAGCAAGGACTTTGGGTGGGTCTGCCCAGGGAGTAGGGCACCCTCAGAGAATGTGGCTTTGGACCTCATCACAGCTGGGGCCTTTTGTGTCACTTCAGAGCTAAACTTGTAACCATGCTAGGTCCGTTTCTAATGTGACAACATCACGAACCACGAGTCCAGAAGCCTAATCCATCATCCTACCTCCTCATGATGAAGTCTCATGCTCTGCTCAACGTGGTCAGCTGCACAAGATGTAAACCAAAACTCCACTGAACCCTCAACCCAAATCGGTAACTCAAGTGCATCAATCATAATGAAGCTCCCCAAACTCAGTATTTGTGATTATTTTTGAGTCAGGGTGTCACTCTGTTGCCCAGGCTGGAGTGCTGTGGCAGGATCAGGGCTCCCTGCAGCCCCAACCTCCCAGGCTCTAGCGATCCTCCCGCCTCAGCCTCCTGAGTAGTTGGGAGTAGAGATGCCTCCCACATCGCCTAGCTAATTTTTGTATTTTTGGTGAGAGGGAATCTTGCCACATTGCCCAGGCTTGAAGCTGGATCAAGCAATTGGTTCCTCGGATTTCCGAAATAGACCCCAATATTCTTTCTTTACCCCAGAGGACGCAGATGTACCTTCTCTCAGGCCGATGACCTCAGGCCTCCATGGTCCCTGGAGCTCTACGAAAGGTGGCACGATCTCGCGCCCACACCCAGTGCCCTGGGTCGTAAGCCTGGATCTGGAAAAACAAACGCCCTTTGAGAAGATGGGGACTCGCCAGGATACCCCTCCCTGCCCTCCTCCAGCCTCCAGCCCACCCGATTCCCCCGCATCTCCACCTCCCCATGCCCCACCCACCTCCTCCAACTCCTCCAGGGAAACCCAGGCCCTGCAGCGCATGGAATGGAAGAACTGGAACCGAAGCTTATGGAACAAGGCTTTCTGAGAGGGTTTCTTCTCGGCCCCCGAGCGCATGGAATAGAAGAACTGGAACCGACGCTTCTGGAATGAGGGTATCTGAGAGCGGTTCTTCCTGTACAGGAAGTAGATGATGTTTTGTTTGGGGGTCTCGCTGTCCTCCTCCATGTCATTGGCCAGGTAGCTGGGGACAAAAATCAGGTTACTGCTTAGGGGCACCACCAGGAGAGACCTCCGGCTGAGGTCAGCTTCCCAGAGGAGGGCAGGGGACCGTCCTCCGCTCAGGACTGACACCCACCCTGCAGAGAGTCACGCCTTCCTCAGAGGGCTCTGCTGGACAGAGACCTGCTGAAAGGCGTCTCCCACTCCTTCATGATAGAGACAAAAACCCAACTGGTGACCAAGAGTGATGGCTTACGCTTGGAATCCCAGCACACTGGGAGGCCGAAGCAGGAGGATCACTTGAGGCCAGGAGTTTGAGATGGGGCTGGGCAACATAGCAAGACCCTCGTCTCTATTAAAAATATAAAATATACGCCAGACGTGGTGGCTCATGCCTGTAATCCCAGCACTTTGGAAGGCTCAAGCCGGTAGATTGCTTGAGACCAGGAGTTCCAGACCAGCCTGGTCAACATGGAGAAACCCCATCTCTACTAAAAATGCAAAAATCAACCTGGTGTAGTGGCACAGCTGTTAGTCCTAGCTACTCAAGAGGCTGAAGCATAAGAATTGTGTGAACCCAGGAGGCAGAGGTTGCAGTGAGCTGAGATTGGGCCACTCCATTCCAGCCTGAGAGGCACAGCAACACTCTGTCTCAATAAATAAATAACTGCCCAGGTGTGGTGGCGCAGCCCTGTAGTCGGAGCTAATCAAGAGGCTGAGGTGGGAGGATCCCTTGAGCCCAGGATATAGAGGCTGCACTGAGCTTTGATCTCAACACTGCACTCCAGCTTGTGGGACAGGGCAACTCTGTCTCAAAAAAATAAAAGAAATTGAATACATTGATATTTTGCCAGGACCCTGCCTTCTACATTCATCTAGTCTAATGAGACTGGGAGAAATCAGGGCAGATGACCTAATCCCAATGTCACATTATCATAGGACGTAACTGGAGAGCTACGGGCATGCCGAAGTTGGAAGATGAGGGAAGGCACGACAGAGGCTGTGGGGTGAACTGACTTCAAGGACTGTGTCCTTCCCTTCAGAACCACATGTGTGCGGGACACCCAGACAGAAAACACAAACACAAAGTCAGTGGAGGGCATTTGGAAGGAGCAGTGAAGCCAAGCCAGGAAACACCAAGATGGCGAGCCAGTGTGGTTGTAGAGATTGTAGAGAGGGTGGAATTGGCACTGTGGACCCTGGCCTCGATTTAGAAAGACATCAGCTAGGCCGAGCGGTGTGGCTCATGCCTGTAATCCCAGCACTTTGGGAGGCCGAGGCAGGCGGATCACAAGGTCAGGAGATCGAGATCATCCTGGCTAACACAGTGAAACCCCGTCTCTACTAAAAATACAAAAAAAAAAAATTAGCCGGGCGCGGTGGCGGCGCCTGTAGTCCCAGCTACTCAGGAGGCTGAGGCAGGAGAATGGTGTGAACCCAGGAGGCAGAGCTTGCAGTGTACCAAGATTGTGCCATTGCACTCCAGCCTGGATGACAGAGTGAGACTCCATCTCAGAAAAAAAGAAAGACGTCTGCTAAGGCAGTTGTTCAGGTGGGCAGTGAGGGCGTTGTGCTTTGGAAAGATGCTCAGGCTGCACTAGGAAGCCCCCTGGCTTGGGGAGAGGCTCCAGGAGACCCCATCAGGGAGCATTTGACAGTGGATTCGAGTGATGCAGGGGGGACCTGAACTGTGGTCTCCATCATGGGAACCCGGAGGAGGTCGATGGCGTTTGCGGTTGATGTGGGAAGGAGAGAGAGAAGAACCAGAAAGGCTGCTTGCTGGGGGAAGTGTTGTGTCCGCCTCTCTGCTCCTTTTCCCTTTTCTTCTCCCCTTAGGAGCGGTTTATGGTTCCTTTTGTTTTATTCTTTTATTTGTACACCGGTGTTGGAGGTTTTTTTTTTTTTTTTTTTTTTTGGGAAAAAGTCTTGCTCTGTCACCCAGGCTGGAGTGCAGTGGCTCAACCTTAGCTCACTGCAACCTCCCCATCCTGGGTTCAAGCAGTTCTCCCACCTCAGCCTCCTGAGTAGCTGGGATTACAGGTGCACACCACCGTGCCTGGCTAATTTTTCTATTTTTAGTAGAGACAGGGTTTGGCCATGTTGGCCAGGCTGGTCTCGAACTCCTGACCTCAGGTCACCCGCCTACCTCGGCCTCCCAAAGTGCTGGGATTACAGGCATGAACCACCGCGCCCAGCCTGAGTTTCTTTTTAGAAACAACAGTCTAAGAACAAGATAGTATAATCCTGTCTTTTTTGTACACAGAGTAAAGAGGACAAATAGGTGAAAGGATAAATGAAAGGCTGGAATCCCACTTCCCCCGCTGTCCCAGGGCATTGGATATTGATGGATAGGAGGAAGCAAACCACTCACAGAGCCAGGAAGAAATGAATGCGTTGGTACTGCCAGGAGAAGAGGCCGGCCCGGCTAAAATATGCTATGACCATAGCCAGGAGATACTGATGGAGAGAAAGGAACACAGAGAGGGAGAGGTCACATCTTGGAAGAGGAAGATTGTGGAGAGGGGGAATGAGGGTCTGGGGAAGGGCTGCACCTCAGAGAAGGGACCTCAGTATTGGGGTAGCTGTACTTATTTGGAAATGGCGGGTTGGAGGGATATTCGAAGGTTGGATGCAAATCTGAGAAGCCGGAGGAAGGGTTTTCGGTGATGCTCCCAGGATGGTGGACTCCAGATGGGATCTTTGGAGGGGGTGTGTCTAGGTGAGCTGGTGTCAGGAGGGTCTTTTGTGTGCCAGGCAGAGAAGTGTCCCAAAGAGCTGAGAGTAGAGGGGCCAGGAGCTCCAGGACTGCGGCCAGACTGTGACCCAGGGCTCAGATCCCAGAGGACCCATAGGAGAGATGGGCTGTTCATTCACTTGGCAAGAGACCAGCAGAGTCCTGAGAGAGATGCTGACAAATCATAAAAAGACCAAGAACAGCTGGGAGTGGCGGCTCAAGCCTGTGATGCCGGTACTTTGAGAGGTGGAGACAGGAGGATCATGTGAGCCCAACAGTTCGAGAACAACCTGGGCAACATAGAGAGACCCTGTTTCTACAAAGATTTCAAAAATTCGTTCAGCATGGTGGCATGTGCTAGTCCCAGCTCCTCAGGAGACTGAGTAAAGACGATTGCTTGAGCCCAGGAATTAGAGGCTTCAGTGCACTGTGATCATGCCACTGCACTCCATCCTGGGGAGCAGAGCTAGACTCTCAGAAAAAAAAAATATTTGAGTGCCAAGACTCAAGACTGTGGGAGCTGGTCGGGCACAGTGGCTGACGTCTGTAATCTCAGCACTTTGGGAGGCCAAGGTGGGTGGATCACCTGAGGTCAGGTGTTCAGGACCAACCTGGCCAACATGGCAAAACCCCGTCTCTACTAAAAACACAAAAATTAGCCAGGCGTGGTGGTTCACGTCTGTAATCCCAGCTGCTTGGAGGCTGAGGCAGGACAATCACTTGAACCTGGGAGGCGTCGACTACAGTGAGTCAAGATCAAGATACTGCCCTCCAACCTGGACAACAGAGCAAGACTCTGTCTCACAAAAAAAAAAAAAAAAGAAAAGAAAAAAAAAAGCATCTGGTGGGAGGTGGTGGAGGGAGAACTGTGGGTTTGGAAGCGGTGCCCTCCCCCAAGCCGTTCATTAGAACAGGAGCACAGTTACATGGAGAACAACCTTACCTTGTCCGACATCCTCAGATCTTTGTCCCAGGCCAGGAATCTTTTAATGACAGGATCCTCTGTGATTAGAGAGCAGATGTCAGCATGAGAAGCAGGGCAGGGTTTCCGTGGGAGCAGCAGGGCAGCAAGGAGAAGTGTGCCTTCCAGGGGGGAGTCTCAGGATTGTGGCCACGGGTGAGGGGGATGGGAGAGGGGAGAATGACTTTCACTGGGCAAGGGAGAGAGGCTCCTGCTCTGAGACTCCCCTGGGAAGAGGCCGAAGGAGGCCCTGGGTGTGAGAATCTACAGGATGTAGGGCTGGGAATAAGCCAGGACACCCTCCCAGCAGACCCGGAGGGACCGCTGCAGAGTCATAAAGGAATTCCCATCATTTCCTCATGAGACAGTCACATCAGGGTGTGACCATGGCCTTGGTATCCCCCACTATGGATGGAGACACTTAGGTTTAGAAAAGTTAGTAAAAGACATTAAGTTTCAGAGGGCACAGCTGAAACCGCTGTCTTTGTTTATTGATTTTGTTTTTCTTTATTTGATTTTTATTTTTATTTATTTATTTGTTTTGAGACAGAGTCTCTCTCTGTGGGCTAGGCTGGAATGCAATGGCGCGATCTCGGGTCATGAGCTACCATGCCCAGCCTTGGTTTTTTTTTTTTGAGACAGGGTTTTGCTCTGTCACCCAGGCTGGAGTGCAGTGGTGCAGTCATAGCTCACTGCAGACTGAAAGTCGTGAGTTCAAGCAGTCCTCTTGCCTCAGCCTCCCAACGTGCTGGGATCTCAGGCATGAGCCGCCGCACCTGGCCCGAAACCAAGCTTTCTTATCCCAAGCGCCGACCTTTATCAAGTCTAGCCTAATCCTCTATCGTCTCCTAAGCGTCCCTCATTAGTGATCACTTCAGAGTCCTCCCACATGGAGAGCTCACCCACTGGGGGCATATTTTTCCCATTGGAAAAGTGTGGTTATTGGAAGTTTCCTCTTTTTAGAAAGAACAGGATTGGAGGTGCTCTCTGGGGTGTCCTCCTACCAAGCAGCCTGTTGAAGGCCTCGTGGTGTTCGGGGAGCACGAGCGACACTCGCCGTCGCTTCAGCTTCATCTTGAGGCCACACAGCGTCTCCGCCACCCAGGTCTCCTCAGGCTCAGGGGCGAGCTCCTTCTCTGGCTCCTCGTCAGATTGATCCAACCACTCCCTCTTCCTTTTCCAGCAAAGGGACCTACATGAGGGGCTGGGATCTACCCCAAGGGCTGAGTAAAGAAACCAGACTAGCGTGTAATGCTTCTGCAATTGATCACCTTAGACCCCGACCCCAAACCCCAAAGCACTCTCCATCCTCCCCAGCCTTGCAGACTGCTGGCTTCTCCAAGCCATCTTTCTGACTTTCTCCTCTGTCAACCCCATGTGCTGCTCCTTCTCCTCCCCATTCTTCCGTTTCTCTGTCCTCAGAACATTTCCTCACGTCCTTCCCTGGTCCCTGGCTCTCTGAGTCCCTCTTTTTTTTTGTTTTGTTTTGTTGTTTTGTTTTGTTTTCAGACAGAATCTAACTTTGTCTCCCAGGATGGAGTGTAGTGGTGCAATCTCAGCTCACTGCAACATCTGTCTCGCGGATTCCAGTTATTCTCCTGCCTTAGCCTCTCTGGTAGCTGGGATTACAGGTGCCTGCCATAATGCCCAGCTCAATTTTGTACTTTTAGTAGAGATGGGGTTTCACCATATTGGCCAGGCTGACCTCAAACTCCTTGCCTCAAGTGATCCGCCTGCCTTGGCCTCCCAAAGTGCTGGGATTACAGGTGTAAGCCACTGCACCTGGCCTGAATTTCTCCATTCTTCCCACACACCCTCCTCAGGTTCTCCTTCCTGACCTCTGACCCTTCTTTTTTTTGAGACAGCATCTCACTCTCTCACCCAGACTGGAGTGCAGTAGCGCAATCTCGGCTCACTGCGACCTCTTCCTCCCAGGCGCAAGCGATTCTCCTGTCTCAGCCTCCCGAGTAGCTGGGATTATAGGCACGCACCACTACTGCCCAGCTAATTTTTGTACTTTTAGTAGAGATGGGGTTTCACTATGTTGGCCAGGCTGGTCTTGAACTCCTGACCTCAGGTGATCTGCCTGCCTCGGCCTCCCAAAGTGTTGGGGTTACAGGCGTGAGCCACTGCACCCAGCCCCCTTTCTTCGTCTTAGTCAATCCTGTCCCACCTCTTCTTGCTCCAGTCCCCTCACCTGATGGTCCCGACACTTCATCATCCACCACCTCCTGGAGGGAGTACCCCGAGGTGTTCGACCGGGGGCTCTCCTCCTTATCCTCGGGGAGCAGGGTCGTGATCTTTCCCAAAATCTGTTCCATCCCACAGAACATAGTCTCTGTTCTGTCCAAGGCCTTTTTCTGGACTCTGCTAGGAGCCAGAAGTGTGTTATGAATTCTCGAGGCTGGGAGAAGTCAGGAGTGGCGAACAGCTCTGAGAAGATACTGTTGTCCACCTCAGCTTCCAGGCGCCGACGGAGTCCGGTCCTCCAATCAGGAAGGTTGGAATCTCTGATGTCATTGGCCATTCCAACCTGGCAACCAGTTTGAAGAAAAACACATGTAACTGCCAGGCTGATCTCTTGTCCCGGAGATGCTGAGTGAATGGTATCTCCTGCCACTGTCCCGACCTCAGACCACTGTCCAAAAGCATCTTCAGGGTCTCCGTATCCCTTTGTTCCCTGTCCCAGCAGAGGCTGTGTTCTCTCCACTCAAAGCCTGAAGCATGTTGGGGTCTCCTCTTCTCTGTACATGCCCATTTCAGAGAACAGGGTGGGAAAGAACTAGGGTAAGCAGAAACGATGAAACCTTACAAGAGTGAGATGATCATGTACAAGAGATCCCAGGAACATTGACTTGATGAAAAAGTCACATCAGAACACTCAATTTGGCAGAGCTTTTCTGCCCAATGTTCACTGACATTCACTGTCCAAGATTCTGTACTGGGGGTACACACGTCCTCTGCCCTAAGAGGAGACATTTTGAGGCCTGAAAATCATAGGAATCTGCCCATGAGCTCACACATATTTCTACTGGTGTCCCCAATTTCAGGGAGTCCGTGGATTACCTAAAGCCAGCCCCTCCAGTTCGGCTAAGCAACTCTAGTCTATATATCACATTTTCTATCATATGTATTGCTCTAAACTCAGAAATTTCCCTAACATTTATGGATTCTATTAATAAAATATCGCATGTACAAAAAGACTAAATCGAAAAATCTCAGCTGTGTGCAGTGGCTCGTGCTTGTAATCCCAGCACTTTGGGTGGCCAAGGGAGGAAGATTGCCTGAGGCCAGCAGTTCAAGACCAGTGTAGGCAACATAGCAAGACCCCATCTCTAAAAAAACAAAACCAAACAAAATTAGCCAGGTGTGGTGGCTGGCACCTGTGTTGCAGCTACTTGGGAGACTCACGCGACAGGAAGATGGCTTGAGCCCAGGAGTTGGAAGCTGCAGTAAGCTATGATCTGGCCACCGCACTCCAGTCTGGGCAATACAGCAAGCTGTTGTGTCAAAAAAATTTTTTTGATAAAAAATAAAAGTTGTATGACATTCAGAGACCATCCGAAAAACCTGGGGGTTCCTGGCCAGCCTCAGTGGCTCACGCCTATAATCCTAGCACTTTGGGAAGCCCAAGTGGGTGGATCACTTGAGGTCAGGAGTTTGAGACTAGCCTGGCCAACATGGTGAAACCCCATCTCTACTAAAAATACAAAAAAATTAGCCAGGCATCGTGGCGGGTGCCTGTATCCCAGCTACTTGGGAGTGGTGGGCTGGAGAATCACTTGAACTCGGGGTGCGGAGGTTGCAGCGAGTCAAGATCGCACCATTGCACTGCAGCCTGGGCAACAAGAGCAAAACTCCGTCTGAAAAAAAAGAAGCTGTGAGTGAGTCCCACACGGCTTCCTAGCGGGCTGCGGCTCTCCTGGGAGTCTCTCGCTCATGGGAAAGGCACAAACTGAACGAGGAAGCAGATCCCAGTGCTGTGGAAGTCCCATCGTTAGGAAGCTCTGCTTTTCTAGAGTTCAAATTTGCATTCATGACCCTTTAAACCGTCAGAGCTGGGTGGGTCTTTCTACAACAAAACAGTTTGCTGTCTCTCTCCTGGTTAAAAGGCTTTCAAAGATTAGAAGATCAATGTTCTGACGCCATTAAAATTTCTCTTTTGTGGAATGAAACGCTCTGATTTAACTCATCTTCAAGCCTGGTTTGCATATTCCTCTCTCTTCTGGCCACCTTGTCTAGACACACTACACTGAGGCAGTGCCCATCTTACATGATGTTGACACATTGTCAAAAAATGGGCAAACCAGGCACGGTGGCTCATGCCTGTAATCCTACCACTTTAAGAAGCCGAGGCAGACAGATCACCAGAGGTCAGAAGTTCGAGACCAGCCTGGCCAACATGTTGAAATCCGTCTCTACTAAAAATACAGAAAAAATTGGCTGGGCAGGGGAGTGCACATCTGTAATCCCAGCTACTTGGGAGGCTGAGGCAGGAGAATCACTTAAACCTGGAAGGCAGAGGTTGCAGTGAGCCGAGATTACGCCACTGCATTCCAGCCTGAGTGACAGAGCGAGACACCATCTCAAAAAAAAAAAAAAAAAAGGCTAGCCCAGATTTGGTCGGTCTGATACCTTCAGAAAAAAGCAAAACAGCCACCTCTGACCTTTTCTTTTCCTGCAATGATGCAGTTTCATACAACAATGGCTGTAGGTATGCTGCCGAAATATCATTCAGGTGAAACAGAAGGGCTTTCCTGGCCGGACACAGTGGTCACTCCTGTAATCCCAACACTTTGGTTGGCCAAGGTGGGAGGATTTGTTGCGGCCAGGAGTTCAAGGCTGCAGTGAGCTGTGATCCCACCACTGCATTCCAGGCTGGGCATCAGAGTGAGGCCTGTCTCTAAAAAACCCTTCGCTCCCCAAAAGGATTTGCAAATACCAGCCTTTCGGGATGACACGAAGGAACATTAAGATGCAGATGCTGGGACCCAGCCCTATTGATTGTAGTTCAGAAACTGAGGTGGGGCCTGATTTAACTCCCTCACTGGAATCCATTCAGGTTTGGAACTTTCTGGGTTGGACAGTGCAAGAGAGATCATAAAGCAAAGTCGCTGTGGACTGAAATGAGCAGACAAGGTTTTCTGAGCGTGGTGAAATATGATTTGGGCCTCACTTGGGAGGGCTGTGGCCAGGCCTTGAGTCCTCGGCTCAGTGGGACCTTCTGAAACAGCCTCCAAGCCGCGCCCCCGCTTCCTTTGCTGTTGGATGACCCCCTCCAGCGGCTTTGGTGCCGATGGGAATAAGTCGACCTGCAGCGGAAGTTCAGCCCGAGTCTCAGCCCAGCAGCCTCCCCGCACCTGACGGGGCTCTGGTCATGCTGCCGTCTCTGCGGTTCTCTGCGGAGTCATGGTTTCTGTACCTTGAAGAGAACTTCACCTTCTGGGACCCAGAAACCCTGGAAACCCTGAGGAAAAAAGCGAATGAAATTACTGAAGACAACTCTGTGTCGGGGAGATGGAAAAGAGGCTCTTTGGGTTTTTTTAATTTTTTTTTTATCTTTTTATTTTTTGAGACAGAGTCTCGCTCTTGTCCAGAGTGGATTGTAATGGCTCAATCTCGGCTCACTGCAACCTCTGCCTCCCACGTTCAAGCGGTTCTCGTGCCTCAGCCTCCAGAGCAGCTGGGACAATAGGCGCAAACCACCATGCCCAGCTAAGTTTTGTACTTGTAGTAGCCATGTTGCCCGGGCTGGTTTCGAACTCCTGGTCTCAAGCAATCCGCCTGCCTTGTCCTCCCAAAGTGCTAGGACTACAGGTACGAGCCGCCGTGCCCAGCCCTCACTGTATGGATTTTCTAAAAAAAAAAAAAAAAAAAAAAAAAAAAAAAGAGTAAATTTATCTTATTTGGCCAAAAGGTAAATTAACCTTTTCTCCTCTCCTTTTTTTTTTTTTTCTTTTTTTGAGATGGAGTCTTGCTCAGTCACCCAGGTTGGAGTGCAGTGGTGTGATCTTGGTTCACTGCAACCTCTGCCTCCTGGGTTCACACTGTTATCCTGCTTCAGCCTCCTGAGTACCTGGAACTACAGGTGCCCGCCACCATGCCCCGCTAATTTTTTTTTTTTTTTGTATTTTTTTTTTTTTTAGACGGAGTCTCGCTGTGTCGCCCGGGCTGGAGTGCAGTGGCCGGATCTCAGCTCACTGCAAGCTCCGCCTCCTGGGTTTACACCATTCTCCTGCCTCAGCTTCCCCAGTAGCTGGGACTACAGGCGCCCGCCAACTCACCCGGCTAGTTTTTTGTATTTTTTAGTAGAGACGGCGTTCACCGTGTTAGCCAGGATGGTCTCGATCACCTGACCTCGTGATCCGCCCGTTTCGGCCTCCCAAAGTGCTGGGATTACAGGCTTGAGCCTGGCCTTTTTTTTTGTATTTCTAGTAAAGATGGGGTTTCACTGTGTTAGTCAGGATGGTCTCCATCTCCTGACTTCATGATCCACCCGCCTCGGCCTCCCAAAGTGCTGGGAATACAGGCGTAAGCCACCGTGCCTGGCCTCTCCTCTCCTTTTTAAAGAGTATTTCCTTGATAAACCTTGTAATATAAATAATTTTTGTGCCTTTGATATGTATCTAAATCTTTTAAAAAGGTAAATGAACTTCTTGCCAACATTGCAACCCAGTTACAACCCAGGAATTTTTTTTTTTTTTTTTTTTGAGTCATAATCTCGCCTGTCACCCAGGCTGGAGTGCAGTGGTAAGATCTTGGCTCACTGCAACCTCCACTTCCCGGGTTCAAGCAATTCTCCCATCTCAACCTCCTGAGTAGCTGAGACTACAGGCACCTGCCACCATGCCTGGCTAATTTTTGTATTTTTATTAGAGACAGGGTTTTACCTTGTTGGTCTGGCTGATCTTGAACTCCTGACCTCAGGTGATCTACCTGCCTTGGCCTCTCAAAGTGCTGGGATTACAGGCCTGAGCCATGGCGCCCGGCCACAACCCAGGAATTTTTTTTTCTTAAGAGCCTGAGAGTCTTGTCTTTGAAATGTAAACCTCGAGGAAGATAGTGTCCCTATCCTCCTGTTGCCCAGGGAGTTTAGCCTAGGCACCTTGAGCTGTTACTACCTGCTCATCAAGGAGATATGAGAAGTTTTATTTTTTCATCAGATACAGGTAATTAACTAGCATGGATGGCCACCTTGATTTCCAGGTGAATTTAGAATGAGCGTTTAAAAATGCATAGCAGGCCAGGCACAGTGGCTCACACCTGTAATCCCAGCACGTTGTGAGAGGCTGAGACGGGCGAATCACTTGAAACCACACAGAAATCGAAAGAAGGAGTTTGAGTCCAGCCTAGCCAATATGGTGAAACTCTGTCTCTACTAAAATACCAGTATTAACTGGGCATGATGGCACATGTCTGTAATTCTAGCTACTCGGGAGGCGTAGGCACGATAATCACTTGAACCCAGGAGATGGATGTTACAGTGAGCCAAGATCACACCACTACACTCCAGCCTGGATGACAGAATGAGACCCTGTCTCAAAAAAAAAAAAAAAAAAAAAAAAATTGCATAGCGAGTCCTTTTACATGCGGATGAGTTACTGTTTATCTTGAGAGCATGTATGCAATGGATTGTATCTGCCGGGCTATATAAAAAGGAGGCTTTGGCCAGGCGCCATGGCTCACGCCTATAATTTCAGCACTTTGGGAGGCCTAGGCGGGCGAATTACAAGGTCAGGATTTCGAGGCCATCCTAGCTAGCATGACAAGACCCTGTCTCTACTAAAAATACAAAAAATTAGCCAGGTGTGTGGCACGCGCCTGTATTCCCAGTTACTTGGGAGGCTGAGGCAGGAGAATCACTTTAACGGGGGAGGCAGAGGTTGCAGTGAGCTGAGATTGTACCACTGCACTCCAGCCTGGGCAACAGAGTCAGACTCTGTATCAAAAAAAAAAGGAGGCTTTATTTCTCTTTGCATTTCATTAATGGATCACCTGTGATGGGCATCACAGTCTGGTTTAATGTTTATTCAATAATAAAATTGTTTTCTTTATTTTCTGAATTTGTGGAGAGACTATTCTAGGTTAACAGAAGAATTGATTGATTGATTGATTGATTGATGGAGTCTAGCTCTGTCGCCAGGCTGGAGTGTAGTGGTGTGATCTTGGCTCACTGCAATCTCTGCCTCTCGGGTTCAAGTGATTCCCCTGCCTCAGCCTCCCAAGTAGCTGGGACTACAGGGGCACACCAACACACCCAGCTAATTTTTTGTGTTTTAGTAGAGACGGGGTTTCACCATGTTGGCCAGGATGCTCTTGATCTCCTGACCTCATGATCCGCCCGCCTCGGCCTCCCAAAGTGCCGGGATTACAGGCATAAGCCGCTGTGCCTGGCCTCAGAAGAATTTATTTTTAGTCTTTTCCTTACCAGTTTTTATGAAACAACTGGGCAAGAACACTGTTAGATTTCACCAAAAAATTGTGATGAATCATTGTCCTTATGATCCCATTTTTGAAAATTGACATTTTAATTGTAAACCAAAAATAAAATTCTAACCCCAACTGACTGACCGGACTCCGCTGTTCGCCAACAGGATCCAAAATAAACATGAAAAACTAATTCAGGTCATGACGGGAAGGAGAGGGTCAGACATACCTTGTCATACTCTCCTCCCGTCAGAGTTTAGGCACAGCTGACCAACATTAGCATTAGAATACAGGTCATAAGACTGACAAAACAGGCTGTTTGTATCAGTAAGATACCCAACTCCAACAGACTCTGATATAGCACCACATGACAGATAGCAGTCCCTGAAGGAAATCATAGTATTTTACCCTATAATATATTTTCTTTGACACACTTTAAGATAGTCCTGCAAAACCATCTCTTCGGGGGAAATTTGCATTCTGTAGAGAATCTCCTTCCCTTACACTCTTCTGGAGAGTCTGACACCTTTTAAGATCCAATAAGAGATATTTATCATCTATTCTCTCTGAAGCCTGTTCTGAGGCTTCACCTACATAACAAGAACCTTGGTTTCCACAATCCTCATTATCTTAACTCAAGCTTTTCTTTTCTCTTTTCTTTTCCTCCTTCTTTTCTCTTCCTTCCTTCCTTCCTTCCTCTCTTTCTCTCTCTCTTTCTTTCTTTTCTTCTCTGTTGCCCAAGCTGGAGTGCAGTGGCACAATCATGGCTCACTGTAGCCTCAACTTCCCAGGCTCAAGCCATCCTCCCATCTGAGCCTCCTGACTAGCTGGGACTACAGGAAGGCACCACCAGACCTGGATAATTTTTTTTTTGTAGAGGTGGGGGTCTTGCTCTGTTGCCCAGGCTGTCCTTGAACTCGTGGCCTCAAGGGATCCTCCCAGCTCCCCCTCCCAAAATGCTGGGATTACAGGTATGAGCCACTGCAATGGCCCATTTCTTTATGTAGTCTTCCAGCTGTTCAGCCAATGCTTAACTCTGAACCAACTGCCAATCTTTGAATCTACTAGTGACCTGAAACCTTTTCCTGGCTGACCCAATGTATACCTCCCATGTATTGATTGATGTCTTTGCCTGTAACTGCTGTCTCCCTGAGATGTATAAAACCAAGCTGTAACCCAACCACTTTGGGCTCACGTTTTGCGGACCCCCTGAGGCTGTGTCACCAGCCATGGTCACTCAA
This sequence comes from Papio anubis, assembly GCF_008728515.1. Classification (NCBI taxonomy): domain Eukaryota; kingdom Metazoa; phylum Chordata; class Mammalia; order Primates; family Cercopithecidae; genus Papio; species Papio anubis. Next base: position 142,814,095 of record NC_044979.1, read on the forward strand.
ACAGGCCCAGAATAAAACTCTTTACAGACTTCGACTCTTTTTGGTCAACATAACCTAACCCTAAACATAATCCTCCTGGGGAAGGTAAGATCACAGGCATCTCTTTTCTTCGTTCGATTTGTGTGTGTATTTCCTGATTTCTCTACAGTTTTTAGGCATTCGCTGTGTGATCTAGAAAAGCTATGGAGTCTCGCTCCGTCGCCAGGCTGGAGTGCAGTGGCATGATCTCGGCTCACTGCAACCTCCGCCTCCCGGGTTCTAGTGATTCTCCTGCCTCAACCTCCCGAGTAGGTGGGATTACAGGCACGCGCCACCACGCCCAGCTAATTTTTGTATTTTTAGTAGAGACAGAGTTTCACCATGTTGAGCAGGATGGTCTCTTATCTCTTTACCTCGCGATCCGCCGCCTCAGCCTCCCAAAGTGCTGGGATTACAGGCGTGAGCCACCGCGCCCGGCCACAAATTGTTTTCTTTTTCTTTCTTGGAAAGCATCGCTGAGCATTTATCCTGTCCTAGTATTTGAGTGAAACTTAATCTTAGCATTTCAGCGCAGTAACCATGATACACCCTTTCCTTTCCTTCTCCTTATGGGAAACTCGGTTCTAACCCAGAGGCTTTGGGCTCCAGGACCCAGTCAGGCAGCCCTGGACTTGACCCTAAAAGGGAATAAAGACAAATGCGAAGTTCAGTCCGGGGTTCAGGGCTGCCAAAGCTCATAGCCTGGAGCTTCTTACCCTTTAGGCGGGGTAGAGACATTTAAAACGGCCCCTAAACTTGGGGGGCGCATAGGCTCCTGGGAAATAGAGTCCGATACTTGTCCTGGGCCCAGCGGCGGGCCCTGGGAGGCGGACTTCCGGTGCAGTGCTGCGCGTGTGCACTTCTCCCTGTGTGCGTGTTCGCGCATGCGCGCTGCCCCCGCACTGCCCTCGCTTCCTGTGCGTCTTCAGGTCACCGCTTACTCTGGTTCCCAGGCTTTGGCCTCCAGTGGACGAGAATCGCGGAGCTTGCGGGGCTGGACGCTGACCGCCAGGGCCAGCACCTAGGCGGGCGCAGAGCTGTGCGGGGCAGGGTTCGCGCGTGCCGGGTGGAGGCTCGAGCGGGGACCCCGGAGCGTGAGCCCCGGAGCCGGCGGCGCTGGGGCCAGAGGGACCGGGCGGGAGGTGGCGGAGGCGAAAGGGCGGCGGGACCCGGGCCTGGCCCGTTTGTGTCCTTGGCGGCCTGGACCAGGCCGCTGCTGTACGGTGAGCCCCAGGGAGGAGGATCTGGGCCGCGGGAAGGACACTCGCCTGGATTTGCCCTGTAGGCCCGGCCGGGGCCCCTCGGGAGCAGAACAGCCTTGGTGAGGTTGAGAGGAGGGGACCTCGCGAGCAGACGTGCGACAGCAGGCCCGCCCCGGCTTCTTGGGAGCCGTGGGGCAGAGGCTGCGGAGCCCCAGGCGGGTAGGTCTTGGGTTTTCGGGCCTGGAGCGAGAAGGGCCTGGGTAAAGTCACCGTGCGTTGGGGACCTTAGAGTGTGGGGCAGGGGGAGGGTCCCGATCGCTTGCAGGAGAGACGCGTGTTTCGGTTTGAAGGCAGGGTCCGGCTGCACCGAACAGGCGCTGCATGGGAAGATCTGGGAGGACGAGGCTTACGGGGACGTGGAGGGTGTCCCCAGCCTCAGCTGCGGACGTCGTCTCCACTCCCCACTAACCCCTAATAGCCCTTCCTCCTCCTCTCCGTGCTCCAGATTTCGACCGCCTCTAAACGTCTGTCAGCACCTCTGTTCTCTCATTTAAGTGTCTGCTGATTCCCCCCTTAGATCTGCCCTGGAGAATGGTAGTAATGCAGGAACAGTCTGCAGGGATTCTCTCTTGCTGCCTCAGTTGCTAGGGGAAGAGGCTGGGCCTTAGCAGGTGGACGACTTGACCAGGTCACCGGCTTTGTGGGTAGAGGTGCTCATAGTAGAGCTCAGGAGTCTTATCTCCCAGGCCAGTGTTCTTTCTCCCGTATCCTAGTTTTCTTAATAGAAGATTATTAGGTGCAGCAATAACCAAATTCAGTTAGATAATTTAGAAACAAAACCATATTTTATACATATTCATTTCTGAGAGCTCACATACTCGATTCCTGTGGCTTTTTTTATTTTAAGCAGTTTAAAGAGACAATAAGGAAATGCGGGCGGATACAGTGGCTCACACCTGTAATCCCAGCACTTTGCGGGGCTAGGGCAAGAGTATCCCTTGAGACCAGGAGTTAGAGGAGTTAGAGACCAGCCTAGGCAACATAGGGAGACCCTGACTCTACAAAAAATACAAAAGTAGCCAGGCATGCTGGGACCTGTGGTCCCAACTACTCAGGAGGCTGAGGTGGGGAGGATCGATGGAGCCCAGGAGGTCGAGGCTGCAGTGAGCTGTGAATGCAACACTGCACTCCAGCCTGGGTGGTAGATTGAGACCCTGTCTCAACAAACCACAAAAATCACGAGCCGTATGATGGGATTTTTTTTTTCTTTTTGCATGATGGCAGACTATAAAAGGAGTCATGTTACCCATGAGAGTCTAACTCGTCTAATTACTACCTGATTATCTTAGAGTTACAAAGTTACAAGTGCATGCTTCCCCATCACTCGTGTGTGTGTGTGTGTGTGTGTGTGTGTGTGTTGAGACAGTGTCTCTCACCTAGTCTGGAGTGCAGCAGCGTGGTCTCGGCTTACTGCAACCTCCACCTCCCAGGTTCGAAGGATTCTTGTGCCTCTGCCTCCTGAGGGACTACAGGCATGTGACACTTCACAGCCTGGCTAGTGGCTTTGTTATTTTAAGTATTAGAGGGGTTTCTGTGCTGGCGAGGCAGGCGCTGATCACTTGTGAGGCCAAGTGAGACCAGCCACAACCAACATGGTGAAACCCTGTATCACTCTTTTAGGCCCTTCTGAGTGTTTGCAGGCTGAGTGTTCAGAGGGTGTTAGCCTATTGAGCTTTCTTTTGTGGTTCTTACACACGAGATTTCTGCCTTTGCAAGCCAGAGCACTTATGACTTCAATGACCTGCTTCTCCCCCTCTAGGTCTACCAGCCACAGTCTCTGCACGTTTCCAAGAGCAGCAGAAAATGAACACATTGCAGGTGAGTTTTCCTGCTTGTGTATATGTCCAACTACTTTATTTTATGATGCATTTTCAGAGATTTGTAAGAATTCATACTTCTTTTTTTTCTTTTTTTTGAGATGGGGTCTTGCTCTGTTGCCCAGGCTGCAGTGCAGTGGCATGACCTCGCTTCACTGCAACCTCCACCTCCTGGGTTCGAGCGATTCTCCTGCCTCAGCCTCCCAAGTAGCTGGGATTACAGGCATGCGCCACTATGCCCAGCTAATTTTTTGTATTTTTAGAAGAAACAGGGTTTCACCATGTTGGCCAGGCTGGTCTCAAACTCCTGACCTCAGGTGACCCCGCCTCAGCCTTCCAAAGTGCTGGGATTACAGGCATGAGCCACCGCGCCCAGCCAGGATTCATACTTTAAAATGGGAATGTGGAATTAGACATTACCCTGTAAAATGTAGTGAGTGTGGCAGATCAGCACCAAAAGTGATTTGTGAAGCTTGTATGTATGGGTAGTATATTTTAAGGCTGTTGAAATTGAGCCGCACCCAGGGCTGATATTCTTTGCAGTCATCACAAAAGGAAAATGCCGTTTGTATTAGTCCATTCTCACACTGTATAGAGAAATAACTGAGACTGGGTAATTTATAAAGAAAAGAGGTTGAATTGGCTCCCACCTGCAGGCTCTGTCATAGGAAGCGTGGCTGGGGAGGCCTCAGGACACTTACAGTCATGGAGAAGGCAAAGGGAAAGCAGATACAGCATCCATCACCAGAGCAGGAGGAAGAGGGAGCAGGAGGCGCTACACACTTTTAAACAACCACGTGTTGTGATAACTCACTCAGTATCAGGAGAACAGCACCAAGAGGGAAATTGCCCCCATGATCCAGTCACCTCCCACCAGGCCCCACCTCCAACATTGGGGAATACAATTGAACGTGAGATTTGGGCGGCGACACAAACCAAAACCATATCACCATCCGTGACATCGTTTGCATTGTCACCATCCGTGACATCATTTGCATTGATTATAAGGAGAAACCAATTTTGTTACTTGTGGATTTAAAATATTTTCTAGGACTTGGAAAAATTTCTTCATTCAAGTTGATATAATTATGGATAGCTTTCCTGATAACAACCATTAAATTACCGTAACTTATGGCTTATTCTTGGTGCTTAGGTAAGCAGAGGGCCTGCTGCCCAAGGAGAACTTGGTGCATATCATTTTTCCAGGGATGGAAATACTGTGGTCCAAGTAGACAGAATTCTGTTTTTACTCTTGAGTCCTAGATCATGGAGGGAATGAATGACGTGGTCATTCTTCAAATACTTGTTCTTCTTTTTGTTTGGGTTGCACAGCAGCAATATAGTTACTCTCTTGTGAAGATTTCCTCATTTCTGTTTCTCATTTCAGTTCTCAGTGTTTTAGTTTTGTCCTTTTCACGTTGCTGAGTCAGTCAGTAAACATTACCGGTGATTTAATTGCAGTCAAATCCAGTGGGCATTTCCTAGCCCTACCTCACAGGACCCTTTGTCTGCCTTTGACATCTGTTACTTCCAAACTGATATTTCTCCATGGAGTCTCTCTTTTCTTGGCATTTAAAATGATTCATCTGTAAGTATTTATTTGTCTTTAAATGATGAAGTCTGTTTTGTTTTGTTTCCTTTTTTTCTTTTCTCCTTTTTTTTTTTTTTTTTTTGAGATAGTCTCACTCTGTTGCCCAGGCTGAAGTGCAGTGGCGTGATCTCGGCTCACTGCAAGCTCCGCCTCCTGGGTTCACGCCATTCTCCTGCCTCACCCTCCTGAGTAGCTGGGACTACAGGCACCCACCACCGTGCCCAGCTAATATTTTGTATTTTTAATAGAGACGGGGTTTCACCATGGTCTTGATCTCCTGACCTCATGATCTGCCCGCCTCCGCCTCCCAAAGTGCTGGGATTACAGGCGTGAGCCACTATGCCCGGCCTTCTTTTTTTCTTTTTTTGAGATAGGGTCTTGCTCTGTCACCCATGCTGGAGTGTAGAGACGTTCTCACAACTCACTGCAGCCTCAATCTCCTGGGCTCACACGATCCTCCTGCCTCAGCCTCCCGCGTAGCTGGGACTACAGGTGCACGCTGCCACACCCAGCTAATTTTTTTGTATTTTAGTAGAGACTGCGTTTCACCGTGTCACCCTGAGGCTGGTCTCGAACTCCTGAGCTCAGGCAATCTGCCCGCCTCGGCCTCCCAAAGTACTAGGATTGCAGGCGTGAGCCACTGCTCCCAGCCTAGAGATGTATTCTCACTGTATTGCTCAGGCTGGTCTCAAACTCCTGGCCTCAAGCAATCCTTTCACTTTGGCCTCCCAAAGTGCTATAAGATTACAGGTGTAAGCCACCACACCTGGCCAATAAGGAATCTTTTTAAAAGGGGCTAGGAATAACCCATAATACTCCCTTTCTTAATACATGTGGCAGTTGAGTTAAATCTTTCAATAGTTCCCATAGTATGTCTCTTGCATGCTCATTGTTTTGAAGAAACTGAGTTGGTTATCCTCAGTTTAGATTGTGTTTCACCTTTAGCACATTTAAAAAAAAACATCTTGTATGCCTTGTAAAATTGGTAGTTTGATCTGGAAGTCTAATCAGGTTTATGTTCAATTCTTTTCACACAGCTGTACCATACGTGGCATTTGTCTACTTCTGGAGGCACGTGTTACCTTCTTTGTTTTTGTGAACTTAAGAACTATCGACTGTTGATTATTGCTGTGATTTACTAGTTCATTAGGGGAGGCAAAATGGTGATCTGCTAATTCTACCATTTCTTTATTTACTAGCCAAAATAACTTTCTTTTCTTTTCTTGTTTTGGAAACAGAGTCGCACTATGTTACCCAGGCTGGCACGTTTATGGCTCACTGCAGCCTCAAACTTCTGTGCTCAAGTGATCCTCCCACTTCAGCCTCCCAAGTAGCTGAAAGTATAGTCATGTGCCACAATGCCCAGCTAATTTTTTAATTTTTAGTAGAGACAGGTTTCGCTATGTTGCCCAGGCTGGTCCTGAACTCCTGGGCTCAAGTGATCCTCTTCTTTAACCTCCCAGTGTTGGGATTATAGGCCTGAGCCATCACAGCTGGCCTAGAATAATTTTCTGAAGATAAATTTCTATTCTCTATTTGGTTATGTAATTCATGCAGGAAAGACAGTTTCTAAAATATTGAGTAGGCTTCTAAGCAGGAAGGTTTTTTTGTTTTGTTACCATTATGAGCTCATGGGTTTAAACAGATAGTAAATATTTCAGTACATCGAAGTTGTGATTCTTTTAGAAAATTAAATGGCTCCATCTTTGGCCAGATGGAATCCCTTTAAGTTGGTTTCTGAGTCCTTTTGAAATATATTTGATATATTTGATAGCAAATATATACATATAATATGTATTTGATAGCATTATTTTCTGTTCAGCATTTCGTTTCGAAATCATTTCAAATTTTCAGAAAAATTGCAAGGATTTTACAAAGAAATACCAGATACTTCCTTTTGTTCAGATACTTCATTCTTAACATTTTCCCACATTAATCATTTATATGGATATATACATATATGTGTGTATATGTATTTATATTTTTTTTTCTGAACTATTTGAGAGTGTCATGTCTCTTTACCCTATAAAGTTTTACATTATATCTCATAAAATCAAGAACATTCTATTAAATATCCATAGCACGGTAATTGAATTCAGGAAATTTGTCATTGATTTAATACTTTTATCTTAACTATAGTTCATTTTCCAGTTTTTGCCAATTTCCCAATAATTTCCTTAATAGCAATTTTTAATTTTTGGTAGAAGATTCAGTCTAGGACTGTCAATTGCCTTTAGTTTTCATGCTTTTTAAGTCTGTTTAATATGGATTTGTTCCTCAGTGCCATTATAAATTTAAGAATACAGGCCAGTGATTTTATAGAAGTCTTTAAATTTAGGTTTCCCTGATCTTTCTTCATGATTAGATTTAGATTGTGAATTTTTGTCTGGAATGCTACATGGAACCTCTTAAATTTATGGCGTAGAATAGGATCTGTCTTGGGAAAATTCTACGCATCTTGAGAAGATGGCTTGTTCTGCTCTGGTTGGGTAGAGTGTTTGATAAATGTTAATGAGATCAAGTTGGTTGGTTGTGTTGTTGAGGTGTACTATATCCTTGTTGATTGTGTGCCTATTTGTATCAATTGTCAGGGAGAGGGGACTGAAATCTCCTGCTGTAATTGTGGTTCTGTTTCTCTTTGCAATTTTACCACTTTTTGCTTTATGTGTTATATTAGATACATAAATGTTCAAGGTTGTTATGTCCTGTTGATTAATAAACCACTTTGTAAAATGGCCTTCCTTATCCCTGCTAATATTCCAGGCTGTGAAATGTACTTTGTTATTTATGTAGCATTCTTTTTAATAATACATGCATGGTATATCTTATTCCATCCTTTTACTTTTAACGTATTTGCATCTTTATATATAAAGTATTATTTCTTATAGGCAGCAAGATTTAGATCTTGCTTGTTTTCATCAGTCTATTTCTGTCTCATAATTGGGGATGTATAGACTGTTTACATGTAATGTGATTATTGATAAAACTAGTTAGGTTATAGTCCATTGTCTTTGCTTTCTTTTAGTCTCATCTTCTTTGTTTCTTTTTAAAATGTCTTTGTTTGTCTTCCTTCCTTTTGATTAACTGAGAATGTTTTATGATTCTACTTTTATGTCTTCTGTTGGGTTTTTAGCTGTCACACTGTTTTGTTATTTTAGTGAGTTAGAATTTATAGTGTGCAACTTTAATTATCATAGTTTATTCTTAAGTAATGTACCATTTTTCTTAGAGTAAGAGAAACTTAACAATAGGATACTTCCATTTCTCTCCTCTTGGTCTGTACACCATTGTTCATTTTATTTTTACAGGTGGTATCAGTGCCACACAGAATCTATTACATTGTTGTTAATTAAACTGTTATCTTTTATTTGTTTGTTTGTTTGTTTATTTATTTATTTTGAGACAGAGTCTCACTCTGTCCCCCATGCTGGAGTGCAGGGGTGTGATCTCGGCTCACTGTAACCTCTGCCTCCTGGGTTCAAGTGATTCTCCTGCCTCAGCCTCCCGGGTAGCTGGGACTACAGACACCCACAACCATACCTGGCTAATTTTTATATTTTTAGTAGAGACGAGGTTTCGCAATGTTGGCCAGGCTGGTCGCAAACTCCTGACCTCAGGTGACCTGTCTGCCTCAGCCTCCCAAAGTGCTGGGATTACAGATGTGAGCCACCACACCCGACCCAGTTATCTTTTAAAGAGATTTAAATAATGAAAGAAAATACGCAGTTACCATTTCTGGTACTCTTCATTCCTTTGTGTAAATCTAAATTTTTATTTGCTGTCATTTTACTTCTGCCTGAAGGACTTTCTTTAACATTTCTTCTAGTTGATGATGAATTCTTGTATGTCTGCAAATGTCTTCATTGTCTTTCCTTTTAAAGGTGTTTTTGCTGGATTTTTCTCCACAGTGCTTTAAATATGTTTCTCTATCGTCTTCCTGCTTACATTTTTTTCTAAGAGAAATCTGATGTCATACTCATCTTTGTTCCCCTGTATATAACATGTCTTTTTGTCTTCCCTCCCTTATTGTTTTAAACTTTTTATCATTAGTTTTGGGCAATTTGATTGCAATATGTCATGGTATCATTTTTTTCATGTTTCTGTTTTGGGGATCATTGAACTTCTTGGATCTTGGGTTTATGGTGTCATCACTTTGGGAACATTTTTATCATTTTTTCTTCAAATATCCACCACCTCCCCTCCATTGATTCTTGTTGCCTGTATATTAGGCCACTTGAAATTTTCCCACAACAGACTGTTGCTCTTTATTTGCTTTTAATTGTTTGTTCTGTTTCATTTTATGTAACTTCTGTTGCTATCTTTATATTCACTAATGTCTTTTTTCCACGATGCTGTTAATCTTGTCCAGTTTAATTTTCATCTCAGATATTCTAGTTTCTATCTGTAGAAGGTTCACATGGGTCTTTTTTACATCTTGCCTGTCTCAATTTTTTTGAACATTTGGAATAGAATGATGAACTCTCTCAGTGCTCTGTGCCAGTTGTAAACTCTGTGTCAATTCTGGGCCAGTTTTGATGGACTGATTCTTTTCTTCCTTATGGGTTGCAATTTCCTGCCCATTTTCCCATCTTGCAACTCTTTCTCCTCACATCTGCCTCTGTTCTTCTTCCCTGCTCCGTGGCCTGGAAATGCTCAAGGCAGAAGTTGATTGGTTCACCTTGTTTATTTCCCATCACTCATAGATAACTCTACTGCCTGATAGTCAGTGCCTTGAAAACCATTGCTTCAGCCCAGGCGTGGTGGCTCATACCTGTAATCACAGCACTTTGGGAGGCCGAGGCAGGTGGATCATGAGGTCAGGAGTTCAAGACCAGCCTGGCCAACATGGTGAAGCCCCATCTCTACTAAAAGTACAAAAATTAGCTAGGCGTGCTAGTGCACACCCGTAATCCCAGCTACTCGGGAGGCTGAGGCAGGAGAATCACTGGAACCCGGGAGACGGAGGTTGCAGTGAGCCAAGATTGTGCCGTATCACTCTAGTCTGGAAGACAAGAGTGAGACTTCGCCAAAAAAAAAAAAAATTGCTTCATATATGTTCTCCATTTTATGTTTCTTTCTGTTTTTGTTTTTTTGTTGTTGTTCTTTGGTATGTGCTGTTTCAGGTTAGAGGGTATATCCAGTACCTGTTAGTTTATCACAACTGAGAGCAGAAGTCCTAATGTCTCTCTCTATATATTTTTTCTAATATACGTATTTTTTTCTTCGTAGAGATAGGGTCTTGCTATGTTGCCAAGACTGGTCTCAAACTCCTGGCCTCAATCAGTCCTTCTGCCTCAGCTTTCCAGAGTGCTGGGATTACAGGCATGAGCTACCGCACCTGGCCTGGATCCAGTTTTATCCATGTCCAAATGTTTTTTTTCCCTGAGCTGTTTTTGATTTTCTTCCACCTCATATGAACTGTAGTGTCAGTTTATCTAGTTCCAGGAAAAAGCTTTTTGGTATTTTTATTGGGATTGCATATTTATAAAGTAATTTAGGGTAACTGATTAAGTTGACCTTAATAATACAACTAATTTTTTTTTTTTTTTTTTGGATTTTTAATAGAGATGGAGTTTCACCATGTTGACCAGGCTGGTCTCAAACTCCCGACCTCAGGTGATCTGCCTGTCTCGGCCTCCCAAAGTTTTGGGGTTATAGGCGTGAGCCACCATGCCTAAGCACTTTTACTTTTTCTTATATTCCTCTATTGTTTTCTCTTCTCTAATTGTAGATAGTGAGCATTTTATTAATACCTTGTTCTTGATCTTAGTGGGAAGGTATGTCGTTTTTCCCTGTTAAGTAAAATCTTGACTTTTGGACCGAGAAGACTGAGGTGTAAATTTTGTGTGTGTGTGTGTGTGTGTACACGCAAACTGTATATATGTGCTTGTGTGTAATTGAAATACGTATGTCACATATATATCATATGTACTATTGCATATTAGGGTACAATAGTTATATTTGTGTATATACATAATATTGATGTTAATGAAGTTTCTATTTTCTTTAGTTTGTTTTTTTAAATCAGCTTTTTCTGTCAAGCTTTTTCAAGTATCTTTGTGGATACAAGACTTTTCTTCTTTGCTGTGTTATAGTGGCTTGTCATATTAATAGATTTCCAAATATTAAACTAGTCAAATGGGAATAAGTCCCATTTGGCTGTTGTATATTATGTTTTTAAACTGGTACTAGATTTTGTTTGGTTATGTTTCATTTTGGGTATTTGTATTGATGTAAGTGGTATTGGCATGTAATTTTATGTTGTTTATTGGTTGATCAGTCTTCTAACCCCTACTGCCTCCTTACATTCTGGACTAACTTAACCCAGAAGGTTATAGCTCTCTCTCAGTGATTTTATCAGCTCCTGTGGCCTGCCTATGGATAAGCTTGGGTGTCCTGCTTTAGTTTCTAAGCCCAGCAGCCTAGTGGCTCTGCCTCTGCTATATCTTGGGATCTACCTGGTCCTAGCTGTATCACTGGGTTTGAACCCCTTGTTGATATGTTCTTTATAAATAATAGGATAATGCAACATGCTTACTGGGCACTTTCTTTTTCTAAACTACAAGTTTGGGCAGGGCATGCTGGCTCAAGCCTGTAATCCCAACACTTTGGGAGACCAAGGCAGTTGGATTGCTGGAGCCCAGGAGTTTTGTATTTTTCCTTTTTTTTTTTTTTTTTTTTTTTTTTTTTTTGATAAGGTCTCGCTCTGTTGCCTAGGCTGGAGTGCGATGTTGCGTTCACAGCTCACTGAAGCCTTGACCTCCCAGGCTCAAGCGATCCTCCTGCCTTTGCCTCCCAAGTAGCTGGAACTACAGGCATGTGCCATGATGTCCAGCCAATTTTTTTAAAAATTTTTATTTTTAGCAGAGATGAGGTCTTACTGTGTTGCCCAAGCTGGTTTCGAACTCCTGAGCTCAAACAATCTTCCCACCTCAGCCTCCCAAAGTGCTAGGATTATAGGCATGAGTCACCATGCCCAGCCCCAACCTCTTAAAAATTGAAGCTGCTTCATGTTTGCCATTGGTACTTTTTACACCTCATCATATTCTTCCCCTTCATCCCATAGAATACACAGTGCATCTTTAAGGACTTCCAGTTAACTGAGTCTGAAGCCTAATATGATGGCATAAAGTTAAAATAATTTGATTCTCTTTTTTTAAATCATTCTGCACCTTGTCTGCATTACTCTAATAACAGCTTTGGGCATTCATTCATTTAACGAATACTTATTGCTGTAAGATTGAGATGTTTGAGATAAAACTCTGCCATGCAGATAGCCAGAGGCCACTGGCCATGAGAATAAAAGAGCCAGAAGAACAAGGAGTTGAAACTAGGTGAGAGCCCCAGAGCAGTGAGTTAGGAAGAAGAAGACCAGGAACTGAGTGGTGGACGCTCCAACATGAAGAGGTCCAGGAGAAGGGGAGGGTCTGGCAGCAAAGAAGACTAAAAGAAGTGACCAGGAGTAAAATGCATATGTTTGTTTACATGTTTATCTCCTTATTAGGTTGTCCACTTTTTGAGAGCAGGCATGATGTTTCACTCATATCCCCAAAACTCAGTTCAGTTTCAAAATAGGAGTTCAGTTGTGTTTGGGGTTTTTGTTTTTGTGGGTAATATATATTTTATATATATGTGTGTGTGTGTGTACATATACACACGTATGTATACGTGTATATACATGATCCCAAAGGATATATGTTTCCAATATGATTTCCAATATGATTTCCCTTCCATAATCCGTAACATAAAATAAGGTATACAATGTTCATGGTTAACTTTACCAGTGAGCTTTGTAAAATGTTATCCCCCCATCCCTTTTCCATATTTCCCAATTCTGATCATGTTGCCATTACAGGGGCCAGTGTCATTCAAAGATGTGGCTGTGGATTTCACCCAGGAGGAGTGGCAGCAACTGGACCCTGATGAGAAGATAACATACAGGGATGTGATGTTGGAGAACTATAGCCATCTAGTTTCTGTGGGTGAGGATAGCTTGCTTTCTGAATGCTCTCAGTTGAATGGGGTTTTATCCTTGAATTTGAAGAAATAAGTGATGACACCATTTAATTCCTTGTGGGCATTAGCTGGAGTATTTATATTATTATTCATTAAAAGGTTCTAACTTTGATAAGGTAAAAAATGGAGCACTTCTGTTAGGCAGCTTATGAGGTGGCAACATCTTGTACTTTGGAGATTCTGAAGCCAAGCAGCTTGCCCAAGTCCTCCTTCTTTTCCCATTAACAGGGTATGATATCACCAAGCCAAACGTCATCATTAAGTTGGAGCAGGGAGAAGAGCCGTGGATAATGGAAGGTGAATTTCCATGTCAACATAGTCCAGGCAAGTTAGTAGAGTATCAAATGTTAAAAAATGCTCATCCCAGACCTTTGGGAGTGACTAAAGAGTTGTTGACATGTATTCAGTACCCTCAGGCACACCTCCCAACCCCCAAATATCACTTTCCTTCCCACACACATACATGAACTCTTCTGTTGATTTTGCATTTGATTTACATTGGTAGGGATTTTTTCCATTCTAACCTGTACTGGAGACCTATTCACTTCCTCTTTCTCCAGCATTATTGGTAACTTACTCCCTCGCCATTACAGAATTGTTGTGGGGTTTTGTTTGTTTGTTTGTTTGTTTTTTGGAGACAGAGTCTTGTTCTGTCACCCAGGCTGGAGTACAGTGGTGCGATCTCAGCTCACTGCACCCACTACCTCCCAGGTTCAAGCAATTCTCCTTCCTCAGCCTCCTGAGTAGCTGGGATTACAGGTGCATGCCACCATGCCTGGCTAATTTTTGTATTTTTAGTAGAGACGGGGTTTCACCGTGTTGGCCGTGCTGGTCTTGAACTCCTGGCCTCAAGTGATCCACCCACCTCAGCCTCCCAAAGTGCTAAGATTACAGTCCTGAGCCACTGCTCCCAGCCTTACAGAATTGTTTTGTTTTGGGGCATTCAGAAGTCTGACATAAAAATTAACTTGAGACTTTTATCTTCATTCTTTTTTATCTTCCATTTTCTTTCCTTCCTTCCTTTAAAAATACCTTGGACTTATTTTCTGCCCTTAATTTTATTTACGTCTTTAGGCATTCAGATACCAAAACCTCATCTTCCACCTATGCTTATGAATTCAGTCACAGCTGGTAGTGTACGTCATTTCCCAAAGTCCATGCTCAGTTGATGTGACAATATAGCACTCCTCAGCTTTCCTCTCTTTCCCCAGTGCTCATTTATCAGCTGTCTGTGTGTTCATTTCCCCTTCCCCATAACTGGAATCATGCTCTGTCCGTAGTAGACATTCAGGAAGTGTGAAATTCATAAGTGAATATCCGTTCCTTTTCTTGCCTTTTCAGGAGTGTCACCCTAGGACCTGTTTTCCACTTTTTTGGTTTTCTTTGTATCCCCTAAAAGAGTTTATATGATCTCAACTTCTAAGACCTTTTTTCCTGTGTATTTTGGCAGCTTGCCTCCAAATTGATATGTCTAACACTTTTAACCAGAAGTCTAGTTGAATATTTTGCTTGATAACAGCAGTACCAGTGAGACAGTTCACTTCCTTCTCAGAATGTCTGATGATAAACTGTGCACATTCCAAAATCATGAATTCTGTCTACCTTCCTCACCTCCCAGTATTTGATTGTGCTAGTCTTCTCTCCATAGTTTGTGTTCTTTGTCCTTTGTGAAATGCTTTGCAGATCGTCAGCACATTCAGTTCCTTTTGACATTAATGTTCAGTATTCTCCCATACCTGGATTACAGTGGATCCATCTTCCATTCAAATGATCATTGTCGTTTTCCTTCATCTGCATTTTACTTGCCCAGATAATACATATTTTCTCTCCCTCCCTCCCTCCCTTCCTTCCATTTTGAGATGGAGTCTCGCTCTTGTTGCCCAGGCTGGAGTGCAATGGCACAATCTCGGCTCACTGCAGCATTCCTCTCCCAGGTTCAAGCGATTCTCCTGCCTCAGCCTCCGAAAGTAGCTAGGATTACAGGCGCACGCCGCCATGCTTGGCTAATTTTTATATTTTTAGTAGAGATGGGGTTTCACCATATTGGTCAGGCTGGTCTCTAACTCCTGACCTTGTGATCCACCTGCCTCGGCCTCTCAAAGTGCTGGGATTACAGGTCTGAGCCACTGTGCCCAGCCTATTTATTTATTGAGACAGAGTCTCTGTAACTGAGGCTGGAGTGCAGTGGTGCAATCTTGGCTCAGGATAACCTCTGCCTCCCAGGTTCAAGTGATTCTTGTGCCTCAGCCTCCCGAGTAGCTGGGATTACAGGCATGCACCATTAACGCCCGGCGTGTTTTTGTGGTTTTTTTTTTTTTTTGAGATGGAGTCTCGCTCTGTCGCCCAGGCTGGAGTGCAGTGACCGGATCTCAGCTCACTGCAAGCTCCGCCTCCCGGGTTTCCGCCATTCTCCTGCCTCAGCCTCCCGAGTAGCTGGGACTACAGGCGCCCGCCACCTCGCCCAGCTGGTTTTTTGTATTTTTTAGTAGAGACGGGGTTTCACCGTGTTAGCCAGGATGGTCTCGATCTCCTGACCTCGTGATCCGCCCGTCTCGGCCTCCCAAAGTGCTGGGATTACAGGCTTGAGCCACCGCGCCCGGCCAATTTTTGTATTTTTAATAGAGACAGGGTTTCAGTCTGTTGGCCAGAAGTTCAACAGAGTGATCTGCCCTCCTCAGCTTCCCAAAGTGCTGGGATTACAGGCATGAGCCACTACACCCAGCCCCTTCATTTAATTTTAAATTGTGGTTTAAAAAACACATAACATGGCCCAGCACAGTGGCTCACGCCTATAATCCCAGCACTTTGGGAGGCCAAGGCAGGTGGATCACAAGGTCAGGAGATCAAGACCATCCTGGCGAACACGGTGAAACCCCATCTCTACTAAAAATACAAAGATATTAGCCAGGCATGGTGGCAGGCATCTGTAGTCCCAGCTACTTGGGAGGCTGAGGCAGGAGAGTGGCATGAACCCGGGAGGCAGAGCTTGCAGTGAGCGGAGATTGCCGCTGCACTCCAGCCTAGGCGACAGAGCAAAACTCCGTCTCAAAACAAACAAACCAAAAAAAACACGTAATATGCAATTTACCGTCTTAACCATTTTTAAGTGTACAGTAATGTTAACTGTATTTGCATTGTTGAGCAATAAACTTTAGAACTTTATGCTTTACATTTGAGCTTAAAAGGTTAACTCCTTGAAGTTTCCTTCATGATTCGTTGACTACTCCAGTCTTTCCTTCTCTTAATACCTATTCCACTCAGCGATTGTTTCCACAAAAAGTTAGATATGATTGTATACTCCAATATGATTATACACTCTGATAGGATTATATATTCTGAGATTGTGTGCTCTGATAGGATTCTATGCTGTGATAGGAGTGGTATATGCTCTGAGTATAAGCTCTGATAGGAGTATATGCTCTGTGATTCTATGCTTTGATAGGAATATATGCTCTAAATGATTATATGCTCTGATAGGTAGGTACATATATTTGTTGCTTGAGCTTCTTCTACCAGAATTATAATCCTCCAAAGAGGAAAGACCTTTTTACTTTTCTTGCTTTGATAATGCAACATACAGTAGGTATTCAGTGGGTTTTTTTATTGACTTGCCAAGGAGCTAGGTAAAAGAAAGATCTTTATCATTAATCCATTGAGAGATCATTTATTCTGAGCTATAGATTCTGATAAAACAGATAGGGGTTAGATTAGAACCTGTAAGCACCCATCAGATTAGGAACTACTTTAATTTCTGTTCAGAGAGATACAAAGAAAATATGAATACTTTCCAGGGGCATAGGTTTTGGTTAGGAAATAGGATCATAGCTGCATGAACTATAAAATTCAGCTTTCACATGGAAAATTTATACTCCAATGCACATTGTGCAACTTTATGTAAAAGCTATTTTAAAATGTAAGGGAAAGAGATTCAGTGAACTGGGAAGAGATTTGATAAGTGTCTTCAACTTTCCCCCAAAGTATAGATAGATTTTGAGTATAGCCAACACCAGAAGTCAAACTGAGCGGGGAAGATCACTAGCACAGACTTGTGGCTTAGAATATGCAAGGCATAGCCTAGGCTTCCAGGAGCAGAAGATGTTGGCAGATTAGTGGAATGCTAGCTTGGATATATATCATGAATCCAGGTAGTGAAAAATATCATTAATAACCTTTCTGTTTCTTCTGTTGGAGTTTGGGGTGCTGGAGCTCAGAGATGTTGTAGATTTCTGAGCAGAGTACCATCAGGGTTGCTTTGAATGTGGGTGATAGCAGCTAACAATAGTTTAGTGGATCCAAAAATGTGTAAGATACATAAAAATGAAAGTACATCATAGGGGCAGCTTTAGGAATCTGAGATACAAGATTTTACACCAAATGAAACCCAGGAGTTTGGGAACTCTTGTTTGTATTCAGAATTAGGTAAAAGAATTATAGGGACATGAATGGTTTTAGGAAATTTAAGTCAGCAAATTGAAAGAAAATGAACTTAATGATCATTTGTTTTATGTTATAAACTGTTCTAAGCAGTTTACATGTACTAATTCAGTCCTTTGACAACCCCATGATTTAGGCACTCATATTCATACTGAATTCAGATGAGGGAAACTGCATCACAGTTACGTAACTTGACCACAGTGCCTTAGTTAGTAAATTGTTGGGGGTTTGAACTGAGGTGGCCTGCTCTGGTGTTCATGCTCTTAACCACTGTGCTTTATTGTGCAATCAGGGAAAGCAGAATTTAATGGCTAAGAAGGTTAGCTAGTATTAAATACGACTTTCAGAACACTTCAAAGATCTGATCTTGGGTTTTTTGTTTTGTTTTTTCTTTTTCTTTTTTTAGTAGAGACAGGGTTTTGCATGTTGCCCAGACTGGTCTCAAACTCCTGAGCTCAGGCAATCCACCCGCCTTGGGCCCCCAAAGTGCTAGGATTACAGGCGTGAGCCACCATGCCCAGCATGATCTTGTTTTTAAGATACCCGCTGGCTGGCCACTGTGGCTCATGCTTGTAATCCCAGCACTTTGGGAGGCTGAGGTGGGTGGATCACCTGAGGTCAGGAGTTCAAGACCAGCCAGGGCAACATGGTGAAACTCTGTCTCTACTAAAAATACAAAAATTAGCTGGGGGTGGTGGTGTGTGCCTGTAATCCCAGCCAGTTGGGAGGCTGAGGCAGGAGAATCACTTGAGCCTGGGAGGTGGAGGTTGCAGTGAGCCAAGATTGTGCCATTGTACTCCAGCCTGGGTGACAGAGCGAGACTCCATCTCAAAAAAAAAAAAAAAAAAAAAAAAAAAAAAAGATACCTTGCCCTCTGGTCTAGCTTACATTTCTTTTGGACATTGACTTGCCTGGGTCTCCTCCAGATGAATGCGAATCTTCTCTGTAAACATGAAGAAATCAGAGCATTCAGAATGTTTATTTGCATTTGTATGCAGACTAGTAAGGCACAGATTTTGGAAGGGTCTAGGCTAGTGGGGATGCTACCATCGTATCTTGATATGAAGCAATATCTTGCAGTTTAATATAAATTGTAATAGATGTCTCCCAAATGTAATCCATAATAGATTTCCTTTGTATGGAGACCTAGCACCTGTTTTTGTTCCTCCTGATTCTATTTGATCTAAATCCTCCCATCTTTGCCTGGATCTGGCACACTTTCAGCCACTTCTCTGCTCATCATTTGGTTTTATTTCACCTTTTCTACCAAAGTTTGAAACATAATATTTGTAAAGCAACAAAGTTACCTGTATTCAATATGAAGTTGCTCTTCTATTTTCTACCACTATCTCATCTTTATCCTTTCACCGTGTGTGTGTGTGTGTGTGTGTGTGTGTTTATGTTTTGTATTAGAAATCAAAGGACAAAGAGAACTATGCATTTGTAATTATTTTTATTTATGGAGATTGGCTCTAAAGCCAGAGTCAACCCCACAATGGGGGCTCTTGAGTACCAGTACCTTTCCATGGCTAGTGTGTTTAGATTTACAAAGTTTGTTTACTATTTTTCCTTTTTAGAAGTCTGGAAATTTGATGACCTGATAGAGAGAATCCAAGAAAATGAAGATAAACATTCAAGGCAAGCTGCTTGTATCAACAGCAAAACCCTGACTGAAGAGAAAGAGAATACATTTTGTCAAACTTATATGGAAACAAGCCTTGTTCCTTCAAGCATAATAGCTCATAATTGTGTCTCATGTGGAAAGAATTTAGAATCTATTTCGGAATTAATTAGTAGTGACGGAAGCTATGCCAAGACAAAACCTGATGAGTGTAATGAATGTGAGAAAACATATCATGGAGAGAAAATGTATGAATTTAATCAAAATGGGGATACCTATTCTCAAAATGAAGAAAATATTCTTCAGAAAATTAATATTTTGGAGAAACCTTTTGAATATAATGAATGCATGGAAGTCTTAGACAATGAGGCTGTTTTTGTTGCTCATAAGAGAGCTTACGTGGGGGAGAAGCCCTATGAGTGGAATGATTCTGGACCAGACTTCATACAGATGTCAAATTTTAATGCATATCAGAGATCACAAATGGAAATGAAGCCTTTTGAATGCAGTGAATGTGGAAAATCCTTCTGTAAAAAGTCAAAATTCATCATCCACCAGAGGGCTCACACAGGAGAGAAACCTTATGAATGTAATGTATGTGGGAAATCCTTCAGCCAAAAGGGAACCCTCACTGTACATCGGAGATCACACTTAGAGGAGAAGCCCTATAAATGTAATGAATGTGGGAAAACCTTTTGTCAGAAGTTACACCTCACTCAGCACCTAAGAACTCATTCAGGAGAGAAACCCTACGAATGTAGTGAATGTGGGAAAACCTTCTGCCAAAAGACACATCTCACCCTACACCAGAGGAATCATTCAGGAGAGAGGCCGTATCCATGTAACGAATGTGGGAAATCCTTCTCCCGCAAGTCCGCACTCAGTGACCATCAGAGAACTCACACAGGAGAGAAGCTTTATAAATGTAATGAATGTGGGAAATCCTACTACCGAAAGTCTACCCTGATTACACATCAGAGAACACACACAGGAGAGAAGCCCTATCAGTGTAGCGAGTGTGGGAAATTCTTTTCTCGGGTGTCATACCTCACTATACATTATAGAAGTCATTTAGAAGAGAAACCCTATGAATGTAATGAATGTGGCAAAACTTTCAATTTAAATTCAGCCTTCATTAGACATCGGAAAGTACACACAGAAGAGAAATCCCATGAATGTAGTGAATGTGGAAAGTTCTCTCAGTTGTCATATCTCACCGACCATCATACAGCTCATTTAGGAGAGAAACCCTATGAATGTAATGAATGTGGGAAAACTTTCCTTGTAAATTCAGCCTTTGATGGGCACCAGCCACTTCCAAAAGGGGAGAAATCCTATGAATGTAATGTATGTGGAAAGTTATTCTCTGAGTTATCATACTATACTGAACATTATAGAAGTCATTCAGAAGAGAAACCTTATGGATGTAGCGAATGTGGGAAAACCTTTTCCCATAATTCATCCCTGTTCAGACATCAAAGAGTACACACAGGCGAGAAACCCTATGAATGTTACGAATGTGGAAAATTCTTCTCTCAGAAATCATATCTCACCATACATCATCGAATTCATTCAGGAGAGAAACCCTATGAATGTAGTAAATGTGGAAAAGTCTTCTCTCGGATGTCAAACCTCACTGTCCACTACAGAAGCCATTCAGGAGAGAAACCCTATGAATGTAATGAATGTGGGAAAGTCTTTTCTCAGAAGTCATACCTCACTGTACACTATAGAACTCATTCAGGAGAGAAACCCTATGAATGTAATGAATGTGGGAAAAAGTTCCACCACAGATCAGCCTTCAATAGCCATCAGAGAATTCACAGAAGAGGAAATATGAATGTACTTGATGTGGAAAGTCTCTGAAGTCAGATCTCAATTTTTAGAAAACTCTCTGAATATAATGAATATGGAAAATCCAATAGAAAGTCAAAGTGTTTATCTGAGGGTTCATGTTCCTGAATAGTGAGAAGCATTTAGGCGTTAGATTCATTTTAATCTGGATTTTCACAGAGAAGAATCCCGAAGAATGTAACAAGAAGCAAAACCTTCAGCAAGATCATACGACTCATCAGACACTAGATAATTTATGCAGGAGTGAAGTTTTATAAATATTTAATATTTATTTTGGATTCAAATTGTATTTACATATCAGGGAATCATACAAAGGCAAAATCTGTCAATATGGTGAATGTGGAAAATATATTGTCTTGGAAATTTGTTCTACTAAAAGCCATATTTCTAATGTAAAATCAGGTGTTTATAGGAAAGATCTCAGAGGCTATAAGCTCTGAATAAATCTTCATTGTATAAAATGAAGTTTTTAAATTATCAGGAGTTGATCATGAGGACAGTAGCATTAAATAAGTGTATGGCCATTTTTTATCATGTCTTTAAAATGCAATCTAATGGTAATTCTATGCAAGTTTGGAATTGGGCAACTTGTGAAGAGGCAGTTTTCTTATTTGAATATTAGGATGGCAAATGTACTAAGACAGGATATATTGTTGGTCAGATAATATTTAGTAGGTATAAAATGGTAAAATACCTAGTTTTCTATTTAGAGGAATTTACAAATGGGTTTTTAACAAATGCCTCATTAGTAGAAGAGGCAGTGTTTTTGTAAAATTTTCAACTGCATCTGAGCAAGATAAGATTTTCTAAAAGACTATTTTGATAAACTATACATAACATAATTTGGAATTAAGTCTGTTTCAGTGAAAGAGAACAAGCATACTGCCCATACTCTAAAATATCCCCAGCTCTCACACCACCCTTGTTTTTTAACCCATAGTTTTCAGTGTGCCTAGTGCCAATATTTTGTAATTTAGAAATTTTATTCAGAAACTTCTCTTTGATACAAATACAGTGTCATTGTTTTGTGCATTCCCCTTTTTCCCAGTATTTTGGAACAAATTGATTCAAGTTTCTAGAAGATATTTTTTGGTCAATTAACTTAATGTCCTCACTCCATTTCTTGCTGGAACAGTTTAGGTAGCTACTGCTTCTTCACATTACACAGGGGAATCCTGATTAGTCAAAATAATAATGATTCCATTCTCTTTGCCAGTAACTTGTTTTATAGTGGTCATATGACCAGATACTGGGTAAACAAAACAAAGATCGTTTGTTCTGGAAAAAGGTAAAATGGTAATCAAATAGATTGTGTTCCAGGAGTGCAAAGGTGGCTTAATATTCACAAATCAGTTGCTATTGTACACCACCTGTAGAAAAGTAATCTGGCATGCAGAACATTCTTATGGTAAAGTTAATGTTCATTTATGATCTTAGCAAATGATGGATTGAAAGGGACTTCCTTAATTGCATAAACAGACTTCAACAAACAGTATGATGAAATAGTGAACATTTCTCCTAAGATTATAAAAATAAGACAAGGATATCTGCTGTCAATGATTTTATTCAGCATTGTTCAGAAGGACCTAACCAGAAAACTAATGCAAGAAACAGAAACAAAAGGCATAAAGATTAGAAAAGAAGTAAAATTTTAAAAAAAGAAAAAATATAAATCTCTATTTGCAGATGCCATGAGTAAATTTGGTAGGTTCCCTGCATAAAAGTTATGCAAAAAGCATTTTATGATATACCAGCAAAAATCATGGAAAATGAAATTTTGAAAAGCAGTGCCACTTAAAAGATCCCTCAAGTGCCTAGGGGGGAAAAATGAGTTAATAAGCTTTGAAGAACTGTATCCAGAAAAGAAAATTACAAAGGAGGAGAGGGATAGGATTCCAGGACAATCTCAAAACCGTTGCTTTTTCCCTAAATTCATTGCAACCTTAATTAAAATCCTAGCAAATTCTTTAATGTAAATAAACAAGCTAATTCTAGAATTCATATGCATATTCAAAAGGCCAATAATTGTCAAAGCTATCTTGTAGAATGGACAGAGAGGATTGAAATTTCCAAATATCAAGACCTGTTATAAAGCCACATAAATTATGATGGTGTTATTTTGGGCACAAGGATGAAAAAACTGACTAGTGGAATAGCATACAGATTCAAAAGTAGACCCACATGTATACCATCACCTGACTTTTGAGAAAGGTGACATTGAAGTGTAGTGGGGGAAAGGGTGTTCTTTCCAGTAAATGTGCTTTGCCAATTAAATTTTGTAATTTAATAAAAAGTCAGTTGAAGGTGGATTGCAAATCTGAATATGAAATGTGAAAGCTTTACAAAGAAATCTTGGACAGTTTGTAATCTTGGAGTAAGCAAAGGTTTATTGAGACCCAAAAAAGCATTAACCCATAAAATAGAACTTAATAGTAAGTTTGAGAACTTCTGTTTATCAGAAAGACCACCAGTAAGAAAATGAACAGGAAACCATGAGGAGGAAAAGATATTTGCAGTTCATGTATGTGACAACAGCACTGAGTATAGCAAAAGTGTTGGCAAACTTTTTAGCAAGGTACCAGATGGTGAACATTTTTGGCTTTGTCACAAATGCTTATCTTTGCTATTGTGTGAAAGCATCCATACACCATGCATTTTAAAAAATGAGCATGACTGCTTCCCAGTAAAACCATTCATAAACCCAGGTGGCAGTCTGGATTTGGTCTGCACTCATAGTTTTCTGGCCCCTGATCTCGAATATGTAAAGAGCACCTACAAATCAAGGGGGAAAATGGAAAAGGCAAAATATTTTAGAGGATATCCACTCACTTTAGAGGATATCCAGACGGCCACTAAGCATGAAAAGATGTTAGCTTTATTAGTAATCAGGGAAATGCAAATTTAAAACACCATGTAGTACTGCTACCCATCCATGGAAATGGTTAAAATGAAAAGCATGAAAAAGCATCCTTTTGGCAAGGATGTAAGCAAGAGGAACTGTACGCTACTGGTGGAATTGCTCCTCCATAAAACCATTTTTGAAAGCTGGCACTTAAAACCAAGTATACCCTTTTACCCAAACCCAGCAAAAAGGCATGTGTCTCCACCAAAGGACACGCAGAATATTTATAGCATAAAACTGCACAAAACAGAACTATCTTAAGGCACATTGCAATGGAATGAATAAACAAGTGGCATTATTTCCATGGAATACTGTAAAACAGCACGAATGAACTAGAAGTTCATGCAATAATGTAGCTGAACTTAACAAACCTTGCTAAATGAAAGACTCCAGGCACAAAAGCCAACATGCTGTATGATTCCTTCTGTATAAATTATAAAGACGGGCAAAACTTGTCTATGTGGTTTGAAATTAGGATAGCGGTTAGTCTTGGCCAAGGCTGAAAGGGGGCATTTATCTGGTGCTGGGAATAATCTGTTTCTAAACCTGGGTGCTAAATATCTGAGTGTGTTCTGAGCTGTGCACTTAAGGTATGTGTATTTTTCTGCATGTGTGTTACACTTTCCATAAAAGTTTTTTAAAATCACAAATGGCTAACATTTGTGTTACTCGTCACTCTACTCATATTTTTCTAGATGTGTATGAATATGCTGCATAACAGGAATTAAATGGTAGATTTTGCATAATTCTGTGCAGAAAATACATATTTATAGTAATTTTGATGGCAACTACTAAGATTTCCTATGCTGTCCTTAAGGCTTAGCATAATGTATATTTTAAGTGAAATATTTGAGAAGGTTAAAGAGTCATTACATACTTTGTCATCCATACTTTTGCATATATAAATGGGTCTGAGCTGCCTCTTCAATAAAGAAGCTAATATGTAACGTTTCATATTTCCCTAAACAAATTGTTCTTCCGCATTTCTAAATTCGGGATTCATCTTAACTTTTACCTTAGAGGTGACCTTTCTTGGCAGTGAATGAATATAATGCTGTTTGATTTGATGGAAAATTATTTAAAAAGTATTCAGTTAAACCTTTGAGGAAATCTCAGTTACACAATTAACAGCACAGATGTAAGTGAATGAAAGAAACGGGTCATGAAGACTTTGCACCATTAAAAAAAAACACTTTGATTGGGGGCTGGCTGAGCTTGTAAAAGCACAGCAAAAAGGACGTGACATTGGATGGCATAGACTATGTGTGCCTAATTTTTTTTGGTGGAGAGGCCTTTTTTTTTTTTTTTTTTTTTTTTTTTTTTTTTAGAGTCAGGTGCTCACCATAGCCTGCAGTGCAGTGGTGCAATCACAGCTCACTGCAGCCCCGCCTTCCTGGGCTCAAATGATCCTCCCACCTCAGCCTCCTGAGTAGCTGGGACTACAGGTGCATGCCACCACACCTGGCTAATTTTTTAATTTATTTTTTATTTTTTTTTTTCATACAGACGGGGTCTTGCTGTGTTGCTGGACTCAAACTCCTGGGCTCAAGTGGTCCACCCAACTTGGCCTTCCAAGGTCCTGGGATTCCAGGAGTGAGCCACCTCGCCCGGCCGTGTGCTTTTCATTCCACCCTACTCGTTGAGGGTTAAGCTGAAGTGTGAACAGGTGACTAATGCTTTGCGAAGGAGGGGGAATCTGGGAGTTGGTTGCGACTTGGGGGTGTGATTCCCCCACAGTGGCTCACTTTGCTCTCTCAGTCCTTTGGGCAGAACTACCAGGCAGTGTTAAGCAAGGCAGGGGCTCACCCTTCACTCCCACCGGAAGTGCCCATTTCACAGGAGATTTTCTCCACCCACGCCCATATTTGCTGGTGCTTGGCTTGGGGTTGGCGAACTTTTCAATTTTGTCTTTATGTCAAAAGATACAAACGCAAGACTACTTCTTTATACCTGAGGCCAAAAATTCATCCACTGTTCCTTATTCCATCCTAAATTATGTCCAGATATGAGGAAGCCAAGCTCTTCAAAGAAGGGAAGCAGGCCAGGCACACCTGTAATCCCAGCACTTTGGGAGGCTGAGATGGGAGGATCTTGAGCTGAGGAGTTCAAGACCACCCTGGGCAGCACAGCCAGGCCCCTTCTCTATTTATTTTGTTTTTTGAGACGGAGTTTGGCTCTGTCGCCCAGGCTGGAGTGCAGCGGCGCAATCTCGGGTCACTGCAAGCTCCGCCTCCCGGGTTCACGCCATTCTCCTGTCTCAGCCTCCCGAGTGGCTGGGACTACAGGCGCCCGCCCCAGCACGCCTGGCTAATTTTTTTGTATTTTTAGCCGAGACGGGGTTTCACCGTGTTAGCCAGGATGGTCTCATCTCCTGACCTCGTGATCCGCCCACCTCGGCCTCCCAAAGTGCTGGGATTACAGGCATGAGCCACCGCGCCCGGCCCTATTTTTTGTATTTTTAGTAGAGATGGGGTTTCACCATGTTGACCAGGCTGGTCTCAAACTCCTGACCTCAGGTGGTCCACCTGCCTTGGCCTCTCAAAGTGCTGGGATTACAGACGTGAGCCATTGAGCCCAGCCAACATCCTCTATAAAACCCTTCTAAGAAGCAGAAATGGGGTTAACCTCCCAACCAGGAAGTAGCTATGTGATTGGTTTTTCTTTCCAGTCAAGATTGCAGCACTTCCCTGGAGAAAATGAGTTCTGACAAAAATAACCAGACATTTGAGGAACTCAATCACCAAAGAAAAAACTGTACCACCTATACTAAAGATTCTCAAAGAAATAAGAATATATTGGTAATGTTTGGGAGACTGAGGTAAGAGGATCTCTTGAGGCCTGGAGTTCAAGACCTGCCTGTGCAACTGAGTGAGACTCCATCTCTACAAAAGATAATTTTAAAAATTAACTGGGCATGGCTGCGTGCACCTGTGGTTCCAGCTACTCAGGAGGCTGAGATGGGAGGATCGCTTGAGCCCAGGAATTAACAGTGAGCTATGATCATGCCACTGCATTCCAGCTCGGGCAACAGTGAGACCCTGTCTCGAAAACACAAAAGCAAAAAAACAGGCATGCAAAGAAGCAGAAAAACAGAACCCATAATGAGTAGAAAAATAAAGACCCAGAAGTGGCATAGATGATGGAATTAGTGATCCGGACCTTAAAACAGCTACTATGAATATTCCCCGTATGTTCAAGAAAAATGGAGAATGAACAGGAGTGAGGAACCCGAAACGACTGTGTTCCATGCTGAGGGTGGCAGAGGCTGACCCGGATGCTGGATGAGGCTCAACTCGGGGGCCCGGGCCGTTGCACTGGGGCTGGACTGGGGATCACAGAAGAGGGCCAGGCCCGCATGGGTCTCCAGGGCCGTGCTCAGGGGCGTGGCCTTTTGCAGTGGGGGCATGGCTGGTGAGTGGAGACTGCGGGACTCTGGGGGCGTGGCCGGGAATGGGTGTGGCTATGTGTGTGGGCGTGGTCATTGCGTAGGGGCTTGGGTGAAGCGTTAACAGTTGGTGGGCATGGCTTGGGCTCGAGGGCGTGGCCAGCACGCGGAGGCGTGGCTCTGGCTTGTGTAGGCGTCCGAGCTCCAGGGCAGCTCTGGGGCAGAACTGTCTGGATCTAACAATCCCTGGGGAGCCGGAGACCGGTGACCGGTCTGTGGGCTGACTCAGGGCTGCTCGAGAGACACAGGCGGGCCGTGGTGGCAGGTGAAGGGTGCTGGATGTGCAAGCCTGGCACGCAGAAGTGAGAGGGCAGAGAGGAAAGGGCGTGGAGAGGGGGCAGGGCTTCTAACGCCCACCTTGTCCCCCCACAGCCGCCCGGCCCACAGGCCATGTGGCCCCCGCTGTTGCTGCTGCTGCTGCTGCTCCCGGCCGCCCCGGTCCCCACCGCCAAGGCCGCTCCCCTCCCAGATGCTAACACCCAGGAAGGCCTTCAGAACCTGCTTCAAGGTTTCAATCGCCCCAAGCTGCAGGGGAGGGGCGGGGAAGGGGACTAGGGGCGGGGGGATGGACGGGAAGAGAGGAAGTCAGGGACCCGGAGAAAGGAAGAGACGGAGACAAAGATGAGGCACTACAGACCCAGCACAGGGACCTGGATAAGGACGGGACCAGATAGGGGTGGGAGGGTGACTGGCTGGGCCCCGAGGGTCAGAGGGTGGAGAACACGGGGTGGGCCTGCTGGGCCCCTTGGCTTGAGGCCGGCCACACACCTGGAACCCCCAGGGCACCTGCTGCGGGACAGGGACAGCGTCCCCGTTGCCCCCCCAGGCACAGCTACAGCACAGAGGACCAGGGGGCTGCCTGGCTGGAGAGCATCACGCTTTCTAGCCAGCACCAGGAAGCCCCCCTTTTATCCCCTTTCCCAGGAGTCCAGGCTGGCGGAGACGGAGAGCTGCAGGCCGACTCACACCTGGCCCCGGGCTCTGGCTGTAATAATGGGGCTGTGGTGGCCACGCGACCAGAAAGCCGGGGAGGAAGACCTGCGGCTCCGTGAGAGGCATCCAGGGCTGCAGGCCACGGCGACAGGCTCCGGGGAACATGGGGCTTCCCCTGTCCCCTCCCAAGGAGTGTGGGCCTCAATGCATTGACAGGGGACAGCTGTGTGCCCTCTCCAGACCCCACCCTCAGCACCATTTATTAGAAATAATAAAGTTCTTTGTTAACTAGCGGTGCTGTTTCCTTTCTGGATGGGCCGGTGCCTGGTAGGCCAGGCTGTCTTGGGTTCCTCCCAGCTCCAGGCCTGGCCCTGTTGCCAGGAGGCACCTGCCCTGGTTGAGCTCTTGAGGCCCGGTGTTCCTATTCAGGCACTGTCACTGTCTTCTGACGAAGCAGCTGTGTCCCCCAGTCCCTGATGCTGACATCCCCAGACGCTTCTCTGCACTCAGTCCGCCCGTGTCACCTGAAGCCCCATATGTGTACTTGATCCCTCAATGTCATCTGCAGTCCTATTTGTCCACCAGGTCCCTGTCACCTGCAGCCCCGCCTGTGCATCTGGCCCATGACTGTCACCTGCAGCTCCAGCCATGTACCTAGTCCCTGACCTGTCACCTGCAGCCGCTCTGTGCTCTGTCCTTGACTGTCACCTGCAGCCCTGTCTGAACACTCTGCCCCTGACTCTGTCATCTCTAGATGCTGCAGCCTGTGGATGTCCCATTTGCTGGTCCCTAACGTCTCCAATGGTGGGGCACTCAGCTCTTGCTCAAGACCACCTGAGATCTCAGAGGAGCGTGCTGACTTGGGCACAGTAAGCATGTCTAGTCCTGCTCCCCCAAGGGGCACTGCTCACCACACTGAGCCTCCTGGCCCCAGCCTCAGTAACAGCACACGCCGGAGCCACCCTTGTTACTTTCTGTCTCAATGATTTCAAAAATATCAGCCCTGGTGGGTGTTTTTTTGTGTTGTTTGTTTTTGGGTTTTGTTTTCTGTTTTTTGTTTTGGGCAGAGTTTTGCTCTTGTTGCCCAGGCTGGAGTGCAGTGGTGCCATCTTGGCTCACTGTAACCTCTGCCTCCCAGGTTCAAGCGATTCTCCTGCCTTAGCCTCCTAAGTAGCTGGGATTACAGGCGTTTGCCACCATGCCCAGCTGATTTTTGTATTTTTAGTAGAGACGGGGGTTTCATATTGGTCAGGCTGGTCTCGAGCTCCTGACCTCAGGTGATCCAGCCACCTCGGCCTCTCAAAGTGCTGGGATTACAAGGGTGAGCCACCGCACCCGGCGGGTTTCTTAAAATGTTAAACCCACACCTGCCTACGACCCAGCCATTCCATGGTCTAGGCACTTACCCAAGAGGCATGAAAGCATGCCTCACAAACACTTGTGCACGAATGCTCATGGCAGCTTGATTTATAATTGCCGAATTTTAGAAACAACCCAAATATCAACAGGTAGAATGGATAAACACCATGATACAGCCTCATGAGGGAATGTTCAACAGCAATAAAAAGAAAAGAATTACTGACACATGCAACATGAATGGGTCTCAGAAACGTTACCCTGAAAAAAAAAAAAGCCAATAAAAAAAAGCCAATAAAAAATGCTACATATAATTATTTTTTTTGAGACAGAGTCTCACTGTCACCCAGGCTAGAGTGCAGTGGCATGATCTTGGCTCACTGCAAGCTCCGCCTCCCAGGTTCACGCCATTCTCCTGCCTCAGCCTCCCGAGTAGCTGGGACTACAGGGGCCCGCCACCGCGCCTGGCTAATTTTTTTGTAGTTTTAGTAGAGACGGGGTTTCACCGTGGTCTCGATCTCCTGACCTCGTGATCCGCCCACCTCGGCCTCCCAAAGTGCTGGGATTACAAGCGTGAGCCACCATGCCCGACCAAATACTGCATATAATTCTATCCTTGATGAAATCCTAGAAAAGGCAAAATCTCAGGCCAGGTGCAATAGCTCATACCCGTACTCCCAGCACTTTGGGAGTCTGAGGCGAGTGGATTGAGGTCAGGGGTTCAAGACCAGCCTGATCAACATGGTGAAACCCTGTCCCTACTAAAAATACAAAAAAAATAGCCAGGCATGATGGTGCACACCTGTAATCCCAGCTACTCGGGAGGCTGAGGCAGGAGAATTGCTTGAACCTGGGAGGGGGAGGTTGCAGTGAGCCGAGATCCAGACTGGGCAACAGAGCAAGACTCTGTCTCAAAAATAATAATAATTAATTGAGGTGTGGTGGTGAGCTCCTGTAGTCCCTATTCAGGGGGCTGAGGTGGGAGGAACACTTAACCCAGGAGGTTGAGGCTGCAGTGAGCCATGATTGCACTTCTGCGCTCCAGCCTGGGCAATAGAGTGAGATCCTGTCTCAAAAAAAAAACTTGAATCTACCCTGACAGCAGATCCGAGGTTGCTTGGGGATGAGGGTGGGCGAGGATGGGGTGACAGGGGCACAGGGAAGCTTCTGGGGATGATATGGTTTGGCTGTGTCCCCACCCAAATCTCATCTCGAATTGTAATCTGAATCGTAATCCCCAGGTGTCAGGGGAGGGACCTGGTGGGAGGTGATTGAATCATGGAGGTGGCGTCCCCCGTGCTGTTCTCATGATAGGGAGTTCTCACGAGATCTGATGGGAGTTCTCACGAGATCTGATGGTTTTATAAGTGCCAATTCCTCCTGCCCAAGATCATGAAGAAGGTGTTTGCTCCACCTTCTGCTCTGACTGTAACTTTCCTGAGACCTCCCAGCCATGCAAACCGTGAGTCAATTGAGCCTCTTTCCTTTATAAATTACCCAGTATCAGGCATTTCTTTATAGCAACATGAAAACAGACTAATACGGGGGGCAATGGATTGGCCCATCTTCTTTGTGGCAACAGCTTCACAGGTGTACATATCTATGTCAAAACTCATTGAAACCACACAGTTAAATGGATGCAGTTCTCTATATCCATCAGACCTCAGTAAACTAACAATGCCAGCTCTGTGCTCGGAGCGCCGCCTGGCAGGAACCCTGCAGCCTTTTCAGGTCCTTGTCTGTTCCTCCCAGTCCCCTCGGTCTTCATGAGAACCTGGGCCAGGTTCCCTCTGCACCATGGAGAATGGCGAGTGGGTGGAGGCACCCCCCACCATCGTCCCTGCCCGTCATCATGCCTGGGAGGATGTCACTGCCACTGCCCCTGCACCCCAAGAGCACTGAGAGTGGCGTAGCCTTTGCTCCCTCTGTGTGGCATGCCTCACCTTGCAGGTCTGCCCTGGCCTCCTGCCTGGCCGCTCTGGCACTGCACAGTCAGTGTCCAAGGAGGGATGCAA
The DNA here is from genome assembly GCF_008728515.1 of Papio anubis. Taxonomy (NCBI): domain Eukaryota; kingdom Metazoa; phylum Chordata; class Mammalia; order Primates; family Cercopithecidae; genus Papio; species Papio anubis. The sequence continues at coordinate 142,845,359 of NC_044979.1, forward strand.
TTTAAGGGACCTGCCTTGAGGTCTGGCATCTCCTGGTGTTGTCTATTTGCTTCGTATGGTCGCTAATTGGCATTCCGTTTTTAGGCCTGATATAAGTTATTTGAGACCCAGTTGTATCCCATCATCTTTGGCCCAGGTAAAGCTTCCACTCCCAAGTGGTTGATTGTGATGCAGCTCATCTGTTCCTCATCCCAACAACCCCAAACCCAACACACCCACAGCTGCCTACCATGCTGAAACCTTCGGGCCAACACCCGCGTCATGAATGTTCTTTTCTCCTTCTCCCCTTTCCTTTTCCTGTTTCTCTCAACAGAGTCTTGCTCTGTCACCCCGGCTGGAGTGCAGTGGTACAGTCATGGTTCACTGCAGCCTTAAACTCCTGGGCTCAAGTGATTCTCTTGTGTCAGTCTCCCAAGTAGCTGAAACGACAGGCATGCGCCACCACCCTCAGCTAATCTTTAAAAAAAATTTTTGAGCCGGGCGCGGTGGCTCAAGCCTGTAATCCCAGCACTTTGGGAGGCCGAGATGGGCGGATCACGAGGTCAGGAGATCGAGACCATCCTGGCTAACACAGTGAAACCCCGTCTCTACTAAAAAATACAAAAAACTAGCCGGGCGAGGTGGCGGGCACCTGTAGTCCCAGCTACTCGGGAGGCTGAGGCAGGAGAATGGTGTAAATCCGGGAGGCGGAGCTTGCAGTGAGCCGAGATCTGGCCAGTGCACTCCAGCCTGGGCGACAGAGCGAGACTCCGCCTCAAAAAAAAAAAAAAAAAATTTTTGTTTTCTTTTTTTTTTTTTTTGAGGCGGGGGTCTCATAAGTTGCCCAGACTGGCTCAAACTCCTGGCCTCAAGTGATCTGCCCACCTTGGCCTCCCAGAATGCTGGGATTGCAGGCATGAGCCACCACACCCAGCCCTGTTGTCCATTTTAACTGAAATGTCCTGACCAATAGTTTGCAGAAACGGCATTTGACTATTGTAGCCACAAACCCAGGATAGGATGTCTTCTGCATACAAGTGTGTGTGTGCACGAAAATGATTGCTTTCCTTTGCCATAAACCGTCTTACAAGCTCCTGATGGCAAGAATGGGCCGTGTTTCCTGCTGTGTCACACGACGCTCAGCAGAGAGCTTGGCAGACCTTCAGTTCTCAAAGGCTTTTTCTCCCACCGGGGACAAGCACTCAGGTGACTGTGTCTGCCACACACTGTGCAGAGAGGCTGTTCCCAGACGCTCCAGCCCCTATTTCCACGTTACTGTTGCTCCAATGGTGATTGCGTGGGACTGCGTAGAATGCTAGAGTCCTCTTGTTCAAAGGCTGAAAAGCGAAATTTACACTCATGGATAGATGGGTGAGTTGGCAGTGACTGAAAATTAATGGGGCTGGGTGTGGTGTCTCATGCCTGTAATCCCAACAGTTTGGGAGGACGAGTCGGGCAGACCACCTGAAACCAGGAGTTCAAGACCAGCCTGGCCGACATGGTGAAACACCATCTCTACTAAAAATACAAAAATTAGCCAGGCGTAGTGGTGGATGCCTGTAATCCCAGCTACTTGGGAAGTTGAGGCAGGAGAATCGCTTGAATCCAGGAGGCAGAGGTTGCAGTGAGCCAGTTGCGCCACTGCACTCCAGCCTGGGTGACAGAGCAAGACCGTATCAAAAAAATAAATTGACCACTCACAGGAGCACATTGATCTCTACTGGGAGGTAAAGAACCACTATTTCTTTGACAGGATCTTCCTCTGTCACCCAGGCTGGAGTGCAGTGGCATAATCTTAGCTCACTGCAACCTCCGCCTCCCAGGTTCAAGTGATTCTCCTGACTTAGCCTCCCGAGTAGCTGAGATTACAGGTGTGTGCCACCATGCCTAGCTAATTTTTCTATTTTTACTAGAGACAGGGTCTCTCTATGTTGGCCAGGCTGGTCTTGAGCTCCTGACTTCAAGTGATTTGCCTGCCTCGGCCTTCCAAAGTGCTAGGATTGCAGGTAAGAGCCACAGTGCCTGACCTAAAACCACTATTTCTTAAAGCTTTGTGGTTAAAGTGATGACACCTTCTCCTCCTGCTGTGTCCTGGACATAGCTGGGGGCATAGCTGGGCATTTCTACACTGCCACAGGCTCACTGTCTGGTAGGTCTTCACTTGAGCCAAGCCAGAGGAGCAGGCCCAGCGTGACATTGGCCTTCACCAGGCTCAGTAGCAGAGCAAGGGAGATGTGGGAGGATCTAGAAAAGGGGTTTGGCTGGGCGCAGTGGCTCATGCCTGTAATCCTAGCACTTTGGGAGGCCAAGGCAGGTGGATCATTTGAGGTCAAGAGTTCGAGACCAGCCTGGCCAACATGGTGAAACCCCGTCTCTACCAAAAATACAAAAACTAGCTGGGCGTGGTGGTAGGTGCCTGTAATCCCAGCTACTCGGAGGCTGAGATGGGAGAACTGCTTGAACTTGCGAGACAGAGGTTGCAGTGAGCCGAGATCGTGTCACTGCACTCCAGCCTGGGTGACAGAGTAAGACTCAGTCTCAAAATAGAAAAGAAAAGGGGTAAGTATGGTAGTCACACCTGTAATCCCAGCACTTGGGGAGGCTGATTACTTAAGTCCAGGCATTTTGAGACCAGCCTGGGCAACATAGCAACACCTCATCTTTATAAAAAAATAATACTAAGCCGGGTGTGGTGGCAAGGACCTGTAGTCCCAGCTACTCGGGAGACTGAGGTGGGAGGATTACTGGAGCCCAGGAGTTGGAAGCTGCAGTGAGCTATGATTATGCCATTGTACTCCAGCCTGGGCAACAAAGCAAGACCCCATCTCTACATAAAAATTTAAGAATTAGCTAGGCATGGTGACCTGTGCCTGTAATCCCAGCTACTCAGGAGGCTGAGGCAGGAGGATTGCTTGAGCCCAGGCATTTGAGGCTAGAGTGAGCTATGATCATGCCACTGCACTCCAGCCTGGGTTACAGAGCGAGACTTGATCTCTTTAAAAAAAAAAAAAAAAAAAAAACTTAGGGCAGAACTGTGCAGAGGCAAGGCTGTGACAATCAGCTGAGCTCAGGTGGGGCAGGTGTGGTTGGTGGGGCTGGTGGTGGAGGAGCAGCCTGCACTGGGCCTGGGTGAATGTGCATAGTGCAGACATCAGGAGCAAAGGGGGACCCTGAATGGTGCAAGGAGAGGCTTCAGGAGATGTGACAGCTTCCCTGTCCCTTGGCTTCAAGCAACAATGTGGCTTAGGTGGCACTTTGTTTGCCTCCATGACCCCAGGCTGATAAAACCACCCAATCATATGGCAGCTACTTCTACCAGCAGGTGAATGTCCATCACGTATCAGCAGGACCTGGCACTGGGACCCTCCTCTGCATCCCCGGTGTTTGCCTGAACCCCCAGACGGGCAGGGCCAGCTGCTGTTCCCGCGTTTGTGCTGGAGCTTGGCTCACACTGTTGCACTGCTTGGAATGCCAGCCTCTGTCCTCACCTCTGGTCCATTAGGAAGGAGAAAAGTGAGACATCATTGCAGAGCCTATAAGATAGTATCAACATTCTATGTCAACTTCTTTTTAATGTTTTAATTTGCTTTTAATTTTTTTTTTTTTTTTTTTTTTTTTTTGAAACAGAGTCTAGCTCTGTCGCCCAAGCTGGAGTGCAGTGGCATGATCTTGGCTCACTGCAACCCCTACCTCCCGGTTTCAACAAATCCTCCCACCTCAGCCTCCCAAGTAGCTGGGACTACAGGCATGTGCCACCACGCCTGACTAATTTTTGTATTTTTAGTAGAGACGGGGTTTCACCACGTTGGCCAGGCTGGTCTCGAACTCCTGACCTCAAGTGATCCACCCGCCTGGGCCTCCCAAAGTGCTGGGATTACAGGTGTGAGTTACCGTGCCTGGCCATGCCAATGAATTTAAATATTTGGATAAAACCAACAACTTTCTAGAAAATTACTGAAACTGACACAAGAAATTGAATCTGTAACTTAAAATCCCCCCACGATGGCCCAGCTTGGTGGCACATGCCTGTAATCCCAGCAGTTTGGGAGGCCAAGGTGAGAAGAACTCATGAGGCCAGGAGTTCAAGATCACCCTGGGCAACATAGCAAGACCCCCTCTGTCTCTACAAAAAATTTCCAAATTAACCAGGCATGGTGGTGCATGCCTGTAGTCCCAGTGAGGAGGGAGAATTGTTTGAACACAGGAGGTTGAGGCTGTAGTGAGCTGTGATTGCATTGCTGTGCTCTAGCCTGGGTGACAGTAAGACCCTGTCTCTTTTTTTTAAGACTTTAGAAAATGGCCTTCTGAGGACCTGGCTCTGAACGAATGGGGGAACCTCTTCACCCTTCAGACCCACAGAATGGCAGGTTCCCTCTCCCCGTGGGTATTTCTGCTGGGGCTCTCTCTGTGGCCACCTGAAAGGTATGGAGCTCCTCAACTCCCTTCCAGTCTTCAGAAAAGACATCCCTCGGCTGGGCGCGGTGGCTCAAGCCTGTAATCCCAGCACTTTGGGAGGCCGAGATGGGCAGATGACAAGGTCAGGAGATCGAGACCATCCTGGCTAACACGGTGAAACCCTGTCTCTACTAAAAAATACAAAAAACTAGCCGGGCGAGGTGGCGGGCGCCTGTAGTCCCAGCTACTTGGGAGGCTGAGGCAGGAGAATGGCGGAAACCCGGGAGGCAGAGCTTGCAGTGAGCTGAGATCCGGTCACTGCACTCCAGCCTGGGTGATAGAGCGAGACTCCACCTCAAAAGAAAAGACATCCCTCCCCACAGCCTGAGTCCACTGAAGCACACAGTTGATGACTTTTAGGCTGCTGATATTTCTTTGTTAAAGCGTTGTGTTTATTTTTATTTTTACTTTTTTATTTTTATTTTCTGAGATGGAGTCTCACTGTGTTGCCTAGGCTGGAGTGCAGTGGCACAATCGTAGCTCACTGCAGCCTCCACCTCCTGGGCTCAAGCAATCCTCCTGCCTCAACCGCCGACGTAGCTAGGACTATAGGCACATGCCACCATGCTGGCTAATTTATTTTTTGTACAGACAAGGTCTTACTCTATTGCTCAGGCTGGTCTCAAACTCCTGGGCTCAAGCGATCCTCCCACCTTGGCCTCCCAAAGTGCTAGGATTATAGGCATGAGCCACCATGCTGGGCCTCTTTGCTTTAAAAAAGTCACTATTTGCTGTATCCCAGTTTCCCTTTACCATGTGTTTGGGGTGCATCATGCCCAGTCATCTGAGAAGAAAGTGCCAGGGATTCAATTATTTCCAAAAACTGGGTTTCCAGGTTTTGCCATTGAGAAATAGGATTTGGGTCAGGCACAGTGGCTCGTTCCTGTAATCCCAGAACATTGGGAGGCCGAGGCAGGCAGATCACTCGAGACCAGGAGTTCAAGACCAGCCTGGCCAACATGACAAAACCCCATCTCTACTTAAAATATATTTAAGAAAAAGGAGGAGGAGGAGGAGGGAGGAAGGAAGGAAGGAAAGAAAGAAGAAAAACAGAGGAAAGAAAGAAAGAAGAGAGAGAATTAGCCGGGCATGGTGGTGGGTGCCTGTAGTCCCATCTACTCGAGAGGCTGAGGCAGGAGAATGGCTTGAGGTGGAGGCTGCAGTGAGCTGAGATTGCACAACTGCAATACAGCCGGCCTGGGTGAAAGAAACTGGGATTTAGAAATGCCTCAGGTGATGGGCTTCTGTCTCCCGCTGGGGAGGGGTGGGGGTTATTTTCACGCCTTCCAGGAAGCAGGGGGTGTCTCCAGTCCCTTAGTCCTCTTCTCACCTGGATTCACCATGCTGGTGAGTGCTGCAAAAGTGCCAAGTGAGCAAGCAGACCTTGTCCCCTCCCTAGCTGGTCTCTCTGGGATAGCCTTGTCCACAGTTCCTTCTGCTTTTTCTAACAGAATTTGTGTTTTTCTAACTTCACCTGTGACTGGCAGGTGCAAAGTGCTGGGAAACCCACGCGCCACCCCCTGCCCCCAACCCCAGTCCCTCTACTTCCTCCAATTCAGTATCGTTCATAATAAAACAGATTTTGACTTCTATACATCTGACGCTGGTGTTCATGGCTTGGGGGATTACAAAGTTAGGAAAGGAAAAGGGGTTGGTATCAACCCCCAAACTAGCATGCTTAAGTGGACTGCAATGAGTCCAGCATGATGATATGCGCCTGCAGTCTCTCAATGCGTCCATTATGTGTGCTTGCCTTCATCCAGCGTGGTTATCTGCACTTGCAATGCGTCTGGCATGGCTGCCTGCACTTTCAATGGGTCCAGCATGGTTATGTGCACTTGCAGTGCCTCCGGCATGGTTATGAGTGCTTGCCATGGCTCCTGGCATGGTTATCTGTGCTTGCAATACATACGGCAAGGTTATGTGTGCTTGCCTGCATCCAGCATGGTTATCTGCACTTGCAATGTGTCTGGCACGGTTATGTGTGATTGCAGTGCGTCCGGCATGGTTATGTGCGCTTGCAGTGCGTCTGTTATGTGCTCTTGCACTTGCTGGGGATATGGACCAGCTGCATCGCCTTTGCTTCTCTCCATCCCACTGCCTCACGATAATCACCAGGCCAAAGCAGCAACTGTCCCCCAGAATCTGAGGGACGTGACATCGAAGCTTCCCCTGAAACCTACTGAGGAGCTTGTAAGAGACTGATTTGGCACAAACAATCCCCCACTGCATCTCACTCAACCCACAACCAGGACTTTTTTTTTTTTTTTTTTTTTGAGACAGAGTCTCGCTCTGTCACCCAGACTAGTCTTGAACTCCTAGGCTGAAGAGATCCTCCTGCCTCAGCCTCCTGAGTAATAGGGACTACAGGCACACACTCCGCACCAAGCTATTTTTTTTAATTTTATTTTGTAGAGACAGGGTCTTGCTATATTGCTCAGGTTGGTCTAGAGCTCCCAGGCTCAAGTGATCCTCTTGCCATGGCTGGGATTACAGGCATGAGTCACTGCATGCAGTCCCCATCCCCCTTTTTTGGCTTAACCCCACCAAGATAAAGGGAGCATGAATACAGTTGAAGGTAGAAGAGAAATGTCCACACAGTGTTAGGAGAAACACTGCTAATGGCAACGCCTGGCAGAGCAAAACTGAAGCCCAGGCTGGGTGCAGTCATTCATGCCTGTAATCCCAGCACTTTGGGAGATTGAGTCAAGTGGATCACGAGGTCAGGAGTTCAAGACCAGCCTGGCTAAGATAGTGAAACCTCGTCTCTACTAAAAATACAAAAATTAGCTGGGTGTGGTGGCGGGTGCCTGTAATCCCAGCTACTTAGGAGGCTGAGGCAGAGAATCGCTTAAACCCAGGAGGCAGAGGTTGCAGTGTGCCGAGATCATACCACTGCACTTCAGCCTGGGCAACAGAACAAGACTGTCTCAAAAAAACAAACAAACAAACAAAAAAAAAAACCCAGAAGCCCAAGTTCTGCAGAGGTAAACACTCCTTGGGAGGGGAGTCAAAGAGGAAAAGGCTCTGGGATTGGAGGAAACATGTATGCCAGAGGGTGGAGATGTGCAGTGGGCTGCAAACAGGAGACCTGTTCAAAGTCAGAGTGAAGGCTGGGCACAGTGGCTCATGCCTGTAACCCCAGCACTTTGGGAAGCCAAGGCAGGAGACTCCCTTGAGCCCAGGAGTTTGAGACCAGCCTGGGCAACATAGTGAGACCCCCATCTCTACAAAACATAAAAATAGAAAAATTAGCCAGGTGTGGTGGTGCACACCTGTAGTTCCAGCTATTCGGGAGGCTGGGGTGGGAGGATTGCTTGAGCCCAGGTGCTGGAGGCTGCAGTGAGCTATGATTGCACCACTGCACTCCAGCCTGGGAGACAGAGCCAGACCCCAGACCCTATGTCTTTTTTTTTTTTTTTTAAGACAGAGTCTTGCTCTGTTGCCAGGCTGGAATGCAATGGCGTGGTCTCAGCTCCCTGCAACTTCCACCTCCCGGGTTGAAGCAATTCTGCCGCCTCAGCATCCTGAGTAGCTGGGATTACAGGCGCCGGCCACCACGCCCGGCTAATTTTTGTATTTTTAGTGGAGATGGGGTTTCACCATGTTGGCCAAGATGGTCTCCATCTCCTGACCTCGTGATCTGCCTGCCTGGGGCTCCCAAAGTGCTGGGATTACAGGCATGAGCTAACCCTATGTCTTAAAAAAAAAAAAAAAAAAAAAAAAGAGTGGTAAGACAGACATGAGACCCCTTTTACACTGTGGGCTGGGTGGTAGCTCGCCCCAGCCTATAAGAGGGGAAGAAAATGTCTGAACTTGGAGGTATAAAAGTGGAACCTCTCTAGAAACCTTCATCCTGGCCAGCGACACCACAGCTGTGTCTCCTGGAGCTGGGAGCATCCCTACTCACACCTCAGGGAGAGAGTGGAGTGCAGGTAGGAAACCAACCAAGGGAAAAGCCCTCAAGGTGAGGGTCGTCCTGCCTCTGTCCCCGGGACAAGTGTGAGGCAGCCCTGCCACCTGGTGGCAGCACTCAGAACTGCATCAGCAGGTGGGCTGCCTTAGGATCTGGAGACACTACGGCAACAGAAGTGCCCTTGTGGGTTACAGTCTAATAAGAAAGATGGTCAATCATCTTATTAAAATAATCGGCCAGGCGCGGTGGCTCACACCTGTAATCCCAGCATTTTGGGAGGCCCAGGCGGGCGGATCTCCTGAGGTCAGGAGTTTGAGTCCACCTTTCTCTACTAAAAATACAAAAATTAGCCTGGCATGAGGGCCTATAATCCCAGCTACTTGGGAGGCTGAGGCAGAAGAATTGCTTGAACCCGGGAGGCGGGAGGTTGCAGTGAGCTGAGATGGCACCACTGCACTCCAGCCTGGGTGACAGAGGCAGACTCTGTCTCAAAAAAAAAAAAAAAGAAGAAGAAAGAAAGAAAAAGAAAATTACTACTGTGAAGGGAACAAGGGGCTGAAGGAAGTAATTACAGAGGGGCCAGGGACACAGTGGCATCTATGAGAGGTTTGGGATGAGATTTTGAAGATGGTCTCTGGGTTCCAGGCCAAGCTCACTCTGGTACTCCTCTGGGCAGTGGAGCGGGGCTCTTAGCTGGGCTGCTTATTTCAGGCTCTGAACTCTGGGCGGTGGGCTCAGGCTCTCCCAGGGATGGTCAGTGTCTCTGCGGTGGCCACTGCCCATTGGCCTGGGTTCCGCTTCTCCTCTGAACTCAGGTTCTTTCTGGGGCTGACAAGACCCAGGTGGGCAGAGAATGAGATGAAGGCTTGAAGACCAGATCGTGGGAGATGCCGGGAACGGGCGTTGCAGCGTCTGCCTGGCAGCAGCCCTGGACGGAAGGCGCTTGTGGCAGCGGTGTATCTACCCTGACCGCAATTGCCCATCAACATCCAGACCTGTGCCCGTTCCTAAAGACTGCAGGTCCCTGAAGCCCCACAAGGGCTCCCCCTCTACAAGACCTGCCCCCAGGATCTTAGGGCCTGGGAAAAGCAGGAGCTAAGATAAGGGTTTTGGGAGAAAGGAGGGAACCCCTTCATTGACTCCAGGGACCAGTCTCAAAACAGAGATGGAGGCAGAGATGTTCAGAGATAGTACCTGTGTCAAGGAAACTCCCATGTCGCCCCTAGGTCACGCTGCCCTGGAGAAAAGTCCAGACGCCCTGGAGGGGATAGACTGAGCCAGGGAGATAAGGGGGTGGCTGTGCTCCCTTACTTCATCAGATAGGACTCTGTGAAGCCTGGGGGCAGGCTGGGAGTTTGACGATGTGGGAGAACATTCACAGCTGAGAACTAAAGGAGAGGCCGGGCATGGCGGCTCACGCCTATAATCCCAGCACTTTGGGAGGCTGAGGTGGGTGGATCACTTGAGCCCAGGGGTTCAAGGCCAGCCTGGGCAATGTGGTAAAACCCTGTCTCTACCAAAATATACAAAAACTAGCTGGGTGTGGTGGTACGTGCCTGTAGTCCCAGCTACTTGGGAGGCTGAGGTGGGAGGATGGCTTAAGCCCAGGAGGCAGAGGTTGCAGTGAGCTGAGATCACACCACTGCATTCCAGCCTGGGTGACAGAGCAAGACCCTGACTTAAGAAGACGAAAAAGACTGATTCATCCCCTCCTGGACACATAGCCCCTCTAGAGCTGTCTTTGACAGTCTGGGCTGCCATAACAAAGTCCCATAGACTGGCTGCCTTATCAACAATAGACATCTATGTCTTGCAACTCTGGAGACTGAAGATCTGAGATCAGGGTGCCTGGTCAGCTTCTGGTGAGGGTCCTCTTCTGGTTCTAGATCGAAGACTTCTTGTGTCTTCACGTGGTAGAAAAAGAGGGAGGGAACTCTCTGGGGTCCCATTGATTGATTGATTGAGATGGAGTTTCACTCTTGTTGCCCAGACTGGAGTGCAGTGTCATGATCTCAGCTCACTGCAACCCCTGCCTCCCAGGTTCAAGCAACTCTCCTGCCTCAGCCTCCCGAGTAGCTGGGATTACAGGCGTCTGCCACCACGCGCCCAGCTAATTTTTTGTATTTTTAGTACAGAAGGGGTTTCACCATGTTGGGCAGGCTGGTCTTGAACTTCTGACCTCGTGATCCACCTGCCTTGGCCTCCCAAAGTGCTGGGATTACAGGCGTGAGCCACCGCGCCCAGCCATCACTTTTATTAATATGAGGGCACCATACCATTGGTGAGGGTAACACCCTCATGACTCATCACCTCCCAAAGGCCCCTGTCTCATCACCTTGGAGGGTAGGTTTCAACATATAAATTGGGGGGGGACATGTTCAGTCTATTGCAAGAGCAATGGGGTAAGTTTCAGTGTTGGGATGTGTGAAATGGGGGACAATATTGCAGGCAAAGACTCTGGCTGTAGCCCCATGAGGGTCTCTGCTGAGAAGTGACTCCTCCAGCCCTCTACCCCAAATCTCCAGCCCTCTACCCCAGATCTCCAGCCCTCTACTCCAGATCTCCAGCCCTCTACCCCAGATCTCCAGCCCTCTACCCCAAACACCCCATTATGATCTCATTTCTTCATCCATAAGATAGGAACAGAAATAGCACCTTGGCCAGGCACAGTGGCTCATGCCTGCAATCCCAGCAGTTTGGGAGGCTGAGGCAGGCGAATCATGAGGTCAGGAGTTCGAGACCAGCCTGGCCGATATGGTGAAACCCAGTCTCTACTAAAAATACAAAAATTAGCCAGGCATGGTGGCGTGCACCTGTAGTCCCAGCTACTCGGGAGGTTGAGGCAGGAAAATTGCTTGAACCCGGGAGGTGGAGGTTGCAGTGAGCTGAGATTACACCACTGCACTCCAGCCTGGGTGACAAGAGCAAAAACTTCGTCTCAAAACAAGCCCCCAAAAACAACTGAAAATCTGCATAAAAGCCACACAAACCCTGGCAAAAATAGTCAAAACCAACTTTTTCAGAACTTTAGAAATTAACCAAAGGCTTATAACAATTTGAGGAGTTTAAGAAAAATAGCTGAATATCTGTAAGATTGTCAACAGAGAAAAATGATGAGACAAGTTGTCAATCATTTTAGGAGGTTTCTTTGCCAAAGTTAATGATACATGCCAGGGAGACACGTCTATGTCTTTCTCCAGAGATAATTTTGAGGGCTCCACCTTTAAAGGGGAAGGGGTGAGATACTGAGAAGTACACAATTTTCATATAAGAAGGAGGCAGGAAAAATAGTCATTCATGCCTTTTGTCTGGCTCAGTGAATCTGCTCTCCCTCCAACCCCCCGCACCCAGACAGGGTCTCATTCTGTCACCCAGGCTGGAGTGCGGTGGCACAATCTCAGCTCACTGCAACCTCCACCTCCCGGGTTCAAGCAGTTCTCCTGCTTCAGCCTCCCAAGTAGCTGGGATTACAGGTGCCCTCCACCACGCCCAGCTAATATATGTATTTTTAGTAGAGACGGGGTTTCACCATGTTGGCCAGGCTGGTCTCGAACTCCTGACCTCAAGTGATCAGCCCACCTCGGCCTCCCAAAGTGCTGGGGTTACAGGTATGAGCCACCATGTCTGCCCAGCATTTTTTTTACACAAGATACCATAGAGAAAGTGGGGCAGGGGAGCAATCTGATATGCATTTGTGTCTGGTGGGCAGCGGGTTGACTGCCCCTTTAAAAGATAAGCTATCAGTTTTACTGCAGGAATTTTTTTTTTTTTTTTTTGAGACGGAGTCTCGCTCTGTCACTCCAGGCTGGAGTGCAGTGGCCGGATCTCAGCTCACTGCAGCCCGGGCCTCCCCGGTTCACGCCATTCTCCTGCCTCAGCTCTCGAGTAGCTGGGACTAAGGTGGCTTCGCCACCTCATTTCCAGCTGCTAAGTTTTTTTATGGTATTTTTAGTAGAGACGGGTTTCACTGTGTTAGCCAGGACGGCCCTCGGATCTCCTGACTTCGTGGATCCTGGGCCTGGCCTCGCCTCCCAAAGTGCTGGGATTACAGGCTTGAGCCACCGCGCCCGGCCTGCCATGGTGAAATTTTAACAGAAACACCTTAAAGATCTTGCAGCTCACTAGGAATTTCCTTGTGGGCAAAATGTGGGGGAGGCTTGTAGCTTTTCATCTTGTAACCATCTTATTTAGAAACCCAAAATGGGGAGGCAGGTTTGCACAACCCAGTTCCCAGCTTGACTTTTCCCTTTGGCTTAATGAGGTTGAGGTCCCAAGATTTTATTTATTTATTTATTTATTTTTTTAATTTTTATTTATTTATTTATTTTTTTTTTTAGACAGAGTCTCACTCTGTCGCCCAGGCTGGAGTGCAGTGGCGCGATCTCAGCTCACTGCAAGCTCTGCCTCCCGGGTTCACGCCATTCTCCTGCCTCAGCCTCCCGAGTAGCTGGGACTACAGGCGCCTGCCACCGCGCCCGGCTAACTTTTTGTATTTTTTAGTAGAGACCAGGTTTCACCATGTTAGCCAGGATGGTCTCGATCTCCTGACCTCGTGATCCGCCCGTCTCGGCCTCCCAAAGTGCTAGGATTACAGGTGTGAGCCACCACACCCGGCCTATTTTTTCTTTTTTTTTTTTTTTTTTTTTTGAGATGGAGTCTCACTCTGTCGCCCAACCTGGAGTGCAGTGGCACAATCTTGGCTCACTGCAACCTCTGCCTCCTGGGTTCAAGCAGTTCTCCTGGTTCAGCCTCCTGAGTAGCTGGGATTACAGGCACGCACCACCGCACCCAGCTAATTTTTGTATTTTTAGCAGAGATGGGGTTTCACCATGTTGGCCAGGCTGGTCACGAACTCCTGACCTCAGGTTATCTGGCAGATAAATCCAAAAGTGTTGGAGTGACAGGTGTGAACCACCATGCCCAGCCTGGGTTCCCAAGATTTAATTTCCTTTCACACGACCAATGAGCTTTGTGACATACGACCTTCCCATTTCATTCTTCTCAGCTCTGTGATAGCCTTAAAACCCAATAGACTTGGCCAGATACGCACTTGTAATCTCGGCACTTTGGGAGGCTAAGGTGGGCAAATTGCTTAAGCCCAGGAGTTTAAGACCAGCCTGGGCAAGATGGCGAGACCCCATGTCTACAAAAAATACAAAAATTAGTTAAGGATGGTGGCACAAGCCTGTAGTCTCAGGTACTTGAGAGGCTGAGGTGGGAGGATTGCGTGAACCTGGGAAGTCGGGGCTGCAGTGAGTCATGATCATGCCACTGTACTTTAATCTGAGCAATGGGGGGTGAGATCCTTCCATCTCAAAAAAAAAACCCACAGTAGCTGTAAAAACCAGCAATTTAGGCCAGGCGCAGTGGCTCACGCCTGTAATCCCAGCACTTTGGGAGGCCGAGGTGGGTGGATCACAAGGTCAGGAGATTGAGACCATCCTGGCTAACACGGTGAAACCCCTCACCACTGGAAAATACAAAAACTAGCCGGGCTGGTGGCGGGTGCCTGTAGTCCCAGCTACCGGGATAGCTGAGGTGGTGAGAATGGCTGAACCCAGAAGGCAGAGATTGCAGTGAGCCGAAAGCTGTTTCACTGTACTCCTGCATGACAGTGCAAGAGACTCATCTCAAAAAAAAAAAAAAGGCCAGGCGTGGTGGCTCATGCCTGTAATCCCAGCACTTTGGGAGGCTGAGGTGGGCGGATCATGAGGTCAGGAGATGGAGACCATCTTGGCTAACACGGTGAAACCCCATCTCTACTAAAAATATAAAAACTTAGCCGGGCGAGGTGGCAGGCCCCTTTAGTCCCAGCTACTCGGGAGGCTGAGGCAGGAGAATAGTGTGAACCCAGGAGGCTGAGGTTGCAGTGAGCCGAGATCACACCACTGCACTCCAGCCTGGGCAATAGAGCGACCTGCCTCAAAAAAAAATTAGCAACCATTTGAGAGAAAATGGGTTTGAAACTCGCCAAAAAGCCCTATCTTCAGAGAATTGTCAGTACTTCACCTATAAGGCAACTGCCTGGAAAAGCCCCACTCAAATGACTTTCTTTTTTCCCCTTTGAGACAAAGTCTTGCTTGCTCTGTTGCCAGGCTGGAGTGCGGTGGCGTGATCTCTGTTCACCACAACCTCTGCCTCCTGGGTTCAAGCAATTCTCCTGCCTCAACCTCTCGAGTAGCTGGGACTACAGGCGCCTGCCACCATGCCCAGCTAATTTTTGTATTTTTAGTAGAGACAAGGTTTCACCATGTTGGCCAGGATGGTCTCGATCTCTTGACCTTTTGATCCGCCCACCTCAGCCTACCAAAGAGCTGGGATTACAGGCGTGAGCCACAATGCCCAGCCCATTGTATCATTCTTACGCCTTTGCATCCACATAGCTTAGCTCCCACTTATAAGTGAGAACATACAATGTTTAGTTTTCCATTCCTGAGTTACTTCACTTAGAAGAATGGTCTCCAACTCCATCCAGGTTGCTGCAAATGCCATTATTTCTTTCCTTTTTATGGCTGAGTAGTATTCTGTGATATATATATGTATATGTATATGTATGTGTGTGTATGTATATATGCATATATGTATATATGCATATGTATGTGTATGTATATGTATACACACACACATTTTCTTTACTCGTTGATTGATGGGAATTTGGGCTGGTTCCATATTTTTGCAATTTCAAATTGTGCTGCTATAAATATGCGTGTCTTTTTCATATAATGATGTCTTTTCCTCTGGGTAGATACTCAGGAGTACGACTGCTGGATCGAATGGTAGATCTACCTTTAATTCTTTAAGGCATCTTTAAAGGAATATAAAGTCTCAAGGATTGGGATGTATGAAGAAACAGAGGAGGAGGAGAAGGATGTGCCTCAGTTGAGTGAGTCCAGAGGAAGACTGGGTGGTTGACCTTTGGCTGGGTGTGCAGATGGACGTGATTCTAGTAATTTGAGGCAGTATTGACCATGAAGCTGATTTATTGCAGGTACCTCATCTGAGATTGATGGTAACCGATGGCAAATGCCAAGGGGCATTTTTAGGGCAGGATCCAACAGAATTTGGAGCAATTGACTGCAGCACAAGGCTGGAGCCTCTGGCTCTCTGAGGTTCCAGGGACAGAACCCCAAGTCAGGGGGACATTGAGAGGAGGCACACATTAGGGAGAAATAAGGATAGCATAACTAATTCCTTCACTTATTTATTGTGAGACAGAGTCTCACTCTGTCACCCAGGCTGGAGCACAGTGGCGCGATCTCGGCTCACTGCAACCTCTGCCTCCCAGGTTCAAGTGATTCTCCTGCCTCAGCCTCCTGAGTAGCTGGGATTACAGGTGCCTGCCACCATGCCCAGCTAATTTTTGTATTTTTAGTATAGACGGGGT
This sequence comes from Papio anubis, assembly GCF_008728515.1. Taxonomy (NCBI): domain Eukaryota; kingdom Metazoa; phylum Chordata; class Mammalia; order Primates; family Cercopithecidae; genus Papio; species Papio anubis. The sequence goes on from NC_044979.1 coordinate 142,861,093, forward strand.
TTCACCATGTTAACCAGGCTGGTCTCCAACTCCTGACCTTGTGATCTGCCCACCTTGGTCTCCCAAAGTGCTGGGATTACAGGCGTGAGCCACCGCGCCTGGCCATTCCTTCACTTACGATAATTCAGCAAACAACACAGATAAACACAATTCAAATCTTTGATTGCAGGAAACGGAGTTTAGTGGAGTTGCCTAAATGACGGTGGGATTAGAGGGTGGCACCGAGCCTGCCTGGGGAACAAGGGTTGTCACCCAGGATGTGGCGTATGCATGCAGCCTTGGAGGACGACTAGAACTTTTCCAGGTAGGTAAATTCAGGAAACGAGAACAGCTTGAGCAAAATCACGGTGTATTCAGGATGTGAGTCCCTCACTCCAACCCGGGTACGTGTTGCACAGGGGAAGGGAACAAAAAAATGATGCAGGGCATGACCTTGTGAATGACCCCAAGTGCCTTTGGGCGGCCAAGGTGGGTAGATCACCTGAGGTCAGGAGTTCAAGACCAGCCTGCCCAATATGGCGAAACCCCATCTCTACTAAAAATACAAAAATTAGCCAAGCATGGTGGCGGGCACCCGTAATCCCAACTATTTGGGAGACTGAGGCAGAAGAATCGCTTGAACCCAGGAGGCGGAGGTTGCAGTGAGCTGAGATTGCACCACTGCACTCCAGCCTGGGCCACAAGAGCAAAACTCTGTCTCAAAAAAAAAAAAAACCACGCATGCCATGCTAAGGAGTGTGGACTCGACCCTGATGGTCGAGAGGGATTGTTAAGCAAAGAATTGATACCTGTGGATCCGAAGGGCCGTTCCAATTGGTGGCATGGAAAAGTGATTCAGAAGTTGGCTGCGACTGGAAGATCAAGGAGGATCTGTTAGGAAAGAGAAAGACATGGCCAGGCCCGGTGGTTCACTTTGGGAGGCCAAGGCGGGTGGATCACTTGAGGTCAGGAGTTCGAGACCAGCCGGGCCAACAGGGTGAGCTCTTTTCTCTACTAAAACTACAAAAATTAGCCAGGTGTGGTGGCACACGTCTGTAATCCCTGCTACTCAGAAAGCCGAGGCAGGAGAATTGCTTGAACCAGGGAGGCGGAGGTTGCAGTGAGCCAAGATCTCGCCACTGCACTCCAGCCTGGGTGACAGAACGAGACTCTTTCTCAGAAAGGAAAGGGAAAACAGTACTTAGGGGAAAGAGAAGAACTTCCAAGGTGGAGGTACGTCTGTGGGGCCCAGTTGCATTCGAGGGTGCAGGAGAGAGAATTAATCTGGAATGAATCTTCCTGATTTTGGCACTGGGCCAGCTCCATTCCCAGAAAGATGGGGGAAGCTTGGGTTAGAAATAACACATTGAACTTGGGACAGGTTGAGTTGGAAGGGTTGGTGGAAGTGTTTAGGAGGCGGCGGAAAAAATGGTTCTGGGCTCGGTGTGGTGGCTCACGCCTGTAATCCCAGCATTTGGGGAGGCTAAGGCTCATTTGAGCCCAGGAGTTCGAGACCAGCCTGGGCACCATAGCAAGACTCCCATCTCTACACAAATAAAATAAATAAAATTAACTGAGCATTGTGGCACGCACCTGTAGTCCCAGCTACTTAAGAGGCTGAGGCAGGAGTTTCACTTGAAGCCCACAGCTTGAGACCAGCCTGGGTGACACAGCTAGACCCCATCTCTATAAAAAACTTTTTTTTTAACTTAAAAAAATTTAAAGCTTTTCTGAAATTAAAAATTTTTAAGATTTTTAAAATTTAAAAATGTTTTAGTTTCTTTAAATTTTAAAAATGCTTAAATTTTTTAAAATTAAAAAAATTTAAAGTCTTGACATTTTAAAAAATGTAAAGTTTTTAAAAATTTTTTAAACATATGGGCTGGGTGTGGTGGCTCACACCTGTAATCCCAGCACTTTGGGAGGCTGAGGCACAAGGATCACTTGAGACCAGCCTGGGCAATATAAGGAGACCCTTTTTCTACAGATAATTTTTAAAAAAAATAGCCAGGTGTGGTGGCATGCACCCATGGTCTCAGTTACTTGGGGGCTGAGGGAGGAGGACTGCCTCAGTCTGGGAGGTTGAGGCTGCAGTGAGCTGTGATCACACCACCACACTCCAACCTAGTTAACAGAGTGAGACCCTGTCTCGAAAAAAAAAAAAAAAAAAAAAAGGTAGGGTGCAGTAGTCCACCCCTGTAATCCCAGCACTTTGGGAAGCCGAGGCAGATGATCACTTGAGTCCAGGAGTTCAAGACCAGCCTGGGTAACATGGCAAAACCCTGTCTCAACAAAAAAATAGAAAAACTAGGCCAGGCACAGTGGCTCATGCCTGTAATCCCAGCACTTTGGGAGGCTGAGGCAGATCAGCTGTGGTCAGGAGTTTGAGACCAGCCTGGCCAACACAGTGAAATCCCGTCTCTACTAAAAATACAAAAATTAGCTGGGCATGGTGGCACATGCCTGTAGTCCCCCCTACTCGGGAGGCTGAGGCAGGAGAATCGCTTGAACCTGGGAGGCAGAGGCTGCAGTGAGCTGAGACTGCACCACTGCACTCCAGCCTGGGCAACAGAGTGATGTGAGACACTATCTCAAAAAATAAAATAAAAAAAAATTAGCCAGATGTGGTGGTGTACACCTGTGGTCCCAACTACTTGGGGGACTGAGATGGGAGGATTGCTTGAACCCAGGAGGTGGAGATTGCAGTGAGCCAAGATCACACCCCTGCCCTCCAGCCTGGGCAACGGAGCAAGACCCAGTCTCAGTAGTGATGATGATATATGACTCTGCATCTAAGAGGAAGGACTGGAATTCTCCTCACGACCATGGCAGCAGGTGCTCTGACTCGTGAAGGCTGCTCTTCCTCACGAGGCGGCTGCCTCCCTGGAGAGGATGGATGCTCCTCCTTGGTAGTTATTTTCTCTGCGACTGAGGGAGAAATGATGAACCCAGGATTGCAATGGGTTTGTCCTGAATCCAGCAAAGGGGAAGTAAAGGGAATCATAAAGCACCCATCCCAGCGCAGGAGAGATGACGGATGCACTTGTTTTATCAGCACGGGGCTGGCAGGCGTGCAGGGGGTCAGGCGGCCTCTGTGCACAGAGGATACTCCCACTGCTCCTGAGGCTTCACCCACATGGCTCTGTCTGCAGGACTGGTCCTTCCTGCCGCTCAGAACCAAGACCACTCCACGCAGAGATCACCCGGGAGAACCCGGACTCCCTCCAGTCCTTCTTCCCCGCCGGGTGCAGCTCTTCCTCCTCACTGTAGGCTGGAAACCAGGATGCCTGGCTCCCTAGGTACGGACGAGGTGGGATAGAATGGGGAGGGCGGGTGGCCAGGTCTGAAGGAGACCCCTGGGTGCCTGGAAGCATGCAGGGCACAGTACAGCAGCTCCGGCCATCTGAATTTCTGGGGGACATTGGACAGTGGGAAGTGAGGGATGCCCAGGACTGATGGAGGGGAGGATTCTGGGTTCTTGAGAGAATGTGGGGTCAGAGTGAGAAGCAAGGGGGGTGCCCCGGAAGGCTGGGCATGGGGTTCTGGGGCTAGGACAAACAAAAGGCATGCAGGTGTCTGGGAGGGAGGTGTTACAGTGACACCTTTCCAGCCTGCACTCCTGTCCCTGCCGCTGACCCCAACGCGAGCTGCTGGCCTGAGTCCAACGGGACAGCCCTGCAGGAGTTGGTGATCCTGGGCTGCTCCGCGTGCTGCTCTTCGCCCTCCTCTTGCCGCTCTACCTGGCCACCCGGGCGGGGAACCTTCTGATCCTGGGCTCAGCCCTGGTGGACCTCGCCCTGCACTCGCCAATGTACTTCTTCCTGGGGGCAGTGTCCGCGGTGGAGGCAGCCTACACGCTGGTGCTCACGCCACGCATGCTGGCCGGCGTTCTCCTGCCCCTTCCACCTGAGCTGCCCAGATGGGCCTCTTTGTGGCCCTGGGGGGCTCCGAGTGCCTGCTGCTGGCTGCCATGGCCCTCGACCGCTACCTGGCCATCTGCTGCCCGCTCTACTACCCTCAGCTCATGACCGTAGATGTCTGCTGGGGCCTGCTGGCCGCCTGCTGCGCGGGTGGCTGTATCCTGGCCCTGGGCCTCACCACGGCCATCTTCCAGCTGGCCTTCTGCCGTGACGGCCTGGTCAACCACGTCTTCTGTGACCTCCCGGCCATGCTGGTGCTGGCCTGCGGGTCCCGGGCCCCACAGGAGCACGTCCTCCTGGTGCCCTGCCTGCTGCTGCTGCCCCTGCTCCTCATCCTGCTCTCCTACACCTGGGTGCTGGTGGTCGTCCTGGGCGTTGGGAGGGTCGCAGGCCGCCGCAAGGCCTTCAACACGGTGGCATCCCACCTCACCGTGGCCGTGCTCCACTACGGCTGCGCCACAGCCATGTATGCCAGGCCCCTGAGCAGCCGTTCCCTTGAGGAGGACAAGCTGGTCTCGCTCATCTACGTCGTCACCCCGCTGCTGTACCAGCCACCTACACACTGCGGAACCAGGACATGGAGGAGGCCCTGCAACGCATGGTCGGCCAGAGGACGCCGGGGATGGGTCACCAGGTGGATTTCGCCTGATGCTGGGTGCCAAGCAGTATCTGTCCTGAGATTTCCCCCACTGAGGGGAATCTCACCATTTCGGAGCCATCTAAGCCTCCCCAACGCCTACTGGATGTAAACGTAAGTATGGCACGCAAGGACCGCCAATCCAACACCAGCCTAGTGCTGCTGCGTCTGTTGATGTCTTGTGCTGGATGGTTCTTTGCTGTTGAGGGATGTCCCATGCATTATAAAATGCTCAGCCACACCCTGAATCTTTCTCTATTCACTGGATGCCAGTGGCACCCTCCACCCCACTCCCCTACGTGATGATCAAAAATGTTGTTGGGCTCGGCGCACTGGAGCACTTTGGGAGGCCAAGGCAGGAGGATCTCGAGCCCAGGAGGTTGAGACCAGCCTGGGTAATACGGTGAAACCCCACCTCTACAAAAATTGGCCAGGTGTAATGCTGTGTGCCTGTAGTCCCAGCTACATGGGAGGCTGAGGCGGGAGGATCACGAGCCCAGGAGGTGGAGGCTGCAGTGAGCTGTGATTGCAGGACTGTACTCCAACCTGGGTGACAGAGCAAAGCCCTGTCTCAAAAACAAATACCTCCTGAAGGGACCATTTAGGAGCCAGGAACCTCAGAGGCATGGCCAGTGCAGGTAGCCTCTGCCTACCTAACCTCCTGGCTGGCGAACGTGCATGCCGGTCAAGGCTGATTGGGAAGAATTACGTCTATGCCAGTGAGGCGCACCAAGAAGGAAGCCACCAATGGCTTCAGGAGTCTTGGGAAAGAGGAAGAGTCTTTTCTTCATACCATTTCCATCCTTCTCTGTGGTTTCTTAAGGCTGGTGTCAGGGAACCTGAAACACAAAAGCCGTAGCCCTGGAGCAGGAGAGCCTCCCAGCCTTCTCCCCAGATGCTGCAGGCATGTGGAACATGATCACCCCTAAAGAGATTTAAGACAGCTTTTTTTTTTTTTTTTTTTTTTTTTTTTTTATAATGGAGTCTCACACCATTGTCCAGGCTGGAGAGCAGTGGTGCGATCTCAGCTCACTGCAACTTCAGCCTCCTGGGTTCAAGTGATCTCCTGCCTCAGCCTCCTGAGTAGCTGGGATTACAGGCACCCGCCACCATGCCCGGCTAATTTTTTGTATTTTTAGTAGAGACAGGGTTTCACTATGTTGGTCAGGCTGGTCTCGAACTCCTGGCCTCAGGTGATCCATCCGCCTCTACCTTCCAAAGTGCCGGGATCACAGGCGTGAGCCACTGCACCCAGCCATGAGATCTTTATTATTAAAGGAATTATCTTGTAGCTAGAGGCATTTTCTGCAGTGACTTATCCTCACATGGACCTATGGATCTTTAAGATGTCTAACAGAAGAATACTAAAGTCCACACAAGCCATCCTGGCCTCAGAGTCAGACTCCCTGCTGTCTCCTGATGCCTGTATTACCACTTTGTTGTTTTTTTTGGGGGGGACACAGTCTCACTCCGTCATACAGGCTGGAGAATGGGGGTACAATCATGGCTCACTGCGGCCTCAAACTCCTGGGCTCCAGCGATCCTCCCACCTCAGCCTCCCAAGTAGCTGGGACTATAGGTGCATGCCACCACATCCAGCTAGTTTTTAAAACTGTTTTTGTAGCTATGGGGGTCTCACTATGTTGCCCAGGCTTGTCTTGAGCTTCTGGCTTCAGGTGATCCTCCTGCCTTGGCCTCCCAATTAGCTGGGATTATAAAAATTAGGCAGGCACGGTGGCTCATGCCTAGTTTCTTTTTTTGTAGAGATGGAGTTTCACTATGTTGCCCAGGCTAGTCTCGAACTCCTGGCCTCAAGTGATTCTTTTGCCTCAGCCTCTCCAAATGCTGAGATTACAGGCATGAGCCACCACACCTGGTGTATCTTCATTTACATTTTAAACCAAAGACGCTACCTGCTGCCTCACCTCTGAGGCTCATGTTCGACTCAGGGGAGTCACTCCTCTGTTTAGAAGTTCCCGGCTGTGTGCAGTGGCTCACGCCTGTAATCCCAGCACTTTGGGAAGCCAAGGTAGGCGGATCACCTGGGGTCAGGAGTCTGAGACTCAACCTGGTCAACATGGTGAAACTCCATCTCTACTAAAAATACAAAAATTAGCCAGGCATGGTGGTGAATGCCTGTAATCTCAGCTACTTGGGAGACTAAGGCAGGAGAACTGCTTGATCCCAGGAGGCAGAAGTTGCAGTGAGCCACGACTGTACCACTGCACTCCAGCCTGGGCTACAGAGAAAGACTCTGTCTCAAAAAAAAAAAAAAAAGTTCCTGGCCAGGCGCGGTGGCTCATGCCTATAATCCCAGCACTTTGGAAGCCTGACGTGGGCGGATCACCTGAGGTCAGGAGTTTGAGACCAGCCTGACCAACATGGAGAAACCCCGTCTCTACTAAAAATACAAAAAAATTAGCCGGGTGTGGTGGTGGGTGCCTGTCATCCCAGCTACTCGGGAGGCTGAGGCAGGAGAATCGTGTGAACCTGGGAGGCAGAGGTTGCGGTGAGCTGAGATCACACCACTGCACTCTAGCCTGGGAAACAAGAGTGAAACTCTGTCTCAAAAAAAAAAAAGTTCCTGAGCTGAACTGCTGAATTTTTTTTTCTTTTTTTTTTTCTTTTTTTTGAGATGGAGTCTCACTCTGTTGCCCAGGCTGCAGTCCAGTAGCGTGATTTTGGCTCACTGCAAGCTCCGCCTCCCAGGTTCACGCCATTCTCCTGCCTCAGCCTCCTGGGTAGCTGAGACTACAGGCGCCCACCACCACGCCTGGCTAATTTTTTAAATTTATTTTTATTTTTTAGTACAGACGGGGTTTCACCGTGTTAGCCAGAATGATCTCGATCTCCTGACCTTGTGATCTGCCCGCCTCGGCCTCCCAAAGTGTTGGGATTACAGGTGTGAGCCACCGCGCCCAGCCGAACTGCTGAATTTCTGAGGTGAAGACCACCTGTTCATCTCCATCAGATTTCTAGGGTGAGACCCAGCCAGGGGTATTTTTAAAGTTCCCCAAGTAATTTCGGTGTGGATCATCAATTAATTAGCAGTGTCCTGAACAAATGCTTGACAAAGAATCCTTGTCCTGATCCAAAGAGGGTTTAAAGGAGTGTCCCCCAGAGCTTCTTGAAGAAACATGGACAAATGAAATAACAGCTCTTCTCCCCGTGGGGTTATACTGAGTATAGCCCATTAGGCAGAATGGAGCCGTATTACACGGTCTTGAAAGAAGAATGTAAAAATCATATAAAAGGTCATACACCAGGCTGGACAGTAGAGTACCAGATGCATGAAGTAGACAAAGCTGACATTAACCTCTAAGATCAGCCAGGCACAGTGACTCACACTTGTAATCCCAGCACTTTAAGAGGCCAGGGTGGGAGGATCGCTTGAGCCCAGGAGTTCAACACAATCCCGGGCAACGTCGTGAGACCCCATCTCTACTAAAAAACCTGGAAGATGAGCCAAGTTTCTTTCTTTTTTTTTTTTTTTTAAAGAGACAGGGTCTCGCCCAGGCTGGAGTGCAGTGATGTGATCATAGCTCACTGCAACCTCGACCTCCTAGACTCAAGCAATCCTCCAGCCTGAGCCTCCCAAAGTGCTGGGACTACAGGTGACAGCTGCCATGCCTGGAGGGTTTAATTACTTCTGATTCCATTACTGCTGCTAGCTGAACTTCCATTTTTGTTTCTCTGAGATGGGGTCACGCTCTGTTGCCCAGGCTGAAGGATCCATAGCTCACTGTAGCCTCAACCTCCTGGGCTCAAGTAAACCTCCCTCCTCAGCCCCCTGATTAGATGAGACTACAGGCGCACGCCACCATATCCGGCTAATTTTTGTATTTTTAGTAGAAATGGGATTTCACCATGTTGGCCAGGCTGGTCTTGAACTCCTAACCTCATATGATCTGCCTGCCTCAGCCTCTCCAAGTGCTGGGATTACAGGCGTGAGCCACCATGCCTGGCCTCTGAATGAGCGTTTAATAGAAAAGATGCTGCCAGCTCCAGATAACCCAGCCCCTTCATTTTCTACAGCAGAAACTTGGTGATCAGCATGAATCAATGCCACACGAAGGTGAGCTGAGAGGGAGACAGCAGTGATTTAAAGTCATCAAGTTGGCCAGGCGCAGGGGCTCATGTCTGTCATCCCAGCACTTTAGGAGGCCGAGGCAGGCAGATCACGAGGTCAGGAGATCAAGACCATCCTGGCCAACACAGTGAAATGACATCTCTACTAAAAATACAAAACTTAGCCAGGTGTGGTGGTACGCACCTGTAGTCCCAGCTACTGGGGAGGCGGAGGTTGCAATGAGCCAAGATGGTGCCACTACACTCCAGTCTGGACGACAGAGGGAGACTCCATCTCAAAAATAAATAAAGTCATTAAGTATACTAAAGGGCAGGAATGGCTTTCACCAGTTTGTGGGTGTGAAGAAGAGAATGGGGACTAAATTATACGTGTAGCAAATATGTTTTTGAGGCATTTCACAGTGAAAGAAAAAGATGAAAAGAACAACAAATGGCATAAAATCATAGCTGTTTTAACAAAGGGCAGATGAATGAATCTCTGAACACAGGAGAAAGCCTGTTTTATAACCACAGGGAAAATACGGAAGATTCTACAGGAAGACTTAGCAATCGAGGTCTTAGTGGGGACAGCAGAGCAGAATCAAAGGACAAATGAAAATAGACGGTCAGGCATATGGCTCATGCCTGTAGTTCCACCTACTTGGGAGGCTAAGGCAGGAGGATTGCGCGAGCCCAGGAGTTCCAGACCATCCTGGACAACATAGGGAGACTCCATCTCTACAAAAATGAAAAAAAAAAAAAAGAAGCTCAGTGTGATGGCATGTGTCTGAAGTAGCAGCTACTCAGGAGGCTGAAGTAAGAGGATCGCTTGAGTCCGGGAGTTGGAGGTTGCAGTGAGCTATGATCACTCCATTGCATTCCAGTCTGGGTAACAAAGCAAGACCCTCTCTCAAAACAAGAAAAAAGAGGGCCAGGAGCGGTGGCTCATGCCTGTAATCCCAGCACCTTGGGAGGCAGAGGTGGGGGAGGGTCATCTGAGGTCAGAGGTTCAAGACCAGCCTGGCCAATATAGTGAAACCCCATCTCTACTAACAACAACAACAACAAAAATTAGCTGAGCATGGTGGTGGTGCGTGCTTGTAATCCCAGCTACTCAGGAGGCTGAAGCAGGAGAATCGCTTGAACCTGGGAGGCGGAGGTTGCAGTGAGCCGAGATGGTACCACTGTACTCCAGCCTGGGCAACAGCCAGACTGTCTCAAAAAAAGAAAAAAAAATAGAATACGCCTTTCTCTAAAATCCAGGGACAGGAAAGGAATCGTGTAGTGATGTGTGCAGGTGGCAGGATCACTGAGGCATCTCAGGGTTTAGGGCCAAATGTCCACAGCTGCTTGCAAAGATGCCAGGCTTTTATTTTTTATTTTTATATATTTTTTTTTTTGAGATGAGTCTCGCTCTGTCACCAGGCTGGAGCACAGTGGCGCAATCTCGGCTCGCTGCAACCTCTGCTTCCCAGGTTCAAGGGATTCTCCTGCCTCAGCCTCCCGAGTAGCTGGGACTACAGATGCGTGCCGCCACACCTGGCTAATTTTTAGCAGAGACGGGGTTTCACTGTGTTAGCCAGGATGGTCTTGATCTCCTAACCTCATGATCCGCCCGCCTTTGCCTCCCAAAGTGCTGGGATTACAGGCGCGAGCCACCGCGCCCAGCCAAGATCCCAGGCTTTTAAGAACAGTTGCCTGAAACAAGAGGACATCCGGCAGGGTGCCATGGCTCACGCCAGTAATCCCAGCACTTTGGGAGGCCAAGGTGGGTGGATCACCTGAGGTCAGGAGTTTGAAACCAGCCTGACCAACATGGTGAAACCCCGTCTCTACTAAAAATACAAAATTAATCAGGCATGGTGGCATGTACCTGTAATCCCTGCTACTCAGGAGGCTGAAGCAGGAGAATGGCTTGAACCTGGGAGGCAGAGGTTGCAGTGAGCTGAGATTACACCACTGCACTCCAGCCTGGGTGACTAAGACTCCATCTCAAAAAAAAAAAAAAACCAAAAACATCCATGGGTTCTGCTTTGTAGACTTCCAGGAGCCTCATCCCGCAGCCCCCTGCAGGCCACCCACTCACCTAGGAAGCTCCACGTCCTTGTCTCTTCCTCCTCCATCCATGGCTCCTTCCCCTGCTCCAAACTGAGATCACAGCTGGTTTGTTGACTTGACACCCTGTCTGGAGAAACAGTTGGGTGCTGATTTGTGCTGAGCCAGCTGGGCCTTCAAGCAAGCAGACAGTTCAGCTTGCAAAACAAACGGTGGACGTCTCAGCCAGAGAAGAGCTGTTTCACTTGGCCAGTAACTTCACAAGGACCCCAAATGGGATCGAGACTCTTTGACCACTGAAACCCAAGGCCAAGCACTTTTATTTTTGACACAGGGTCTTGCTCTGTTGCCCAGGCTGGAGTGCAATGGCACAATCACAGTTCACTGCGGCCTCAACCTCCTGCACTCAAGTGATCCTCCCATCTCAGCCTCCCAAATAGCTGGGACTACAGGCATGCATCACCACTCTCAACTAATTTTAATTTTTGTAGAGATGGGGTTTTGCTCTGTTGCCCAGGCTAGTGTTGAACTCGGGCCTCAAGTGATCCTTCCATTTGAGACTCACAAGTATCTGGGACTGCAGGCACATGCCACCATGCCTGGCTCATTTTTTAATTTGTATAGATCGGGTCTTGCACCTGTGGCTCAAGCAATCCTCCCACCTCGGCCTCCCGAAATGCTGGGATCACAGGCATGAGCCACCATGCCCAGCCTAGCACTTTTAGTGTGTGAGCAGTTCTGGGGTTTTATTGGGCTTGAACTAAGAAAAGAGTCTTCATGTAACCTCGGCGGACCACGGGGAAGTCTTCCTCACCCAGAGAGAGCAGGTGGCTGTAGTTCTCCAGCATCACATCCGGTACAAGGTCCCTCCGCCTCATTCAGGGGCTAAGCGCTACTCTTCCAGGTGAAGCTCACAATACCTCCCTGAATGACAGTGACCCCTGGAACAGCACATGGCACTGGGTACCATGGCAAAGGCGTAGAGGAGATTGCTCTTATCACCTTCTGAGGTCAGCTCTCCCCATGTTAGGTTAGGTAGGAAGCTGAGCACGCCCCTAACTTTGTACTACACTTTGTGGAAGAGAAAATATATATTAGAAAAAGTATCTCGGCCGGGTGCAGTGGCTCACGCCTGTCATCCCAGTACTTTGTGGGGCTGAGACGGGTAGATTGCTTGAAGTTAGGAGTTTGAGACCAGCCTGGCCAACATGGTGAAACCCCATCTCTACAAAAAACAGATTAGCTGGACGTGCTGGTGGGTGCCTGTAATCCCAGCTACTAGGGAAGCTCAGTGCAGGAGAATCGGGCTTTCCTAACCTGTGGAGGCGAGGCTGCAGGAGCCGAGATCCTGCCCCTTGCACTCCAGGCTGCAAGCCCATCTCAAAAAAAAAAAGAGTGCAATCACTACCGGATCTTCATTCATTCCTTCAATGATCAAGCATCTTTCAAGGACCTGGCACGCTGCCGGTGTTCTACCAGGTGCTTGGGGTCAAGGGCTAAACACAAAATCGTTCCTGTTCTACAGGTGCTTAGAAGTGTTGCTGCAGATGAACACATGAAGAGAGCTGTACCGTAAGACTACACTGTAGGCGGTGGTAGACATGTGGTTACGTACAGAATGGACACGAGGAAGACAGCAGCCAGATCCAACGATTCGTCGGCGGAAGCTTCCTGGTGGCCGCGAACCGCTGGCGAAAGGGATTCCTGATGCCCAGTTCCCAAAGAAACTGGGCATGGGCAAAGAGGCACCAGCCCTGCAGGTTCGCGAAACGTTTGCAAGGCGCGAGCAGAGCTTAGAAGTGCCTGTTTTTCCCAGGAAATGGCTACTCCACCTCACACGGATGTATGAGGGGAACTGCAGATGATCTGATGTGGAAAAAAGGTGGGAGGCACCAGACAAGAGGATAGCAGGAGCTAAATTAGCGCACGATTCTAATCCTCAATGTAAGCTATGCTCAAAATTAAAACAGCAAGAGAAATGCAGAGAAGGGATTCCATGATGCAGAACAGGCCAGGCCTCCTTCAAGCACCCTCCTCCCATCCCCCTAAGGAATTCTTTAAAGACCCCATTCAAAACATTTTTAATTTATAACCTATTAGAAGAAAAATATAAGAGGTGTGTGTGTGTGTGTGTGTGTATATATATATATAAATACAAGGATATTATCTATCTATATATTATATATAGAGATATATATATACACACACATATAGAGTTTTTGTTTTGTTTTGTTTTTTTTGGAGTGTGTGTTTCACTCTTGTCACCTGCTGGAGTGCCGGCGCAATCTTACCAAGCCAAGAACCTCTGCCTCCTGGGTTCAAGTGATTCTCCTGCCTCAGCCCTGAGTAGCTGGGATTACACGATGCACCACTACTCTGGCTAATTTTGTATTTCTTCTTTAGTAGAGAAGGGGTTTCTCCCACGTTGAATAAGGCTGGTTCCTAACTCCTGACCTCAGGTAATCTGTCTACCAGCCTCCCAAAGTGCTGGGATTACAGGTGTGACAGCTGCCCTGGTTTCCTAGATCTTTTGGGATGTGGTTCAGTCTGTCCAGGCTGGAGTGCAGTGGTGTGATCATGGCTTGCTGAGCCTCTAACTCCTGGCTTTAAGTGATCCTCTCGCTTCGGCCTCCCGAGTAGCTGGGATTACAGGCATATGCCACCACACCCAGCTAATTTTATTTAAATTTTTTGTAGAGGTGGGGTCTCACTATGTTGTTTAATGAAAGTTTAAATAATTTGAGGCCGGGCAGGTTGGCTCACGTCTGTAATTCCAGCACTTTGGGAAGCCGAGGCAGGTGGCTCACTTGAGGGCAAGAGTTCAAGACCAGCCTGGCCAACATGGTAAAACCCCATCTCTACTAAAAATACAAAAGAATTAGCTGGGCATGGTGCTGGGCACCTGTAATCCCAGCTACTCAGGAGACAGGAGAAACACTTAACCCGGAAAGTTTGAGCCAGTGAGTCGAGATCGCTACCACCAAGACCCAGCCTGACCACAGAGCAAGAGTCTGCCTCAAAAAAAAAAAAAAAAAAGTGAGGGTTGGGTGCTTTCGTCACTGCGGCGGAAGTCAAGGGGGGATGCTGGGTAGAGAGGGCTGCAGTGGGCGCCCCAGACACAGGCTGCTGGGGTGGTGAGGGATGCTCACAGGCAAATGGGTGACCCAAAGTGTCCCCAAAGGTGGGACAAGTGCAGAGGGAGGGGTCAGCAAGCAGGGCACAGCCCGGGCAGCAGCAGGGACCGGGAGCCATGTGGGAGGGGGGAGAGGCACCATAAAGAAGCCCAGATCTCCAATCACCCTGAGGAGCCTGGGTTCTCTTCCACACCCCGATCTCTAGAAACTTATGACCAAGGGCTAAAGGCTGCTGAAGCCAGTGACTGGATTTTTTTGTTTTTGTTTTTGTTTGGTTTTTTTTGAGACGGAGTCTTGCTCTTGTCACCCAGGCCAGAGTGCAGTGGCTGGATCTCAGCTCACTGCAAGCCCGCCTCCCAGGTTCGGCTGCATTCTCCTGCCTCAGCCTCCCCGAGTAGCTGGGACTACAGGCTCTCACACCCCAGCTAGTTTTTGTGTTTTTTTAGTAGAGATGGGGTTTCACTGTGTTAGCCAGATGGTCTCGGGATTCTCCTGACCTCGATCCACCCATCTTGGCCTCCCAAAGTTGGGATTTCAGGCTTGAGCCACTGCACCCGGCCTTTTTTTGAGATGGGGTCTCACTGTGTTGCCCAGGCTGGAATGCAGTGGTGCAGTATTGGCTCACTGCAACCTCCGCCTCCTAGGTTCAAGTGATTCTCCTGCCTCAGTCGCCTGGGCAAAGGGATTGGCAGGCACACACCCAGCTAATTTATGCATTTTAGTAGAGACAGGGTTTCTTGCCATGAGGCTAGGCTGTCTCAACAACTCCTGACCTCAGGTGGTCTGCCTACCTCAGCCTCCCAAAGTGCTGGGATTACAGGCATGCTCTATCATGTCAGACGTCTATGTAGTATATGTACATATACATACATACATATAAATATATAATGTCGTTCACATATGTCTAGTATATATATACACAATGTCTACATAGTTAATACATATGTCTTTGCAATTTCTATGTAATTTATTTATATGATTTCTATATAAATATATGGCCAAGTAAATATATATAATTTCAGATATGCTCTCCTCATGGGTTTATTCATGAAATAAATATGCATGTTGCAGGACCACAAAAGTGCTGGACAGACAGCTGAACGGGTCATCATTGTCATCTTTAGTGCACAGATTGCCCTAACAGGGAGTCATTCCCAGTGGCACTTGGCTTCGTCCAAAACAGTGGCTTCCGTCTGGGCGCAGTGGCTCCCATCTGTAATCCCAGCACTTTGGGAGGCTGAGGCGGGCAGATCACAAGGTCAGGAGATCGAGACCAGCCTGGCTAACATGGTGAAACTCTGGCCCCTACTAAAAGTACAAAAAAATTAGCTGGCCGTGGTGGCGGGCACCTGTAGTCCCACCTACTCAGGAGGCTGAAGTAGGAGAATGGCATGAACCCAGGAGGCGGAGGTTGCAGTGAGCTGAGATTGTGCCACTGCACTCCAGCCTGAGTGACAGAGTGAGACTCCACCTCAAAAAAAAAAATAGTGCTTCCAAGGAAGAGAGCAAGTGAAACGTCCAGCTTCACAGACAGGGCAGGTGTGGCTCGCCACCTTGTTCTAGCCTCTTCTACTGCTCTGAGACATTTCTGGTGTGAAACACCCAGACATCCCTGGCTTCACAAAGCACAAAGAAACCCAGGCTCTGTGAGCATTTTCCTTCCTGGAGTGGACAGTGGTAAACTTCACGAGGCCTCATCTTCCTCTGGGACCAACCCCTTCCTGCCCCAGCAATAGCCGTCTGACAGAGGGCTTCATCACACCTGAGCCAGGCTGGACCAATGGAATCCTCCCCAGAGAGCTTTCAAACTGGATCAGTGAAAGGAGGTTCAGTCCCTCACCGCGGCAGAACTTGCAGCTGTCAGGAGACGAGCTGTGGCTACTCTATTTCTGGCCACATAGACAAAGTCAGCCTGAGAAGAAAGTCACAGAAGCAGAGAACAGGGAACAAGAAAGATTCCTGGCGATACCTGGGTTGCCAGATGCCTCTGTTCTACTGCACACCGCTCTCCCAAGGCTTTGTGTGTTGGGCTCTTATATATATTATATATATATATATATTTTTTTTTTTTTTTTTTTTTTTGAGACAGGTTTCCTTTGTCTGTAGTTGTTCAGGCTGGAGTCCAAAGGCATAATCACAGCTCATTGCAGCCTCAACCTCCTAAGCTCAAGTGATCCTCCCACCTTAGCCTTCCTGTGCAACTGTGAATACAAGCATGTGCCACCATGCCTGGCTAATTTTTGTTTTTGTAGAGACGGGGTCTTGCCACATTACCCAGGCTGGTCTTGAACTCCTGGCCTCAAGCAATCCTCCTGCCTCAGCTTCCCAAAGTTCTAGAATTACTTTTTGTTTTTTTTTTTTAATCCTAACCTACTTCTAGTTGGATTTCTGGCTCTTAAAACTTCAAGGATTAGAACTTGAATTAGAACTTCTGACCAGTGCACTCCACACTCACACATTCCTAGAACCCGGGGTGAAGAGCAGAAGAAGGAGAAAGCTTCCAGACTGGTGGAAAACACTGATGTCACTCACATGCAAAGAGAGCTAGCAGCCAAGGGGGCGGATCACCTGAGGTCAGGAGTTTGAGACCAGCCTGGCTAATATGATGAAACTCCATCTCTAAAAATACAAAAACTAGCTGGGCGTGTTAGTCCCTGCCTATATTCCCAGCTACTCAGGAGGCTGAGGCAGGAGAATCACTTGAACCCGGGAAGTGGAGGTTGCAAGTGAGCCAAGATCGTGCCACTGCACTCCAGCCTGGGTGACAGAGCCAGACTCCATCTCAAAAAGGTTTTTTTTAATTTAAAAATTAAAAACCATCATGGCAAGCAATTTCAGACGAGATCAGGCACGTTCCGGGTGGTGTGGCGGTAGACATGGCAGGTCATTTCAAGAACACGCAGTTCGTTCATTCGTTCCTCTAGGTAATGCAGTGTTACATCCAGGTCACTTGGCGCCACACAAGGCTGTCTCTGTAGGCCTGAGTGTTCTGCATCCTCAAACCAAACCACCAGAACCACAGACGGCAGCTTTGGCATAATACCTGCTGTTTATACAGAGGGGAAGGAAACTCACAAGAGATTTGCTGTGGTGGTTATTGAGGAACAGGCCTGCTACATCTCGCATACAAAGATCAAATATATTTTTAAATGCCTGAAAAAGCCGTATTTCTCCTGAGAAGTAGACACGGTTGTCCAAAACAGACAACACAAGTCGTATATTAGATGGAATCTGCCTGCCTTTTTCAAGTGACAGGAATGTCAGATACAAATTTACCAGGCATTGGGCTGGGCGCAGTGGCTCACACCTGTAATCCCAGTACTTTGGGAGGCCAAGGTGGGTGGATCACTTGAGGCCGGGAGTTTGAGACCAGCCTGGCCAACGTGGTGAAACCTCATCTTTACTAAAACTACAAAAATTAGCTGGGTGTGGTGGCAGGTGCCTGTAAGGAGGCTGAGGCAGGAGAATTGCTTGAACCCAGGAGGCAGAGATTGCAGTGAGCCGAGATTATGCCACTGTACTCCAGCCTGGATGACGGAGTGAAACTCTGTCTCAAAAATTTACAAGGCATCTCACAACTGCAGCAGCCTCTACAGTCTCTCTCCCCTGTCCTTCCCACAGCTGTGATCTTCCTTCCTTCCTGTTTTCACTGATCCTGACTTCTGTTTGCATTTTACCAGATTTTTTTTTTTTTTTTTTTTTTGAGACAGAGTCTCACTGTCACCCAGGCTGCAATGCAATTTCACCACGTTGCCCAGGCTAGTCTCGAACTCCTGACCTCAGGTGATCTGCTCACTTTGGCCTCCCACAGTGCTGGGATTACCAGTGTGAGCCACCACGCCCAGCCTTTATTAGACACGTTCTTATGAGCATCCGAAATCCCTGCTGAAAAAGCGCAGTAGAAAGACATGCCACACTCACCTGGGCCATGGTTCTTCTTTGCTGTTGTGGGAAAGCAGACACCTGTGAAGGCAGACGTCGGGGTGGGGAGAGAGGATGTGAGAGGCCACGCTTGTCCAGGGGCTCCTGATCAACTGCTGGGACCACCCCACACCCCACCCCTCACAGGCACAGGTGGGAGAAAACCTTCTCTGAAGGGTCCCCATTATCAGAGCAAAGCCCTCACCTTGCAAATGTCATAGGGACTCACTCTTGTGAGGCCTGACTTGGATTTTTGTTTTTTGAGACGGGGTTTCACTCTGTCACCCAGGCTGGAACGCAGCGATGCAATCACGACTCAATGTAGCCTTGGACTCCCAAGCTCTGGTGATCCTCCCAAGAAGCTGGGACTATAGGTGTGTCACACACCCAGGTGATTTTTAAATTTTTTGGTAGAGACGGGGGTCTCACTGTATTGCCCAGGCTGGTCTCAAACTCCTGGGTTCAAGCAATCTGCCCGCCTCAGCCTCCCAAAACCTTGAGATTACAGGGGTCAACCACCACGACTGACTGGAGTTTTTCTTAATGAGTATGTGTATCTGTGTCTCAGTAATCGATGTGCAATTTACTACAACCCCCACCCATTACCCAAAAACGTAATTATTATAAATTTATTCTGAAGAAACAGCTGGACACAGACGCTCACGCCTGTAATCACCATACTTTGGGAGGCCAAGGCAGGTGCATCACCTGAGGTCAGGAGTTCAAGACCATTTTGGTCAACATGGTGAAACCCCATCTCTACTAAAATACAAAAATCAGCCAGGTGTGATGGCACATGCCTGTAATCCCAGCTACTCAAGACGCTGAGGCAGGAGACTCTCTTGAACTCGGGAGGCAGAGGTCACAGGGAGCCGAGATTGAGCCGTACCGCCGAGATTGTGTCACTCCAGCCTGGGTGACAGAGCAAGACTCCATCCCCCCAAAAATATTGTAAGAAAACATTTTTAAGGGGATGGGGTCTCTGTCTGTCGCCCTAGAGTGCAGTGGTATGGCACAATCTCGGCTCCCTACCACCTGTCCCTGTAATCCCAACTACTTGGGAGGCTGAGGCAGGAGAATCGCTTGAGCCTCGGAGGTGGAAGTGACAGCTGTGATCGCACCACTATACTCCAGCCTGAGCAACAAACAAAGTGAGACTCCGTCTAAAAAACCTCATTTTTGTGTGTGTGTGTGTGTATGTATATGCTTTATATATATATATAAAAGCATATATATATGTCATATATATATGCTTTTTGTAGAGTCAGGGTCCTGCTATGTTGCCCAGGCTGGTCTTGAACTCCTGGCCTCAAGTGATCCTCCCGCCTTGGCCTCCCAAAGTGCTGGGATTACAAGCATGCACCACTGTGCCCGGCCTGTTTCTTGTTTGTATACATCCACCACAAACTACAGCACATGAAATAAGTTTGTAAACATACATCTATAAAGAAAAAATTATGGGCCAGGGGCAGTGGCTCACGCCTGTAACCCCAGCACTTTGGGAGGCCAAGGCAGGTGGATCACTTAAGGTCAGGAGTTTGAGACCAACCTGACCAACATGGTGAAACCCCAGCTCTACTAAAAATACAAAATTAGCCGGGCATGGTGGCTCACGCCTGTAATCCCAGCTACTTGGGAGGCTGAGACAGGAGAATTGCTTGAACCCGGAAGGCCGAGACTGCAGAAAGCCGAGATCGGTCCCAAAAAAAAAAAAAAGATTGCTTCCCCCCACCGCCCAAAAGAAAGCAAATTCTATGGCTTGACATTGTGTAAGAGTTTATTTACTCAAGCTTGTTCAACCCACCTTATTTTGTTGTTGTTGTTTTGGTTTTGTTTAGCAGCCTGAGGCCATGGCTTTTCGTTTCTGTCTCTACTGCTAAGTGGAAAACAGGGATGAGGAAGGGGCTTTACTGGCCCAACCGGAAACAGAAACTAAGAAGCTATGACTGTGTTCTCTCCCTTGCACACCCCTGGTTCCATCGTGGTAGAAGCCAGGTCCGGAGGTGCCAGGGGGATGGGCAGAGCGGACGCTCGGGCTGCGCAGGCAGGAGAGGATGATGGGAATTGCAAATGATCCAGAGACAGCGTGGGCCGGGCTTGTCCTCTAAGCACCAGGGACATGCTCTGGCCCTGAGCCCGCAAACTCGCACTCCCTAAAGCAAGATCCTCTTTCTCTTCCTAGCAAGGCTTCCACTCAATTGAAACCTAGATGATCCTTCGACGTGACCACTCAGGTTTGCGCTGGGTTTGCAGGCAGGGGCCATTTCAGGCACGTGGACCTTGGGCTTTTTTGTGGAGTTTCGCTCTTGTTGCCCAGGCTGGGGTGCAGCGGCATGATCTCAGCTCACTGCAACCTCCGCCTCCCGGGTTCCAGCAATTCTCCTGCCTCAGCCTCCCGAGTAGCTGGGATTACAGGCACCTGCTACCACACCCAGCTAATTTTAGTATTTTTAGTAGAGACAGGGTTTTGCCATGTTGGCCAGGCTGCTCTGAAACTCCCAACCTCAGGTGAGCCGCCCACCTCGGCCTCCCAAAGTGCTGGGACTACAGGCATGAACCACCATGCCCGGCCCCAGGTACACGGACGTTGGGAGCTGCCACCCTCCACGTGGCCCTCCGGCTTCAGCCCTAAGCTATGTGAAGAGGTCTCAGAACTGGGGTCTCGCTTTCCAAAGCAGATTCCTGCTCCCCGCTGCCAAGTTCTTCTTCACAGGAATGTTTTACTTCCGGCATGCCTGGGCCTCGAACACTTGCGCAAATCCACTTGGCTGCCAAGGCTCCGCTCCCCTACTGAGAACTTACCTTCAGGTGGGGACTCCAGCTCCAGCCTCTGCAGCTCTCAGACCGGGGTAGAAACAAGCTTGAGGTGCTGAGAGGAGGGACCCACCTTCCTGACAAAGTCCGATCCTGAGCTTCTGCAAAGACACGAGGAAAACCCAAAATTACAATGACACAGTGAGGCTCACATGAAAACATTAGCACACCTGTCACCTCAGCACTTTGGGAGGCTGAGGCAGGAGAATCGCTTGAGGCCAAGGAGTTTGAGACCAGCCTGGTCAACAAACACCCCGCCTCTACAGGGGGAAGAGAAGATATGAGCAGGGTACCTTTACCCCGATGGAGAGAAACCAATCGGTGGCAGAAGGGAAAGTCAGAAAGCCTGGAACAAAAGACGGAGTCCATGCTGTTTCTGGCTTTGAAAATGGAGGGACCGGCTGGGCGCGGTGGCTCACGCCTCTAATCCCAGCACTTTGGGAGATCAAGACGGGTGGATCGCCTGAGGTCAGGAGTTTGAGACCAGCCTGGCCAACATGGTGAAACTCCGTCTCTACTAAAAACACAAAAATTAGCCAGGTGTGGTGGCGCATGCCTGTAATCACAGCTACCAGGGACGCTGAGGCAGGAGAATCACTGCAACCCGGTAGGCAGAGGTTGCAGTGAGCCGAGTTCGCACCACTGCACTCCAGCCTGGGTGACAGAGCGAGACTCTGTCTCAAAAAAAAAAAAAAAACGGGGGACCCCATTGGAAAGCAAGCTGGTGGGTTTAGGGAGCTGAGTGCGGCCCCCAGCTGACAGCCAGCAAGGAATCGGGGATCTGAGTCTTAAAACAGAATTCTGCAAACCACCTTAAATGCACTTGGAAGCAGATTCTTCCCAGAGCCTTCAGCTAAAAGCCTAGCCCCAGCCTACGCGGTCCTTTGAGCCAGATGCTACCTGGAGCGTGGAACCCATAGGCGAGGCTGCCAGGATTTCTGACCTCCCAAACTCTGTGTTAGTAAGTGGGTGTGGTTTTAGTCACCAAATGAGTGGCAGTCTATCATACAACAATAGAAAATTACTACAGGCCAGGTGTAGTGGCTCACGCCTATAATCCCAGCACTTTGGGAGGCTGAGGCAAGTGGATCACTTGAGGTCAGGAGTTTGAGACCAGCCTGGTTAACATGGCGAAATCCTGTCTCTACTAAAAATACAAAAATTAGCCAGGCATGGTGGTGCATGCCTGTAATCCCAGCTACTTGGGAGGCTGAGGCATGAGAATCGCTTGAACCCAGGAGGCAGAGGTTGCAGTGAGCCAGGATTACACTGCTGCACTCCAGCCTGGGTGACAGAGTAAAACTCCATCTCAAAAAAAAAAAAAAAAAAAAAAAGGCAAGCATAAAAGCAAACCTGAATACCAAAACAAAAATATATACATTGCATAGATCCCACTAACTCAAAAAACAATAAAATTAGAAAATAAAAATACAAAAAAAATTTAAACCCCTAAATATGAAATGAATCCATACTTGAAAATATTCCCAAAGAAATACCAGGCCTATATGTTTTTTAGGAATTTTATCAAACTCTCTTCAAGACTTTTGCAATGTATAGAAGCGGTTCATTCGGGTTTTCTATGTCAGTCAATTTTAGCAATTTACAATTTTCTACAAATGTGTCTTACTTAATTTCAGATTTATGCCATTAAATGATTTATAGTAACATCTCATTTTTTAAAAATCTACTGGCCAGGCGCGGTAGCTCATGCCTGTAATCCCAGCACTTTGGGAGCCCGAGGCGGGTGGATCACCTCAGGTCAAGAGTTCGAGACCAGCCTGATCAACATGGTAAAACCTTGTCTCTACTAAAACTACAAAAATAAAATAAAAATAAAAATTAGCTGGACATGGTGGCACATGCCTGTAGTCCCATCTACTTGGGGAGGCTGAGGCAGGAGAATTGCTTCAACCCAGGAGGTTGAGGTAGCAGTGAGCCAAGATCATGCCACTGCACTCCAGCCTGGGCAACAGAGCGAGACTCCATCTCAAAAAAAAAAAAAGCCCAGGCACAGTGGCTCACGCCTGTAGTCCCAGCACTTTGGGAGGCTGAGGCAGGCGGATTGCCTGAGGTCAGGAGTTCAAGACCAGTCTGGCCAACATAGTGAAACCCCATCTCTACTAAAAATACAAAAAAATTAGCCGGGCGTGGTGGCGTGTACCTGTAATCCCAGCTACTCCAGAGGCTGAGGCAGGGGAGTTGCTTGAACCAGGGAGATGGAGATTGCAGTGGAGCCAAGATCACGCCACTGCACTCCAGCCTGGACAACAGGGCAAGACTCTGTCTCCAAAAAAAAAAAAAAAGAAAGAAAGAAAAGAAAATCTACTGTATCTTAAATTATCTTGTCTTCCATTCTAAAAATAGCTTATTTCTGTTCTCCCTTGATCAGTGCAGACTGAAGTTTGTCTATTAGTTTTGAATACAAACCAAATTTTTTTGGGGGGGGGGCGTTTAAACACATCCTTTCCAATAAGTGATTTTAGCTTTTTAACTTTTTACTTGAATGACTTGAGACTCAAAGGAAAGTTTCAAGAATAGTACAAAGAATTTCCAAATACCCTTCTCATCTAGATCTTCCAAATACTAACATTTTACCACATTTGTGCAGGCGGCTGGAGGGACTTCAGGGCTGATGAAAAACGTCCCACCACAAGGTGGCAGAGCACACACGAGCGGCACCTGGGTGAGGCTTTGTGCGGGCAGGAAGCCCCTCGTACTAGACGCCATCCCAGGGCTGTGGCATGGCTGGCGTTCATGACCCAGAAGGAGAGGGGGCAGGGCCAGCTCCTGGGTATCTCTGAGAGCTTTAGGGTCTTTTTTTTTTTTTTTTTTTTTTATGGAATCTGACTCTGTCACCCAGTCTGGAGTACAGTGGCACGATCTCCAACCTCTGCCTCCTGGGTTCAAGCGATTCTGCCTCAGCCTCCTAAGTAGCTGGGATTACAGGCCCCTGCCATCATGCCTGGCTGATTTTTGTATTTTTGTAGAGACACGGTTTCCCCATGTTGGCCAGTGATCTTGAACTCCTGACCTCAGGTGATCTGCCTGCCTCAGCCTCCCAATGTGCTGGGGTTAAAGGCATGAGCCACCACGCCCAGCTAGCCTTGGGGTCTTGATAGTCACATGGTTTGTCTTATACATGGCCAGCAGATGTTAGGTGCATTTTCCCAGGTATGCACAGCAAGAGATCTCTAAATAACTATAAATCTGCATGTACTTGGGCTACCATTAAAACCACTGGGGCCAGGCATGGTGGCTCACACCTATAATCCCAGCACTCAGGAAGGCCAAGGCGAGAGGATCCTCTGAGCCCAGGAGTTCAAGGCCAGCCTGGGCAACATAGTGAGACCCCTGTCTCTATTAAAAAATAAAACAGGCCAGGCGTAGTGGCTCACACCTGTAATCCCAGCACTTTGGGAGGCCAAGGCAGGTGGATCACCTGAGATTAGGAGATCAAGACCAGCCTGGCCAACATTGTGAAACCCCGTCTCTACTGAAACTACAAAAATTAGCCGGGTGTGGTGGTGGGCGCCTGTAATCCCAGCTACTGGGGAGGCTGAGGCAGGAGAAACACTTGAACCTGGGAGGCAGAGGTTGCAGTGAGCCGAGGCAGTGCCACTGCATTCCAGCCTGGGCAAAAGAGTAAGATTGTCTCAAAAAAAAATAAAAGAAAAAAGAACATTACTCAATTTAGGTTTAATATCTCATGATTAGATTCAGGTGACACATTTGTGGCAGAAATTTCTTTTTTAACCTGCTCTATTTTTTTGTTTTAAGTGGAAAAACACTTTATTCCATAAAACAGAGTAAGTATTCCTCTCTTCTTTTTAATTTCTCCTCATATGCTTTTATCTTTGGGGGTTTGTGCTTTTTTTTCCTTTTTAAATGTCTTTTTCTGGGAGACACAGACTGGACAAATGGGGGTGGATGCTCCCTATTCTTTTTTCCATGCTAGCCACCTCAGCTGAATGTTATTACGTTTCACTTTTTATTTAATACATATATCAGGACTACAATAATAAGTTAAAAAGAAAAAACTTAATTCTTGGAAAGGTTTTATTAAAACTAATAAAATAATTGGCTTGTATTTAAGATTAATAAAATCGACCAGAGGCCGGGCGCGGTGGCTCAAGTCTGTAATCCCAGCACTTTGGGAGGCCGAGACGGGCGGATCATGAGGTCAGGAGATCAAGACCATCCTGGCTAACACGGTGAAACCCCGTCTCTACTAAAAAATACAAAAAACTAGCCGGGCGAAGTGGCGGGTGCCTGTAGTCCCAGCTACTGGGGAGGCTGAGGCAGGAGAATGGTGTGAACCCGAGAGGAGGAGCTTGCAGTGAGCTGAGATCCGGCCACTGCACTCCAGCCTGGGTGACAGAGCAAGACTCCGTCTCAAAATAAAATAAAATAAAATAAAATAAAATAAAATAAAATCGACCAGAATCCAGGCAAAATTGAGCAAGAGAAGATATGAAAAAGACAATTTCAGATACGGTCAAGGTTTGATTTTTTTTTTTTTTTTTTTTTTGACATAGGGTCTCACTCTGTCGCCCAGATGAGACTGCAGTGGCATACACTTGACTCACTGCAACCTCTACCTCCCAGGCTCAAGCGATTCTCTTGCCTCAGCCTCCTGATTGCTGGGATTACAGGCGTGCGCCGCTACTGTCCAGCTGATTTTTTTTTTTTTTTGGTATTTTTAGTAGACACGGGGTTTCACCATGTTGGCCAGGCCAGTATCCAACTCCTGACCTCAAATGATCCACCCGCCTTGGCCTCCCAAAGTGCTGGGATTACAGGCGTGAGCCACAGCGCCTGGCCATGGTCGAGTTTTACAATTGTAAGATTGCTATAAATAATTGCCACAAATTCAAAATTAAATGGGACACTTTCCTAGAAAATATAAATTACTAAAATTGGCAAACACAAAACCAGAATAAACCACTCAACGTTAAGTGGATCCATCCTAAAAAATACAGCCATTGGAGAAACGTCAGGAATGTATCACATTCTACTCAAGATTTCTGCAATGTCCACAACTCAAAGTGAATTTATATCTAAAATATATGAAAAAAATGCTAAAAATAAGAAAAAGACAACCCCGAAAGAAATACAGGCAAAGGTGATGAACATACAAAGCAATCTTTACACTGATTATGGCTACACCCTGTCTAGTAAATAAACCAAAACATAGATATACAGCAATGTTGGCCAGGGGTGGCTCACACCTGTGATCCACTTGAGGCCAGGAGTTTAACACCAGCCTGCCCAACATGGGGAAACCCCGTCTCTACCAAAAATACAGAAATTAGCCACGTGTGGTGGTGGGCGCCTGTGATCCCAGTTACTCAGGAGGCGGAGGTTGCAGTGAGCCCAGATCGGGCCACTGCACTCCAGCCTGGGTGACAAGAGACTCAACCCCCGCAAATAAAAGATATATAGCAATTTTAAGTTTCAGTTTAATCTCAGTAAGGGAGAGTACAAAGGGTCAACAGCATTTATGAGGTTTTAGTTCTGTAGAAAATCTGAACCCAGCATACTTTTTTTTTTCCACATCCATTCGGCTTAGAATGAAGTAAACTTTTGACATCTGCTCAATCTGGATCATGAGTACAAAGGTTTCTTTTTCTTTTACTTTGCTATGTATTTAGATCTCTTCTAATATTACTAATCAAAAATAGCAAAAAAGAATTATGGACATGTCATAGGAAAAACCTCCTTCAGGCCGGGCAAGGTGGCTCACGCCTGTAATCCCAGCACTTTGGGAGGCCGAGGTGGGCGGATCACGAGGTCAAGAGTTCGAGACCAGCCTGACCAACATGGTGAAACCCTGTCTCTACTAAAAATACAATCAGCTGGCTGCAGTAAGTTTGCCAGTAATACTCTCAGCTACTCAGGAGGCTGAGGCAGGGAGAATTGTTGAACCTTGGGAGGTGAGTTGCAGTGAGCTGAGATCACGCCACTGCACTCCAGCCTCGGTGACAGAGTGAGACTCGGTCTCAAAAGAAAAGAAAGGAAAAGAAAAGAAAAGAAAAGAAAAACCTCTTCCAATAAGACCCAAGGGAAAGTCGTGATAGAAAAACCACCACCACAAAAACATTTGGTCTTATCAAGATTTAAACCTACAGTACCAGTTTCATTCTTTCCCCAACTCAAGTCAGTTTCATCTTAAAAAAAAGCATCAAAGACAGACATCCTCCGCTAACTCCATCACCTCACACCACCCCTAGTGTTGCTCACCTTTCTTCACCAAGGGCTGGAAAAGAACAGTCTACATGGAACTGGCGCAGCTGCCGCCTCCTCCTCCAGTCTGCAACAGAGGTGCTGGCACTGTCCCGCCTTCATCAGGCGTCTCACATCTTCCTACTCTATTTTCTCACACCCTGGGTCCAACCCTCATAACTCTACTTCCTGCAGGGATGCTTGACCACCCAAATATGATCGTGTTTCTCTGCCTCTGCGCACTGTGTATTTTGCAGTTGGAGCAAGAGGGAGACCCCAGCCTTGGGACCCTGCCAGTCAGCCCCCGACCCTGCCCCAGCCTCAAGGCCCCCTGCAAGCAAGTCCTCAGTGTGTCACCCATCATTACTCCTTAGGATGCTCTCACTGGTCCTGAAAGACCCCATGTCTCTTTCATCTGCAACATCTTTATTTTTTCTTTTTAAGTCTGACCTGAAGTCACTCCTTTCTTTCCCCAGTTGAAACTAACCCTCCCTCCCCTGGGTGTCCATGCATCCCCCGATAGTTGGGTAACTGACAGGCCTACCCCTGGATCGCCTTCACGTTAACGTGTGTGACCAACACCTCCGTAGGACTGCATCCAACGAGGGACCCCAGCCTTTCCTCCCCAAATTGGACCCAGGTACCAATATGCTCTTTGAATGAGCCCAGGCTTCAGAAATAACCCCCACACCCTGCCTTGCCTCCTCCTAGCTCAGTGCCCACCACTGGCTGTGATCGAGGTCTATGAGCCAGGTTGGAGAGAGAAAGAAGGGGTTACCCTCTGCAAGAGACGGGGACTTTCCCCAACAGCCCCCTTCCCCTTAGAGACCCAGGCACCGGAGTGCAGTGTGGAGTTCAGGGACCTGGATGGGCAGAGAAGCTCCAGGGTAAGGGACGGCAACAAACCCACTTGGGAAGAGCGGGGTCCCTGTGCAGAACGAGCCCCCAGCTCACCTGCGTCCCAGGTGGTCACAGTGGGTGCTCCTGCGCGAGCTTCCCAAGGGACGGTGGGGGTCCTCGAGGAGGCAGAGCTGCGGGAGGACAGTGAGATAAGGGGCCGCCGCCGCTCGGTCCCCCAGCCCAACCGGCAGCACCTGACAAACCCGCGACACGTGCCGGGAGTGAGTCGCCCCAGACCCCAGTGCACAGTGCTGGCTCTGTAGCAGGTGGGTGCCGGCCACGCTCGCGCGCACTCAGCACAGCCCCATAGCCAGCGCGCCGCCCCTCCCCACGTGTCTGGAGGTGTCAATGCCGTGGGAACAGCTCAGGGTCCAGAAGTGCGCGCATTGCAGTCCCACCCCTGCAAACACTGCGTAAAAGAACTCCCCCGGGACCAACTCCCAGAACCCCCACGACGCCACAAGCCTGGTTAGCCACGCTGCACTTCCAGCCACAGCCGCGGCTGCAGTCACATGGGATGTGGCCACGGGCTGGCAGGGTGTGGCGCCGTGGCTCTGGTGACACAGAGCTGGGGTGCATCGCGCCTCTACACGTCCCCCATGGTTGCGGTGGCCCCTCATGGGCCCCACGTTTTCTGATCTGATCTGCCCAAGCCCTGTTCCATCGCGTGGGCGGGCTATGGCTAACTGAACTCGAAGTCTCCACCTGGGTCTGGCACTGCGCCCTTCCTAGGAGAGAGAGTCTGTTGCCTGGGAGCTCATCAGAAGAATTTTTATTTAGAGATGGAGTTTCGCCCCTGCCCGGCTGGGGTGCAGTGGCAGACCTTGTCCCACTGCAACCTCTGCCTCCTGGGTTCAAGCAGTTCTCCTGCCTCAGCTCTCTATTAGCTGGGATTACAGGCATCCGCCACCATGCCCAGCTAATTTTTTGTATTTTTAGTAGGGATGGGGTTTCACCATTGTGGCCAGACTGGTCTCAAACTGCTGACTTCAGGTGAACCCCACCTTGCCCTCCCAAAGTGCTGGGGATTACAGGCTGAGCCACCACGCCTAGCCGAGAATTTTTAAGACTATGCTCTGCCTCTGCTACCCAACTGGAGTGCAGCTGCACCCATCATAGCTCACTGTAGCCTCCTGCAACTCCTGGGCTCAAGCCATCCTCCCCCATCAGCCTCCCCAGTAGCTAGGAACTGCAGGCCTGCACCACCATGCAGGCTAATTTTTTTTATTTTCTATTTTGTAAAGATTGGGTCTCCCTATGTTGCCCAGGCTAGACGTGAACGCTTGGGCTCAATGAATCCTCCTTCTGCTAGATTACAGGTGTGAGCCACAGTGCTTGGCTAAAAATTTTATTTTTATATTAAGGCCTATGCTTCAGTCCTCACGATAGTCCCCAAAACATGTCATGATTTCCATTTCATAGGCAAGGAGTGAGAGGTACCCCATCCTCAATATTTACCTTGGAGGAACCCCTGCATAAAAATGATGTCTGGGACCCAGGCATGGTGGCTTGCTCCTGTCATCCCAGATACTCGGGAGGCTGGGAGGCTGGGAGGATCACTTGGAGGTCGAAGCCCAGGCTGCAGTGAGCCAGGATTGCTCCACTGCACTCTAGCCTGGGAAACAGTGAGATTCCCCCATCTCTTTTTAAAAAAATTTTACCTGTGGCTGGCGTGTGGTGGCTGACGCCTGTAATCCCAGCACTTTGGGAGGTCAAGGCAATCACTTGAGGTCAGGAGTCAGAGACCAGCCTGGGCCAACATGGCTAAGTCTCATCTCTACTAAAAATACAAAGCCATGCAGGACGGCACCTGTAATCCCATCTACCAGGAGGCTGAGACAGAGAATCACTTGAACTCCGGGAGTGGATGTTGCAGTGAGCTGAGATCGTATCATTGCACTCCAGCCTGGGGTGACAGAACGAGAACTGCCTCCTGCAAAACAAAACAAACAAACAAACAAAAGCCCAGGCACGGTGGCTCACGCCTGTAATCCCAGTACTTTGGGGAGGCTGAGCCGGGCGGATCACGAGGTCTGGAGTTTGAGACCAGCCTGGCTGACATCGTGAAACCCTGTCTCTACTAAAAATACAAAAAATTAGCCGAGCCCGGTGGTGAGTGTCTGTAATCCCAGTTACTCAGGAGGCTGAGGCAGAAGAATCACTTAAACTCAGGAGGCGAAGGTTGCAGTGAGCCAATATCATGCCATTACACTCCAGCCTGAGCAACAGTGAGACTCCATCACAAAATAAAATAATTTAAAAAATAAATGTATTCAAAAGTTACAAAGTGAGAGTAAAAGAAATTTAATAAAGTTTAAAATGATGCTTTTTGTATGCTTGACCATTTCTACCTTTGAAGTTATTGTTTAAAACTTTGGGATATCCTAGTTTTTATAACTTAGTAAATTAGAATTCCTATTTTACAAGGTTAATGGAATTGCCTGTAGAGTTCAAACAAACAAGTATGATGCTTGTCTAAAATTGATATTCCTTATGGTTTAATGTGTCGTGGAGGGGGACACTGAATGTTTCTATGTGATTTTATTTGAAAATTACCAATGATCATTTTAGTTATTAACATGTTTAAACAGTAAGCTTCGTATCAATCTATTTTGAATTATTGGACACAGTCACTGAGACTTTTAAAAATTTACTCTTAGATCCAGCTTATGGTATTTTATTGTTTTGAGCCAGGGTTTCACTCTGTTGCCCAGGCTGGAGGGCAGTGGCATGATCACAGCTCACTGCAGCCTCGACCTCCCCAGGCTCAGGTGATCCTCCCACCTCAGCCTCCCGAGTAGCTGGAACTACAGGCATATGCCACCATGCCCAGTTAATCACGCTCTTTTTTGAGTGGGAGGAAAAACAATCCTTTTCTTTTATAACATGGGATTTTTTTTTTTTTTGAGACAGGTTGGAATGCAGTAGTGTGATCTGTAGCCTCGATCTCCAAAGCTCAAGAAATCCTCTCACCTCAGCCTCCTGAGGAGCTTGGGTCACAGGCGCATGCTACCATGCCCAGCTAATTTTGTTCGTTTTTGTAGAGATGTGGTCTATGTTCCCCAAGCTGGTCTTGAATTCCTGAGCTCAAGGGATCCTTCCATCTTAGCCTCCCAAAGTGCTGGGATTAAAGGCATGAGACACCATGCCCAGCCGCCCAGCTGGCTTTTCCTTTTGTTTCTACAAAAAGATTTTGTGTCTTTGTAAAAGGTTCTGTATCTGGTTTCCTGCATCAGGTTTGGACATCAGGAATTGGAGTCCTTTGCACATTCAACTACATAGATTTCTACCTTGTGGCAGATTTCTACCTTGTGGTAGATTTCACTCTGCGCTTTCTACCGTGTGGTTCTAGAGAGAATTATAAACAGTAGGCCGGGCGCAGTGGCTCACGCCTGTAATCCCAGCACTTTGGGAGGCCGAGGCGGGCTGATCACAAAGTCAGGAGTTCGAAACCATCCTGGCTAACACGGTGAAACCCTGGCTCTACTAAAAATACAAAAAATTAGCCGGGTGTAGTGGTGTA
Source organism: Papio anubis (assembly GCF_008728515.1). Taxonomy (NCBI): domain Eukaryota; kingdom Metazoa; phylum Chordata; class Mammalia; order Primates; family Cercopithecidae; genus Papio; species Papio anubis. The sequence continues at coordinate 142,892,266 of NC_044979.1, forward strand.
CACCTGTAATCCCAGTTACTGAGGAGGCTGAGGCAGGAGAATTGCGTGAACCTGGAAGGCGAAGTTGGCAGTGAGCCAAGATTGTGCCACTGCACTCCAGCCTGAGTGATAGTGCATGACTCCATCTCAAAAAAAAACAAGCAGTAGAAATAATCTCCATAAAAATGACTCATTTACAAATCTTGTGAGTGTAGACTCTTTTTACAATAATCCTTTTGGGGCCGGGCACGGATGCTCATGCCTGTAAACCCAACACTTTGGAAGGCCAAGGTGGATGGATCACCTGAGGTCAGGAGTTTGAGACCAGCTTGGCCAACATGGTGAAACCCCGTCTCTACTAAAAATACAAAAATTGGCCCGGTGCAGTGGCTCATACCTGTAATCCTAGCACTTTGGGAGGCCAAGATGGGCGGATCACCTGAGGTCAGGAGTTCGAGACCAGCCTGACCAACATGGCGAAACTCCATCTCTACTAAAATACAAAAAATTTAGCCAGGTGAGGAGTGCGTCCCAGCTACTTTCGGGAGGCTGAAGCAGAGAATGGCAGACAGGAGTGGAGGTTGCAGTGAGCCTAGAAGTGCACCATTGCATTCGGGGGACATTGGACAGTGGGAAGTGAGGGATGCCCAGGACTGATGGAGGGGAGGATTCTGGGTTCTTGAGAGAATGTGGGGTCAGAGTGAGAAGCAAGGGGGGTGCCCCGGAAGGCTGGGCATGGGGTTCTGGGGCTAGGACAAACAAAAGGCATGCAGGTGTCTGGGAGGGAGGTGTTACAGTGACACCTTTCCAGCCTGCACTCCTGTCCCTGCCGCTGACCCCAACGCGAGCTGCTGGCCTGAGTCCAACGGGACAGCCCTGCAGGAGTTGGTGATCCTGGGCTGCTCCGCGTGCTGCTCTTCGCCCTCCTCTTGCCGCTCTACCTGGCCACCCGGGCGGGGAACCTTCTGATCCTGGGCTCAGCCCTGGTGGACCTCGCCCTGCACTCGCCAATGTACTTCTTCCTGGGGGCAGTGTCCGCGGTGGAGGCAGCCTACACGCTGGTGCTCACGCCACGCATGCTGGCCGGCGTTCTCCTGCCCCTTCCACCTGAGCTGCCCAGATGGGCCTCTTTGTGGCCCTGGGGGGCTCCGAGTGCCTGCTGCTGGCTGCCATGGCCCTCGACCGCTACCTGGCCATCTGCTGCCCGCTCTACTACCCTCAGCTCATGACCGTAGATGTCTGCTGGGGCCTGCTGGCCGCCTGCTGCGCGGGTGGCTGTATCCTGGCCCTGGGCCTCACCACGGCCATCTTCCAGCTGGCCTTCTGCCGTGACGGCCTGGTCAACCACGTCTTCTGTGACCTCCCGGCCATGCTGGTGCTGGCCTGCGGGTCCCGGGCCCCACAGGAGCACGTCCTCCTGGTGCCCTGCCTGCTGCTGCTGCCCCTGCTCCTCATCCTGCTCTCCTACACCTGGGTGCTGGTGGTCGTCCTGGGCGTTGGGAGGGTCGCAGGCCGCCGCAAGGCCTTCAACACGGTGGCATCCCACCTCACCGTGGCCGTGCTCCACTACGGCTGCGCCACAGCCATGTATGCCAGGCCCCTGAGCAGCCGTTCCCTTGAGGAGGACAAGCTGGTCTCGCTCATCTACGTCGTCACCCCGCTGCTGTACCAGCCACCTACACACTGCGGAACCAGGACATGGAGGAGGCCCTGCAACGCATGGTCGGCCAGAGGACGCCGGGGATGGGTCACCAGGTGGATTTCGCCTGATGCTGGGTGCCAAGCAGTATCTGTCCTGAGATTTCCCCCACTGAGGGGAATCTCACCATTTCGGAGCCATCTAAGCCTCCCCAACGCCTACTGGATGTAAACGTAAGTATGGCACGCAAGGACCGCCAATCCAACACCAGCCTAGTGCTGCTGCGTCTGTTGATGTCTTGTGCTGGATGGTTCTTTGCTGTTGAGGGATGTCCCATGCATTATAAAATGCTCAGCCACACCCTGAATCTTTCTCTATTCACTGGATGCCAGTGGCACCCTCCACCCCACTCCCCTACGTGATGATCAAAAATGTTGTTGGGCTCGGCGCACTGGAGCACTTTGGGAGGCCAAGGCAGGAGGATCTCGAGCCCAGGAGGTTGAGACCAGCCTGGGTAATACGGTGAAACCCCACCTCTACAAAAATTGGCCAGGTGTAATGCTGTGTGCCTGTAGTCCCAGCTACATGGGAGGCTGAGGCGGGAGGATCACGAGCCCAGGAGGTGGAGGCTGCAGTGATCTGTGATTGCAGGACTGTACTCCAGCCTAGCCAACACGGTGAAACCCTGTCTCTACTAAAATACAAAAATCGGCTGGGTGTGGTGGCAGGCATCTGTAATCCCAGCTACCTCAGAGGAATGGCTGAGTGCAGGTAGAAGCTGTTTACCTAACCTCATGGAAGGCGAACGAGCATTCCGGTCAAGGCTGATTGCGGAAGAATGGCGCCTACTGCCCTCTAGTTTGGGCAACAAATTGAGACTCCCACTCCAAAAAAAAAGAAAAAAAGAAAAAGAAAAAGTCTTTCCTTCATACCAATAACATCCTTCACTGTGGTTGCTATGAAAGCAGGTAACAACGAACCTGAAACAAATTAAATTCCTAGATCTATTTTTAGAGAGTTTTCCAACAATTTGTTTCTCTTTAATATTGATTAGTGTCATCAGAGATTTGTCTATCACTAGTTTATTTTTCCAAAGATAAAATCTTTGCTTAATTTTATTTTTTCCTCTCTTCCCTAGTAAGAGAGAAAATAAAACTCTCACAGGCTGGATAGCAGTCTTGCTAATACTCAAGATAACATGAAACTTCAGCCTCCTAGGTAAAAGTGAACTGGTGAAGTGGAACATTCCAGATTAGCTGAGATTACAGACACCCGCCAGCATGCTCGGATAATGTACGCAGCTATATTATCTAGAGACATGGATAAACCATGCTGGTCAAGATGGTCCCCAACAACTAAACTCAGGTGCTCCATAAAAATCTACCTGATAAAGTGCCGGGATCACATGCGTGAGCTCATATCTGTAATCCCAGCCATTTTGAGAAGGCTGTAGGATGGGTGGAATCATCTTGTAGCTACCAGGCAGTTTCTGCAGTGACCTAGCCTGGGCATGGACCTATGGATGATTAAGCCTGTCTAACTGACTAATACTAAAGTCCACACAAGCCATCCTGGCCTGGGAGTGAGACTCCCTGCTGTCTCCTGACGCCTGTAATCCCACTTTGCACTTTTTTTTGGGAGGGACACGAGGCTCAGGCAGACCATGCAGGCTCAAGAGATCAAGGTACCATCCTGGCTCAACATGCGGCCTGAAACTCCTGAGCTCTAGCTAAAATCCCACCTCAGCAAACCAATTAGCTGGGTGTGGTAGGTGCATGCCACCTGTAGTCCCAGCTACTCGGGAGGACTGATTTTGTAGCTATGGAGGATTGCTTGAACCTGGGAGGCAGAGGTTGTAGTGAGCCAAGGTCGGGCCATTGCACTCCAGCCTGACCACAGAGTGAGACTCGTCTCAAAAAAAAAAAAAAAAATTGCCAGGTGCGGTGGTGCACACCTGTAGTCCTAGCTATTTGGGAGACTGAGGCAGGAGGATTGCTCGAACCCAGAAGGTGGAAATTGCAGTGAGCCAAGATCATGCCACTAATTCCCAGCCTGGGCAACAGAGTGAGACTACCTCAAAAAAAAAGAAAAATCGCCAATGATTATTTCTCATAAAAAAAAGACCCCTGTGTCTCCAAAGAAGTCAGAAAACTAGACTCCTAAATTAGTGCTCTAGCTGGGCTTGGTGGTTCACACCTGTAATCCCAGCACTTTGGGAGGCTACGATGGGAGGATCAATTGAGCCCAGCTGAAGACCTGGGAAACATGGTAAGACATCATCTCTAAAAAAACATTTTTCCTCACGCCTGTAATCCCAGCACTTTGGGAGGCCGAGGCAGGCGGATCATGAGGTCAGGAGATCAAGACCATCCTGGCTAACATGGTGAAACCCCGTCTCTAATAAAAATACAAAAAATTAGCCAGATGTGCTGACAGGCGCCTGTAGTCCCAGCTACTCGGGAGGCTGAGGCAGAAGAAAGGTGTGAATCCGGGAGGCAGAGCTTGCAGTGAGCCGAGATTGTGCCACTGCACTCGAGCCTGGGCGACAGAGCGAGATTTCGTCTCAAAAAAAAAAAAAAATGTTTTTTTTTTAAATTAGCCAGCCATGGTGACATGCACCTGTACTCCCAGCTACTCGGGAGGCTGAGATGGGAGGATTGCTTGAGCCTAGGAGGTCAAAGCACTACAATGAGCCATGATCATGTCACTGCACTCCAGTCTGGGCAACAGAGCAAGACACTGTCTCAAAAAAAAAAAAAAAAAAAAAAAACTGCTCTACCATCCCTAGAGCAGGTATGGTTCAAGATGGCCACGTCTGTATTTCAGCCAGCAGTAAGACGGGAAAAGGAAGAGGGATAGGATGCCCCCCACCCCAACTTTGTTTGTTTGTTTTTTGAGATGGAGATCTCAACTCACTGCAACCTCCTCCTCCTGAGGTCAAGCAATTCTCCTGCCTCAGCCTCCCAAGTAGCTGGGATTACAAGCGCCCGCCACCATGCCTGGCTGATTTTTGTATTTTTAGCAGAAACAGGGTTTCACCATGTTGGCCAGGCTGGACTCGAACTCCTGACCTCAAGTGATCTGCCCACCTTAGCTTCACAAAGTGCTGGGATTACAGGCATGAGCCACCGTGCCCAGCCCGAATACCCTTTCTTTTAAGAGCTTGATTCAGAAAAGGCACAAGTCACTTCTGCTCATATCCCATTGAACAGATCTCAGTCACACGGCCACCTCCATCTACAAAGAAGGCTGAAAAATGGAGTCTTCATTCTGGGAAGGCAACGTTCCCTAGCTAAAAATTGAAGGCTCTGTTGCATTAGAAGGAGAGAACAGATATTGAGAAATAACCAGAGGTCTCTACCACAGGGAAAAGATAGGATGCAGGGAATGCCAGTGGAAGAAGTGAAACAGACGAGTGATATTAACCAGTAGTTCCCTCCCACCTGCGTTAAACTATGCATAGTGTTGAAGTTAATGTATTCATTTTCTCCATTTCACCAGAGGATAAACCTTTGCTGTTCTAGGGATGGGAAAATAAATAATAAGCAGTAAGAGCTGCCTGGATATGCTGCATAGGGCTGGAGACAAGGGACTCTAATTGCCCTGCTTATTGGCTGGGCACGGTGGCTCACGCCTGTAATCCCAACACTTTGGGAGGCTGAGGCAGACGTCACCTGAGGTCAAGAGTTCAAAACCAGCCTGGCCAACATGGTGAAACCCTGTTTCTACCAAAAAAATAGAAAAATAAGCCAAGTCTGGTGGTGGATGCCTCTAGCCCTACCTATTCAGGAGGCCGAGACAGGCGAACTGCTTGAACCTGGGAGGCAGAGGTTGCGCAGTGAGTCAAGACTGTGCCACTGCACTGCAGCCTGGGTGACAGAGCAAGACTCCATCTCAAAAAAAGTAATAATAAATAATAAAAATACAAAAGTTAGCTGGACGTGGTGGTGCATGCCTGTTGTCCCAGCTACTCGGGAGGCTGAGGCAGGAGAATTGCTTGAACCCAGGAGGCGGAGGTTAGAGTGAGTCAAGATCACACCACTGCATTCCACAGAGTGACACTCTGCCTCAAAAAAAAAATATATATATATATATATGTATATATATTGCTGCGCTTATAGATGTTCATTTTTTCCATTTCCTTGAAAAGCAGAATAAACCTATGTTGTCGTAAATCGATGTAAACATAAAGTGTCATCCTGCTACTATGCAATCATATAAAATCATACTAAGACATTCACATGTAATATGATTATTAATATCGTTGGTCCCACCTACTGGGGAGGCCGAGGCAGGAGAATCACTTGAACCTGGGAGGCGGAGGCTGCAGTGAGCAGAGATTGTGCCACTGCACTCCAGCCTGGGAGACAGAGCGAGACTCCATCTCAAAAACAAACCAACAAACAAAAACACCCTTAGGTAATGATCACCAATGACTGCTGACATCTTTTTGAAAAAAAAAAAATTAAGAAAACCGGACATCTTGTCCATCTATATGGCTGTACACGACATCACCTATGAGTAATCCTGGAAAAAAAAAAAGAAGAACTTGAATCTACGCCTCTTGATCTAATTAACAAATTACAGGACATACAAGGGCAGCAGAAAAATATATCAAATGATACCACAATGAGACAATCTGCAAAATCCAAGCTGTAAGAAATTCTGCACTTTTTTCTACAAATCAAATGCAAACAGAGAGAGGGAGGGAGGAAAGGAAGAGAGGGAGAAGGAATCCATGAATCACAAGAGAATGAAGGAACATATCACTGGTGATGTATGGATCCTGTTATCTAAACAAGAGCTCACTGAACTTTCCAATTCATGTGCTTCCCCTTGTTAACTGCACTGGCTCATCCCAGGTCTTCTGTGCCATCCTGTTTCCAAGTCTCTGCTGCGACAAAAATAGCGATAGGAAAAATGGCATTTTATCAGGGGCCATGTACTGGGAAGATGCTTAACATTGTCTCCATGGTTTGATATTTTTTATATATATATAATGAATACATATATTTGTGTAATATAAAATATATATTTGTATATAAAATATAAAAATATGGATACATAAAATATGAATATAAAATAGGCCAAGCGTGGTGGCTCACACCTGTAATCTCAGCACTTTGGGAGACCAAGGTGGGTGGATCACCTGAGGTCGGGAGTTCGAGACCAGCCCGGCCAACATGGTGAAACCCTGTCTCTACTAAAAATACAAAAATTAGCTGGGTGTGGTGGCGGGTGCCTATAATCCCAGCTACTCAGGAGGCTGAGGCAGGAGAATTGATTCAACCAGGAGGTGGAGGCTACAGCGAGCTGAGATCGCACCATTGCACTCCAGCCTGGGTGACAGAGTAAGACTGTCTCAAAAATATATACATATATATTATATATATGCATATGTAATATGAAATATGTTATTTATATGTAATATATTGCATATATTTATATGTAATATAAAAATATATAAATACAAAACTATATCTCTAAATTACAAAATATATTTTATATAATATGGTTTGTATATTATATACATTATATAAAATATAGATATATAATATAAAATGTTTTTCTATATAAAGATTTTTATATCATATAGTTTATAAATGTATATTTTATATTATATATAATATGTAACAGACAAATCTTTTTTTTTTTTTTTTTTTTTGAGACAGTCTTGCTCTGTCGCCCAGGCTGGAGTGCAGTGGCGCAATCTCGGCTCACTGCAAGCTCTGCCTCCTGGATTCACACCATTTTCCTGCCTCAGCCTCCCAAGTAGCTGAGACTACAGGCACCTGCCACCACGCCCGGCTAATTTTTTGTATTTTTAGTAGAAACGTGGTTTCACTGTGTTAGCCAGGATGGTCTTGATCTCCTGACCTCATGATCTGCCCGCCTCAGCCTCCCAAAGTGCTGGGACTACAGGTGTGAGCCACTGTGCTCGGCCACTTTTTTTTTGAGACAGCCTCGCTCTGTCACCCAGGCTACAGTGCAGTGTGGCAATCTGGGCTCAGGGCAGCCTCTGCCTCCCAGGTTCAAGTGATCTCCCCACCACAGTCTCCCAAGTAACTAGGATTATAGACATGTGTCACCATACCTGGCTAATTTTTTTTGTTTTTTTGAGACAGAGTCTTGCTCTGTCGCTCAGGCTGGAGTGCAGTGGCGCGATCTTGGCTCATTTCAACCTCTGCCTCCCAGGTTCTAGTGATTCTCCAGCCTCAGACTCCCGAGTAGCTGGGACCACAGGGGCCCGCCACCACACCCAGCTAATGGTTGTATTTTTAGTAGAGATGAGGTTTCACCATGTTGGCTGGGACGGTCTCAATCTCTTGACCTGGTGATCTGCCCGCCTCGGACTGGGATTACAGGTGTGAGCCACTGTGCCTGGCCATTTTTTTGTATTTTTAGTAGAGAAGGGGTTTCACCGTGTTGGCCAGGCTGGTCTTGAACTCCTGACCTCGAGTGATCTGTGTACCTCAGCCTCCCAAAGTGCTGGGATTACTGGTGTGAGCCATCGTGCTGGGCCTATAATACATATTATATATTACACATAAATAATACATTTTTATCTTACAATGTTTTCCTTTTCACTTTTTAGAGGCAGGGTCTCACTCTGTTGCTCACGCTGGAGTACAGTGGCATGGTCAAAGCTCACTGCAGCCTCGACTTTCTGGACTCAAGAGATCCTCCCACCTCAGCCTACCAAGTAGCTGGGACTACAGGCACACACCACCATGCTTGGCTAATTTTTGTATCTTTTGTAGAGACAGGGTTTCACTCTGTTGCCCAGGCTGGTCTTGCACTCCGGGCTTCAAGCAATCCTCCTGCCTCAGACTCCCGAAGTGCTGGGACTGCAGGTGTGAGCCACCAAGATGAATTTCTTCATTCCCCAAAAATAGAAGCCACGGAGGCTTCTGACTGCCTGGTGGCTGCCAATATTTTTTCACCAACAACCACCCCCCTAGGCTTTTGTTTGTTTTTTTACATCACAAGGCAGCCTCCTGTCTCCTCTGCAGAGCACCTATTTCACATTTGTATACAGGACACCTCCAGTGAGCTTTGTCCCCTCGTGGTAGCCCTGACAGCAACTAACCCTGTTCTGCTCCTGCGGAAACTGTAGCCCAGATTGTTTAGTCAATGTTCAGTAAGTTAGTGACCAGGTAGTGTATTAGTCCGTTCTCGCGCTGCTATAAAGAAATACCCGAAGGCTGGGCGTGGTGGCTCACGCCTGTAATCTCAGCACTTTGGGAGGCCGAGGCAGGTGGATCACGAGGTCAGGAGATCAAGACCGTCCTGGCTAACAAAGTGAATCCCCGTCTCTACTAAAAATACAAAAAATTAGCCAGGTGTGGTGGTGGGTGCCTGTAGTCCCAGCTACTCGGGAGGCTGAGGCAGGAGAATGGTGTGAACCCATGAGTCAGAGCTTGCAGTGAGCCGAGATCGCGCCACTGCACTCCAGCCTGGGTGACAGAGCAAGACTCCATCTCAAAAAAAAAAAAAAAAAAAAGAAAGTAAAGAAAATACACAGTGGCTCACGGCTATAATCCCAGCACTTTGGGAGGCCAAGTCAGGCAAATCACCTGAGGTCGGGAGTTCAAGACCAGCCTGGCTAACATGGTAAAACCCCATCTCTACTACAAATACAAAAATTAGCCAGGCATAGTGGCGGGTACCTGTAATGCCAGCTACTCCAGAGGCTGAGGCAGGAGAATCACTTGAACCCAGGAGGCGGAGGTTAGAGTGAGTTGAGATCGTACCACTGCATTCCAGCCTGGGCAACAGAGTGAGACTCGGACTCAAAAACAAACAAACAAAATTAAAAAAAAAAAAAAAGAAATAAACCAGAGACTGGGCAATTTATGAAAGAAAGAGGTTTAATTGACTCACAGTTCCACATTGCTGGGAAGGCCTCAGGAAAATTACTATCATGGCGAAAGGCAAAGGAGAAGCAGGCACCTTCTTCTCAGGAGGCTGGATAGAGTGAGTGCAAGCAGGGGAAATGCCAGTGCTTATAAAACCATCAGATACCTCAAGACTCACAATCACGGAAGCAGAATGGGGGAAACTGCCCCCATGATCCGATTACCCCACCTTGACACTTGGGGATTATGGGATTACAATTCAAGATGAGATTCTGGGTGGGGACCCAAACCCTAACCATATCAGGTAGGGATGAGAAATCTGCTTCCCAAACTCCTACTCCAATGCTGTGCTCTCTGGACACTGTGTCCCAGTCCTGGAAGGAAGGAGGACAAGAAACTCAGACGGCCTGGACTGAGGGCAAAGGAGGGTGAGGCTGGCACTGACATCCTCAGAGGCCCCTGCAGGGTCATGTATATGAAACCCAAGCCCAAGCTTCATGCCCTGCCCCCAACAAGCAGGAAACGCACACTGTAGCAAATGCTAAGCCAGCTCTCTAGCATGTGAAAGGCTCGTCCAGAGACAGGAGAGGGCTGCTCTCTCTGCCTAGTCTGAAGCAAAAATACTAACTCTTTTCTCCAGTTAGTATTTTGGACTGCGGTTGACCTTGGGTAACTGAAACTGTTAATAAGAGGGGAGACAACCGCAATTTAAAACTCCACTCTTGGTGGGGCGCTGTGGCTCAGGCCTGCAATCCCAGCACTTTGGGAGGCTGAGGTGGGAGGATCACTTGAGGCCAGGAGTTCCAGACCAGCCTGTGCAACATAGCGACATCCCATCTCTACAAAAAATTTAAAAATTAGCCAGGCATGGTAATGTGTGCCTGTTGTTCCAGCTACTTGGAAGGCTCAGCGGGGAGGATTGCTTGAGCAAACCTCCTCCAAACCGTGAGTTCAAGACTACAGTGAGCTATGATTACACCACCGCACTCCAGCCTGTGCAACAGAGTGAGACTGCCTTAAAATAATAAGAAAATAGGCCTGGCATGGTGGCTCACGCCTGTAATCCTAGCACACTGGGAAGCTGAGGCGGGAGGATCATCACATTCCCACTTCTGTCCTCATCGCCCATCCCTCACCTCCCTTCTCAGCCTAAAAGGGCTGAAGGATTGCTTTTATTGATGAAATTACATTGTCTGCGAACACATGGAGCCTAAGTGTGTAGTTTAATGGGTTTAGACACCCATGTAACTGAAATTCAATCAGGATGCAGAAGTGTCCATGCTCCCAGAAAGTTCCTTCACGTCTCTTTTTACTCAATCCCCTTCCCCCTTGGTCTGGAAATGTGAAAGGTTCTGATACTTCCCGGAGCACCCACATTTTCCGGGTCTCTCTGCCAGCCAGTGGCTCTGGGCAAGACATCCGTCCATCAGACCGTCAGGTCCCTGTGAAACAGCCGTCACTGGCCACTTCCCTGAAGACACAAGTCATCATGCTGTCCACTTTGCTGGCTGTCACCGTGCGGTCACCCAGGTCAAGCAGCAACAGCAAGTATACGTTTTTTTCTTTTTTAAAAACTTCCTCTGGCTGGTGCAATGGTTCACACCCGTAATCCCAGCACTTTGGGAGGCTGAGGCAGGTGGATCACCTGAGGTCAGGAGTTCGAGCACTGGCCAAGATGGTGGAAAAAAAAAAAAATTAGCCGGTTGTGGTGGCACATGCCTGTAATCCCAGCTACTTGGAAGACTGAGGCAGGAAAATCACTTGAACCCAGGAGCCGGAGGTTGCAGTGAGCTGAGATCACGTCATTGTACTCCAGTCTGGACAACAGAGTGAGACTCCATCTCAAAAAAAAAAAAAAGAAAAAGAAAAATAAAATAAATGGCAAACTTCCTCTAAAACTTCCCACACAAAGCTTATTTTTCCTTCTCTGTCTGTACCCGAGACCTCATGCTCAGTTCATCCATGGCAAAGCCAGCCCTGATGGAAAGGGTGAGGATGCCTGTAATTACCTTAGCAACAGAACATGTGGTGCATTTGAATCATATCATCTCATCCCTATAGCAACAGAGAATCTCAGAATTACGGTGCTCTGGAGCCAAGTGGCAACAGCACTGAGTCCAACCTCTTAGATTAAAACGAAACCCAACAGAAACAAACAAACAAAAAAAGTCTTTTACCATTCAGATAGCTTTCATAGCCTTGTACCTATTTTTTGTTGTTGCTTGGAAATACAATGGAACTTTGATACCAACAAGATAGCAGGGAACATCCACTTGGGCTGCTGGGCTTTTGGCTGATTTAATCAGAGGCTTTGTTCTATGTCATTAGGAATAAAAAATAATTTTTTGATTGATGGAGGAAGAAAGAGTTGGCCAGGGATGAACGTAGAGATGTTGATATCAGACACCACAGAGCTGTGGCAAGAATTCCTCATTTATTTAACATGTCTTCGTGAGATTGCACCATTCTCTGCCTCTGAGGTTGGCGTGCAAAGAACGACTTTCTCTTTTATCAGCTGGGGACTGTAAAGGGGAAATATCTGCCGGACGCGGTGACTCACGCCTGTAATCCCAGCACTTTAGGAGGCTGAGACAGGAGGATCACGAGGTCAGGAGACCAAAACAATCCTGCCTAATGCAGTGAAACCCCGTCTCTACTAAAATTACAGAAAAATAGCCGGGCGTGGTGGCGGGCGCCTGGAGTCCCAGCTACTCGGGAGGCTGAGGCAGGAGAATCGCTAGAACCCAGGAGGCAGAGCTTGCAGTGAGCCGAGATTGCACCACTGCACTCTAGCCTGGGCGACAGAGCGAGACTCCATCTCAAAAAAAAAAAAAAAGGGAAATATGTTGTCTGCAGTCTCCTGACACCAACTCCTGGCCTCAAGGAAGTTCTCCAGGGCAGAGGGCAACAATATGAAATGTAAACATGGGATGTGGGGAGGTTCAGTACCTCATCCTGATACCGGCTCTACCTTTTGGATGCGTCGTGGTCTAATTCAAAACCATGAACTCGGGAACAGGGGATATCTCAGTAGCCTCCTTGGGAACATGCTTCAAGCTGAGATCAACAGAGCAGGGGGCATTGGAGGCTGCACTTCAAAGATGAATGGGGGCCAGGAGCGGAGGCTGATGCGTGTAATCCCAGCACTTTGGGAGGCCGAGGCAGGAGGATCACTTGAGCCCAGAAGTTTGAGACCCACCTGGGGCAACATGGTGAAACCCTGTCTCTACAAAAAATTAGCCAGGCATGGTGGCACATGCCTGCACTCCCAGATACCCAGGAGGCTGAGATGGGAGGATAATCTGAGCCCGGGAGGTCAAAGCTATGGTGAGTCTTAACTGAGCCACTGCACTCCAGCCTGGGCGAGTGAGACCTTGTCTCAAAAACAAAACAAAACAAAACAAAACAAAACAAAACAAAATCTTAAAAAAATAGACGAGGGGCCAGGCGTGCTAGCTCATGCCTATAATCTCAGTACTTTGGGAGGTCGGGGCAGGAGGATTACCTGAGGTCAGGAGTTCAAGACCAGCCTGGCCTACGCAGTGAAACCTTGTCTCTACTAAAAATACAAAAAATTAGCTGGGCATGGTGGCACGTGCCTGTAGTCCTGGCTACTCAGGAGGTTGAGGCACAAGAATCGCTTGAACCCAGGTGGTGGAAGTTGCAGTGAGCTGAGATCCGGCCACTGCACTCCAGCTTGGGTGACAGAGCAAGACTCCATCTCAATGTAAAAAAAAAAAATATATATATACACACACACACACACACACATACATACATACATATATACAAAACTTAGCTGGGCATGGTGGTGGACGTCTGTAATCCCAGGTACTTCAGAGCCTGAGACCGGAGAATAGCTTGAACTCGGGAGGCGGAGGTTGCAGTGAGCCAAAATCACGTCAGTGCACTCCAGCCTGGGCAACAGAGCAAGACTCCCTCTCAAAAAAAAAAAAAGAGACTGGGTTTGCCATGTTGCCCAGGCTGGTCTCAAGCTCCTGGCCTCAACTGATCCTCCTGCCTCAGCCTTCAGTGCTGGATTACAGCTGGGTCACCATACCTGGCCCTGAAAAACCCCATCTTCATTAATTACAGGAACATATTTTTTTTTTTTTTTTTTTTTCTTTTTTGAGACGGAGTTTAATCTGTCGCCCAGGCTGGAGTGCAGTGGCCAGATCTCAGCTCACTACAAGCTCCGCCTCCCGGGTTCACGCCATTCTCTGCCTCAGCCTCCCAAGTAGCTGGGACCACAGCATCCCGCCACCTTGCCCGGCTAGTTTTGTACTTTTTAGTAGAGGCGGGGTTTCGCCATATTAACTGAATGGTCACCGATCTCGACCTGAGTGATCATGCGTCTTGGCTTAAAGAATGCTAGACCAAGTGTTTCCTGGCCTTCCATTATAAATATATATATATATATATCCAGCTGGTCCGCGGTGGTGAATACCTGTAGTCCCAGCTGTAGGAGACCAAAGCGGGGAGGATCACTTGAGCCTGGGGCTCCAGACTTCAGTGAGTGAAGTGATCACACCACTGTACTCCAGCCTGGGTAGCAGAGATGAGACCCTGTGTCCAAAAAAAAAAAGAAGGACATTACAGAATGATAAAGGAGTCAATTCTCCAAAAACACATAATTAATCCTTAATGTATATGCAACTAACAAAAGCATCAAAATACACGAAGTTAAAAGTGGTAGAACTAGTCCGGGCACGGTGGCTCATGCCTGGAATCCCAGCACTTTGGGAGGCCGAGGCGGGTGGATCACCAGAGGGCAGGAGTTCAAGACCAGCCTGGCTAACGTGGTGAAACCCTGTCTCTACTAAAAATACAAAAATTATCCAGGCGTGGTGGCAGGCACCTGTAATTCCAGCTACTCAGGAGGCGGAGGCAGGAGACTCACTTCAACCAGGGAGGCGGAAGTTGCAGTGAGCTGAGATTGCGCCATTACACTCCAGCCTAAGTGACAAGAGCAAAATTCCGTCTCAAAAAAAAAAAAAGAAAAAAAACAGTGGTGGAATTGCACAGAGACATTGATAAAGTACTATGGTACTTCAAGACTTACTATAAAGCTACGGTAATCAGGACAGTGTGATATTAGTGAAAAAATAGATCAATAGATCAATGGGCCAGGTGTGGTGTCTCACACCTGTAATCCCAGCACTTTGGGAGGCCAAGGCAGGTGGTTCACTTAAGGTCAGGAGAATGAGACCACCCTGGACAACATGCTGAAACACTGTCTCTTCAAAAAAAAAAAAAAAAGATCAATTGAATAGAATAGAGATCTCAGAAACAGACCCACATAAATAGAGTCAAGTGATCTTTGACGAAAGAGCAAAGGCAATACAGCGAGCAGAGACAAAGATGGTCTTTTTAACAGATGTTGCTGAACAACTGGACATCCACATGCAAAAAACTGAATCCAGATTCTGACCTTATACACTTCACAGAATTAATTCAGATGGATCAGAGACCTAAATGTAAAGCTCAAACCCATAAAAATTTTAGAAGGTAACATAGGAGAAAATCTAGGTAACTTCAGATTTGGCAATGACTTTTTAGATACAACGCCAAAGGTAGGATTCATGAAAGAAAGAATTGGGCCGGGCGTGGTGGCTCATGCCTATCATCCCAGCACTTTGGGATGCTGAGGCGGGCAGATAACCTGAGGTCGGGAGTTCGAGACCAGCCTGACCAACATGGAGAAACCCCATCTCTACTAAAAATACAAAATTAGCCGGGTGTGGTGGCACATGCTTGTAATCCCAGCTACTTGGGAGGCTGAGGCAGGAGAATCGCTTGAACGCGGGAGGTGGAGGTTGCAGTGAGCTGAGATCGTGCCATTGCACTCTAGCCTGGGCAACAAGAGTGAAACTCCATCTCAAAAAAAAAAAAAAAGAATTGATAAGTTGGACTTCATTGAATTCAAAAATTTCTTCTCTCTGAAAGATGTTGTCAAGAGAATGAAAAGACAAGCCACAGACTGGGAGAAAATATTTGCTAAAGATATAGCTGATAAAGAAGGACTATTAACCAAAATATACAAAGAACTCTTAAAACTCAACAATAGGAAAACAACCTGAGTTTTAAATGGGCCAAAGACCTTAAGAGACATCTTTCCAAAGAAGATACACAGGTGGCAGATAGGCAGATGAAATGATGCTTCATATCATATGTCATTGGGAAAACGCAAATTAAAATAATGAGATACCACTACAAACCTATCAGGATGACAGAAATCCAGAACACGGCAGGGCACGGTGGCTCACGCCTGTAATCCCAGCACTTTGGGAGGCCGAGGCAGATGGATCACCTGAGGTCAGGAGTTCGAGACCAGCCTGGCCAATATGGTGAAACCCCATCTCTACTAAACACACAAAAATTAGCTGGGCATGGTGGCAGGTGCCTGTAATCCCACTACTGGAGAGGCTGAGGCAGAAGAATCGCTTGAACCCGGGAGGCGGAGGTTGCAGTGAGCCGAGATCTCACTATTGCACTCCAGCCTGGGGGATAAGAGTGAGACTTCATCTCAAAAAAAAAAAAAATCCAGAATACTTGGCCAGGCATGGTGACATATACCCATAGTCCCAGCTACTCAGAAGGCTGAGGCGGGAGGATCAATTGAGCCCAGGATGTTAGGTCTGCAGTGAGCTATGACGGTGCCACTGCTCTCCAGCCTGGGTGACAGAGCGAGACCCTGTCTCAAGGAAAAGAAAAAAATGAAAAGCCTCTATGCTGTATGATTCCTACTATACTACATTCAGAAAAGGCCAAACTATGGAAACAGTAAAAGGAACCGTTGCCAGGGTCTGGAAACAAAAGGTTGCCAGGGACTGAAGGGAGGGACGGAAGAGGCAGAGCATGGAGGATGTTTCAGGCAGGGAAACTCCTCTGAGACAGTTGTAACAGTGGATGCATGTTATGACACATCGTTCCAAACCCGTGACATGCACACCACCAAGACGGACCGTAATGCACACTGTGGACTTTGGGTTAAAGTGATGTGTCAGTATAGGTTCCCTAATTGTAACAAATGTACCACTTTGGTGGAAGATGATAATGGGAGAGGCTATTAGCAGGGACAGGGAACATATGAGAACTCTCTGTACCTTCTGCTCAATGTTGCTATGAATCTAAAACTGGCCTAAAAAAGTAAAATCTATTAAAAAAAAAAAAAAAGACGCAGTGAGCATTAGGAAGAAAGGGACAGGGCACCTGCATTCCTCATGGAAATCATGCAAACGTATCTTCTGAAGAAGACTCCACTTTTTTTTTTTTGAGATGGAGTTTCACTCTTTCACCCAGACTGGAGTGCAGTGGCATGATCTTGACTCACTGCAACCTCCAACCCCCAGGTTCAAGCTATTCTCCTGCCTCAGCCTCCCGAGTAGATGGGGTTATAGGCGCCCGCCACCACGCCTGGCTAATTTTTGTATTTTTTAGTAGAGACGGGGTTTCACCATGTTGGCCAGGCTGTTCTTGAACTCCTGACCTCAGGTAATCCACCTGCCTCAGCCTCCCAAAGTGCTGGAATTACAGGCATGAGGCACCATGGCCGGCCAGACCCTACTTTTGAGTGGGGTCTCCTGCAGATGAGCCTGAGAGAGCCAGCAGGATTAGGTGACAAGGAAGGAGAGAGATCTTTGCATCTTCAGATGTAGGGGAGCAACGCTCATGGCAAATCTGAACATGAGCAGCTCCAGGAACCATAAAGCGGGCACAGGAAGATCAAAAGAGACTGAAAAATCTTTTTTTTTTTTTTTTTTGAGATGGAGTCTAGTTCTGTCACCCAGACTGGAGTACAGTGGTGTGATCTCAGCTCACTGCAACCTCCACCTCCCAAGTTCAAGCAATTCTCCTGTCTCAGCCTCCCGAATAGCTGGGATTACAGGCATGCATCAACACGCCGGCTAATTTTTGAATTTTTAGTAGAGATGGGGTTTCACAATGTTAGCCAGGCTGGTCTCAAACTCCCAAACTGCCACAGCCTCCCAAAATGCTGGGATTCCAGGTGTAAGCCACGGTGCCTGGCCAAATCTTACATAGTGCTGAAGTCTTTTAAGTATCATTTTCCCTCTTCCCCTGTGACTGACACCTGGGGAAGTTGATAAGAAGCCTCAGTGCTCCTTCCTTTGCCACCAATGGGAGGTTTAAACCACACAAGCCCCGGAGCGCACACAAACCCTCACCCAGTCACACCCACCAACCACCATAAAAACCCAAAGCCAGTCTCCTTTCCCTGTTCTTGCAAGACATTTTTTTTTTTTTTTGAGACAGAGCCTCACTGTCACCAGGCTAGAGTACAATGGCGTAATCTTGGCTCACTGTAACCTCCACCTCCCAGGTTCAAGGGATTCTTCTGCCTCAGCCTCCAGAGTAGCTGGGATTACAGGTACCCACCACCACGCTCGAGTAATTTTTGTATTTTTAGTAGAGATGGGGGTTTCGCCATGTTGGCCAAGCAGGTCTCAAACTCCTGATGTCAAATGATCTGCCCACATTGGCCTCCCAAAGTGCTGGGATTACAAGTGTGAGCCACCGCAGTAGGCCAGTTGTATTTATCTATTTATTTATTTATTTATGGTGTTTTTTTAAAAAACATTTTTCTTTTAGACTTCTAGGTCAGCAGTATGTTTTTAAAAAAAATTGAGACAGAGTCTTGCTATATTGGCCAGGCTGGCCTTGAAATCCTGGCCTCAAGCAATCCATCAGCCTTGGCCTTCCAAAGTGCAAGGATTAGAGGTGTAAGCCACCATGCCTGGCTCCAGATGGCATTTGATTTTGTTTTTGTTTTTTGAGACAGAGTCTTGCACTGTCGCCCAGGCTGGAGTACAGTGGTGTGATCTCGGATCACTGCAGCCTCTGCCTCCCAGGTTCAAGCGATTCTCCTGCCTCAACCTCCCGAGTAGCTGGGTGCATACCACCATGCCCAGCTAATTGTTTGCATTTTTAGTAGAGACAGGGGTTTCACCATGTTGGTCAGGCTGGTCTTGAACTCCTGACCTCAGGTGATCCACCCACCTCGGCCTCCCAAAGTGCTGGGATTAGAGGCATGAACCACCGCTCCCAGCCTAGGATAGCATTTTTTGGTGTTCCCTTGATTGAGAGAGAGCTCTGCAGCAGGTTCTGGTGTGCTCCAGATGGCCCCGCTGCCTAAAGCCACATTATGTGGTATATCCCACGGTGCCACATATACCAACGGAAGATACCACGGTGCTAGAGATAACAATGGTACGTGGAGTCTCTGGCGAGCACTAATAGAAAAGCTGCAACTCTGGGCATGGTGGCTCAGCCTGTAATCCAGCACATTGGGAGGCTGAGATGAGAGGACAGTTTGAGCCCAGGAGTTCAAGACTTGCCTGGGCAACATAGGGAAATCCTTTCTCTACAAAGAATACAAAAAATTAGCTGGGTGTGGTGGCACATGCCTGCAGTCCCAGCTACTCAGGAGGCTGAGGTGGGAGGATCACCTAAGTCCAGGAAGTGGAGGCTGCAGTGAGCCGTGATTTACCACTGCACTCCAGCCTAGGAGTCGGAGTGAGGCCCTGTCTGGAAAGAAAGAAAGAGAGAAAAGAGGAAGGAGGGGAGGAATGAGGGAAGACGGGAAAACAGCAAGGCAGGAAGGCAGGGAGGGAAGGAAGGATGGAAGGATGGAAGGAAGGGAGGGAGGGAGGGAGGATGGAAGGAAGGGAGGGAGGGAGGATGGAAGGGAGGGAGGGATGGTGGAAGGGAGGGAGCGGGGGTACGAGAAGGGAGGAAAGGAGAGGGAAAGAAAGAAAAGAAAAGCTGTTAAGGCGAGGTGGCGGGCGCCTGTAGTCCCAGCTACTGGGGAGGCTGAGGCAGGAGAATGGCGTAAACCCGGGAGGCGGAGCTTGCACTGAGCTGAGATCTGGCCACTGCACTCCAGCCTGGGCGACAGAGCGAGACTCCATCTCAAAATAAATAAATAAATAAATAAATAAATAAAAGAAAGGCTGTTACCACAGTGGAGATGCTGAGGATTATAGAACAAAGCCCCATATTTTAGCACATTTATGATTCAAAATGCAGCTCTTTGGCAGGGCACGAGGTGGCTCATACCTGTAATCCTAGCACTTTGGGAGGCCGAGGTGGGCGGATCACGAGGTCAGGAAATCGAGACCATCCTGGCTAACACGGTGAAACCCCATCTCTACTAAAAATACAAAAAAATAGCCGGATGTGGTGGTGGGTGCCTGTAGGCCCAGCTACTTGGGAAGCTGAGGCAGGAGAATGGCATGAACCCAGGAGGCGGAGTTTGCAGTGAGCCAAGATCGCGCCACCACACTCCATCCTGGGCGACAGAGTGAGACTCCGACTCAAAAAAAAAAAAAAAAAGCAGCTCTTTGCATGCCACAGGGTCCTGGAAGAGACTAAGCACTTGACCATGGGGCATCAAGAGACAACCAGACTGCAGCTGTGCGTTACCAGAACCATCAAATCATAATGTTGAATGAGCAAAGCAGCAATCCATTACGCAATGGAGATAGCATATTCTACATAAAGCCTCTGTCCAGAGAGCAAAATAAGTTACATAAATAGGGAACCTGGACCTCCATGTCATTTACCTTCATTGGAACAATGCTTCTCCAGGCTGGGCATGGTGGCTCACACCTGTAATCCCAGCACTTTGGGAGGCCAAGGTGGGTGAATTACTTGAGGTCAGGAGTTCAAGACCAGCCTGGTCAACACGGTGAAACCCCGTCTCTACTAAAAATACAAAAATTAGCTGGGCGTGGTGGCGTGCACCTGTAGTCCCAGCTACTCAGGAGGCTGAAACAGGAGAACTGCTTGAACTCGGGAGGTGGAGGTTGCAGTGAGCCAAGATCATGCCACTGCACTGCCAGAGCAAGATTTCGTCTCAAATAATAATAATAATAATAATAATAATAAAAATAAAAATTAGCCAGGTGTGGTGACGGGCGTCTGTAGTTCCAGCTACTCGGGAGGCTGAGGCAGGAGAATCACTTGAACCTGGGAGGCAGAGGCTACAAAGAGCAAAAAAAAAAAAAGAAAAGAAAGAAAGAAACAGTACCTCTGTAACTCTGCAACTCAAATTTATAATCTCTTTCTCTTTTTTTTTTTTTTTGAGACAGGGTCTTGCTCTGCCTTCCAGATTGGAGTGCAGTAGAGTGATCTCAGCTCACTGCAACCTCCGCCTCCCAGGTTTAAGCAACTCTCGTGCCTCAGCCTCCCGATTAGCTGGAATTACAGGTGTGAGCCACAGCGCCCGGCCAGCCAGCAGTTGGATTTTTAAAGGTCAAACCTCCCCAGACCCCAAAGAGCACTAGGGCCAAACATCACCACAGAGGATCACCTGGAACCAACTAACCTGGCCCAACCCTGCTTAGAAAAACAACATAGAAGCCTGAATACATGGAACTCCTTCCCGCTTTCTCATTCAATAGCAAACTTCAGATTCCAAAGAATATTGGGGCCAAACACTATTACAAAAGAGTATCAGTTTCTCTGGCCAGGCGAGGTGGCTCACGCCTGTAATCCCAGCACTTTGGGAGGCCGAGGCAGGCAGATCACCTGAGGTCGGGAGTTTAAGACCAGCCTGGCCAACATGGTGAAACTCTGTCTATACCAAAAATACAAAAAACTAGCCAGGAGTGGTGCCACACACCTGTAATCCCAGTTACTCAGGAGGCCAAGGCAGGAGAACCACTTGAACCCAGGAGGCAGAGGTTGCAGTGAGCCAAGATCATGAAACTGCACTCCAGCCTGGGGACAGAGTGAGACTTCGTCTAAAAAAAAATAAAATAAAATAATAAAATCAAAAACAGCTAGGAGTGGTGGCACAAGCATGTAGTCCCAGCTACTTGAGGGGCTGAGGTTAGACCATCACTTGAGACCAGGAAGTCAAGGCTGCAGTGAGCCAAGATCACCCCACTGCACTGCAGCCTTGGTGACAGAGTGAGACCCTGCCTCAACAAAACCAAACCAAACCCGAGCCCTGGAAGTAGTTCAGCATCCCTTCTGCTGCATTCCACTGGTAAAGCAAGTCACAAGGCAAGCCCAGATTCAATGGGAAGGAAGATGCAGACCCCACCGCTTTTGGGAGGCATGCCAAAGTCACATTGTAAATTGCATAGATACAGGGAAGGCATGATGGGGGAGGGAGGTTCTTATTGTAACAACCTACTGCCCATGTCTCTGTTTGCACAGCTGAGTCCACTCTAGGAACCTGGCAGAAGACTCTTTTACCATCCTCATGGTCCAGCCCACTGTGCAGTTCTTTTTTTTTTTTTTTTTGAGACGGAGTTTCACTCTTGTTGCCGAGGTTGGAGTGCAATGGCACGATCTCGGCTCACCTCAGCCTCCGCCTCCCGGGTCCAAGCGATTCTCCTGCCTCAGCTTCCCAAGTAGCTGGGATTACAGGCATGCGCTACCACACCCAGCTAATTTTTTATTTTCAGTAAAGATGGGGTTTCACCATGTTGGTCAGGCTGGTCTCGAACTCCTGACCTCAGCCTCCCAAAGTGCTAGGATTACAGGCATGAGCCACCACACCCGGCCCACTGTGCAGTTCTGAACTTCTGCTCCAGCTAGTGCTGATACATACGTGTCAGCTGGACCCAGAACTTTTTTTCCTTACAGTCAGGGTCTCGCTGTGTGGCTGGAGTGCACTGATGCCATCTCAGCTCACCGCAACCTCCGCCTCCGGGGTTCAAGCAATTCTCCTGCCTCAGCCTGCAGAGTAGTTGGGACTACAGTCATGTGCCACAATACCCAGCTAATTTTTTTTTTTCTTTTTTTTTTGAGACAGAGTCTTGCTGTGTCACCTAGGCTGGCTCCGCCTCCCGGGTTCACACCATTCTCCTGCCTCAGCCTCCCAAGCAGCTGGGACTACAGGTGCCCGACACCATGCCCGGCTAATTTTTTGTATTTTTAGTAGAGACAGGGTTTCACTGTGTTAGCCGGGATGTTCTCGATCTCCTGACTTTCTAATCCACCCGCCTCGGCCTCCCAAAGTGCTGGGATTACAGGCGTGAGCCACCGTGCCCGGCCTTAATTTTTGTATTTTTTACTAGAGACGGGGTTTTGCCATGTTGACCAGGCTAGTCTCGAATTCCCGGCCTCAAGGGATCCACCCGCTTTGGCCTCTCAAAGTGTTGGGATTACAGATGTGAGCCACTGCACCCAGATTGGCTAATTTTTATTTTTTTAATTTTTATGTATTTTTTTTTTAGATGGAGTCTCACCCTGTCACCCGGGCTGGAGTGCAGTGGTGCAGTCACTGCAACCTCCACCTCCCGGGTTTAAGTGATTCTCCTGCCTCAGCCTTCTAAATAGCTGGGATTACAGGCGCACTCCACCATGCCCGGTTATTTATTTTATTTTTATTTATTTATTTATTTATTTATTTATTTATTTATTTATTTATTTATTTTTTGAGACAAAGTCTCATTCTGTTGCCCAGGCTGGAGTGCAGTGGCACAACCTTGGCTCACTGCAACCTCTGCCTCCCAGAGTTCAAGCGATTCTCCTGCCTCAGTTTCCCAAGTGGATGGGACTACAGGCACATTCCGCCACACCCAGCTAATTATTCATATTTTTAGTAGAGACAGGATTTCACCATGTTGGCCAGGATGGCCTCGATCTCCTGACCTTATGATCCGCCTGCCTCAGCCTCCCAAAGTACTGGGATTACAGGCGTGAGTCATGGCGCCCGGCCTATTTTTTAAATTTTATTTTTAGTAGAGACGAGGTTTCACCATGTTGGCCAGGCTGGTCTCCAACTCCTGACCTCAGGTGATCCACCCACCTCTCCCTCCCAAAGTGCTGGGATTATAGTCATGAGCCACTGTGCCTGGCCAATTTCTTACATTTTTTATTTTAAATTTTATTTATTTATATTAATAGAGATGGGGGTCTCACTATGTTGGCAAGGTTGTTCTTGAACTCCTCGCTTCAAGCAATCCTCCCGCTTTGGCCTCCCAAGGTGCTGAGATTACATGCCTTCTTCTATTTTTTGTAGAGAGAGGGTCTCGCTCTGTCACCCAGGCTGGAGTGCGGTGGCCCCATCATAGCTCACGGCAACGTCTGGGTACACGCCCCCCGCCCCCCAGCACCTTGGCACGTTCACCAACTCAGGAAGTTCTCTGAATCCCATTCCCCCGATTTTTTTTTTCCTATGGTGGCTTCATTTCCTGGGCATGATTGGTTAAATCATTGGGGCATTTGTGATTAGCCCAACCTCCAGCCCTCTAATGACATGGTTGGGTCCTGTGGCGATCAGCATAACCTCAAGTGTGGTTGAAAGGGGCTTGTTATGAATAACAAAAGAAACTCATTTCACCTGCATCTCCCTGGCGCTATTGCTTTTTTTCTTTTTTCTTTTTTTTTGAGACAGTCTTGCTCTGTGGCCCAATATGGAACACAGTCTCGGCTCACTGCAGCCTCTGCCTCCTGGCTTAAAACAATTCTCCTGCCTCAGCCTCCCGAGTAGCTGGGATTACAGGTGAACGCCACCACACCCGGCTACTTTTTGTATTTTTTTTTTTTTTTTTTTTTGAGACGGAGTCTCGCTCTGTCGCCCAGGCTGGGGTGCAGTGGCCGGATCTCAGCTCACTGCAAGCTCCGCCTCCTGGATTCACGACATTCTCCTGCCTCAGCCTCCCAAGTAGCTGGGACTACAGGCGCCAGCCACCTCGCCCGGCTAGTTTTTTTGTATTTTTTAGCAGAGACGGGGTTTCACCGAGTTAGCCAAGATGGTCTCGATCTCCTGACCTCGTGATCCGCCCATCTCGGCCTCCCAAAGTGCTGGGATTACAGGCTTGAGCCACCACGCCCGGCCTACTTTCTGTATTTTTAGTAGAGACAGGGTTTCGCCATGTTGGCCAGGATAGTCTTGAACTCCTGACCTCAGGTAATTCGCTAGCTTCAGCCTTCCAAAGTGCTGGGATTACAGGCATGAGCCACCACACCCCGTCCTCCCTGGAGCCACTGCAAGAGCCTGGGACAAAAACCAAATTTATGATGAAAGATGATCCTATCGCTCTTACCACTTAGGAAATTACACGTGTTTTAGGAGCTCTGGCCTGGAGTAAAGACCAAAATACACATTTCTTATTATATCACAAGATCACAGCAGCTTTTTCAAATGTTGACGCATTTCATCAAATATCAGAAAATCATGTTCATTACTATCACCACCCATCACATCAGAAACGTTTTCCAGTAATGGGAGACTGTGAAGCTCCCAGTGGTGGATATAAATTTTCTAAAATTCTAATCTTCTCTTGAAAGCTCAAACGTTATCATTACACAGTTATTTTCCTTGAAGTGATAGTTTCAGTTTGTTCAATCTTGAGAAAGTGTCTGCGAAGTCCCAAATCTGAATTATCCCAGTTTGTCAGTCAGTCATTCTCTCAAGATGATGTCCTAGAAAGAAAGTGGCCAGTCCAGCCCCAAACACAAACAATCGCACCAGGCCCACCTCATCATTCAGACTATTTAAAAGACAGGTACTCACAGATCTAGATTGAATAAAATTACAAAATTTTACTGCTGATTGGGGGACATTCTTTTTTTTTTTTTAAGATGGAGTCTCACTCTGTCACCCAGGCTGGAGTGCAGTGGTACAATCTCAGCTCACTGGAACCTCCACCTCCTAGGTTAATGCAATTCTCCTGCCTCAGCCTCCCGAGTAGCTGGGATTACAGGCATGCATCACTACACCCTGCTAATTTTTGTATTTTTAGTAGAGACGGGGTTTCACCACGTTGGCGAGGCTGGTCTTGAACTCCCGACCTCAGGTGATCCACCCGCCTCAACCTCCCGAAGTGCCGGCATTACAGGTGTGAGCCACTGCGCCCGGCCCATTTCAGCAATTATCTGTTTTTACAGGAATGCAAATAATACTAGTATCATATAAAGTGCATTATTTTAAAAACACTATTGCTCAGGAGAAGCTATGGCCACTTTGGAACAAACAGTTTGGTCCTCACTATATGATTCAGCAATTCTACTTACTTAACTACTGCTACTTAAGCAACAGTGTTGGGCCTTCCTCTTCCTATGTCGGTGGAGTAATAAGAACCAGAATTTGGCTGGGCGTGGTGGCTCACGCCTGTAATCCCAGCACTTTGGGAGGCCGAGGTGGGCGGATCATTTGAGGTCAGGAGTTCTAGACCAGCCTGGCCAACATGTCAAAACCCCATCTCTGCCGGGCGCGGTGGCTCAAGCCTGTAATCCCAGCACTTTGGGAGGCCGAGACGGGCGGATCACAAGGTCAGGAGATCGAGACCATCCTGGCTAACACGGTGAAACCCCGTCTCTACACTATTAAAAATACAAAAATTAGCCGGGTGTAGTGGCACACACCTGTAATCCCAGCTACTCAGGAGGCTGAGACAGGAGGATCGCTTGAAAGTAGGAGGTGGAGGTTACAGTGAGCCGATATCATGCCATTGCACTCTAGCCTGGGCGACAGAGCAAGACTCTGTCTAAACAAAAATAAAAAAATAAAAATGGGCAAAAGATTTGAATACACATTTCTTAAAAGAAGGCATACAAATGATTAACAGGTTTAAGAAAAGGTATGCAGCATCATCGATCATCAGAGAAATGCAAATCAAACCTACAAAGAGATATCATCTGACCACAGTTAAAATGGCTTCTATCCAAAGATGGGTAATAACAAATGCTGGCGAGGACGTGGATAAAGGGAACCTTCAGACACTGTTAGTAGAAATGTAACTTAGTACAACCAGCACGGACAACAGTTTGGAGGTTCCTCAAAAAACTAAATGTAGAACTACTATAAGATCCAGTAATCTCAATGCTGGGTATATACCCAAAAGAAAGGAAATCAGTATATCAAAGAGATGTTTTCATTCCCGTATTTATTGCAGTGCTATTTACGATAGTCAAGATTTAGAAGCAACCTAAGTGTCCATCAATGATCAGTGTGGATAAAGAAAATGTGCTATGTATACACAATGGAGTACTACTCAGCCATGAAAACGATTGAGATCCTGTCATTTGCAACAACATGGATGGAACTGGAGATTATTATGTCAAGTGAAATAAGCCAGGCACAGCAAGACAAACACTGAATGTTCTCACTTATTTGTGGGACCTAAATATCAAAACAATTGACCTTATGGGCATAGGGAGTAGAAGGACGTAAAGTTATCACAGGCTGGGAAGGGTAGTACGAGGATGGGTAGGGGGTGGGGATGGTTAAAGGGAACAAAAAAATAGAAAGAATGAATAAGACCTAGTATTTGAAAGCATAACAGGGTGACTGTAGTTAATAATAACTTTTTTTTTGGAGGTGTAGTCTGGCTCTGTCACCCAGGCTGTAGTGCAGTGGTGCAATCTCGGCTCCGTGCAGCCTCTGCCTCCCTGGTTCAAGAAATTCTCCTGCCTCGGCCTCCCAAGTAGCTGGGATTACAGGCACACGCCACCACGTGGCTAATTTTTGTATTTTTAGTAGAGACAGGGTTTCACCATGTTCGCCATGCTGGTCTCAAACTCCTGACCTTAGGTGATCCACCCACTTCAGCCTCCCAAAATGCGGGGATTACAGACATGAGCCACCACACCCAGCCTCTTTTATTTATTTATTTATTTAGAGACAGAGTGTCACCCTGTGGCCCAGGCTGGAGTACAATGGTGCGATCTCGGTTCACCACAACCTCTGCCTCCTGGGTTCAAATGATTCTCCTGCCTCAGCCTCCCGAGTAGCTGGGATTACAGGCGCCCTCTACCCACTACCACGCCTGGCTAATTTTTTGTATCTTTAGTAGAGACGAGGTTTCACCATGTTGGCCAGGCTGGTCTCGAACTCCTGACCTTGTGATCCGCCCGCCTCGGCTTCCCAAAGTGCTGGGATTACAGGCATGAGCCACCGCACCCAGACTCTTTTAGTTATTTTTAAATGTACAATTCGGCCAGGCATGGTGACTCACGCCTGTAATCCCAGTACTCACTATGTTGCTCTCATCAAAATCAAGAGACTCCATCTCTACTAAAAATATAAAAATTGGCCGGGCGCGGTGGCTCACGCCTGTAATCCCAGCACTTTGGGAGGCCGAGGCGGGCGGATCACGAGGTCAGGACATCGAGACCATCCTGGCTAACACAGTGAAACCCCGTCTCTACTAAAGAATACAAAAAATTAGCCGGGCGTAGTGGCGAGCGCCTATAGTCCCAGCTGCTCGGGAGGCTGAGGCAGGAGAATGGCGTGAACCCAGGAGGTGGAGGTTGCAGTGAGCCGAGATTGTGCCACTGCACCCCAGCCTGGGCGACAGACCAAGACTCCGTCTCACAAAAAAAAAAAAAAAAAAAATTAACTGGGTGTGGTGGTGCGCACCTGTGGTCCCAGCTACTTGAGAGGCCTAGGTGGGAGGATTGCTCGAGCCTCGGAGGCTGAGGCTGTGGTGAGCCGAAATTGCACCAATGCACTCCAGCCTGGGCAACAGAATGAGACCATGTCTCAAAAAAGAAAGGAAAAAGGAAAAAGGAAAGGAAAGGAAAGCAAAGGAAAGGAAAGAATGGCATAGGACAGCCTTGGAAAATAAAAAATAAAAAACAAAATTAAAAAAAGAAATGAAAAGTAAGCCAGAGACGAAGAGGAAATGTATGCAATACTAAAATCTTGTATCCAAACTATAAAAAGAACTCTTACAAGTCAACTATAAGATGACAAAAAAAATTCAATTTTTAAAATGGGATTTTAAAAATTTGAACAGAAATTTCACAAAAGAAAGTATACAAAATGCCGGGGCTGTGCACAGTGGCTCATGCTTGTAATCCTAGTGCTTTAGGAGGTCAAGGTGGGAGGATCGCTTGAGGTCAGAAGTTTAGCCTGGGCAACATAGTGAGACCCTATCTCTAAAAAAAAAAAAAAAAAAAAAAATCATATAAATTAGCCAGGAGTGGCGGCATGTGCCTGGAGTCCCAGCTACTCAGGAGGCTGAGGTGGGAGGATCGCTTGAGCTCACGAATCCAAGGCTGCAATGAGCTATGATCATGCCACGGCACTCCAGCCTAGACAATGCTGTGTCTAAAAAGGAAGATATTCAAAAGGCCAATAAGCACAAGAAAAGATACTCAACATCATTAGCCACCAGGGAAATGCAAATCAAAACCACAATGATATACCATCACACATCCGTTACAACAGCTGAAATTAAAGACTAGAGATACCAAGAATGGCAACTGGACTCTCATTCAGCACCAGGGGGAAAGTAAACTGATGTACCAGTTTGGGAAACAGCTTGGTTCTTACCATATGATTTAGCAATTCCACACTTAGAGAATGAACATGTACTCACCCAACAACTTGTACATGAGTGTGCATAGCAGTTTTATTCATAACTGCCCCAGAATGAAAGAAACTCAATGTGCATCGACTGGTGAATGGATGAACGGTGTCATATCCTTGTGGTTTAATACTACTCAGCAGTAAAAAGGAATGAACTACCGATACACGTAACATAGAGGAATCTCAAAAGCATGCAGAGGGCAAGCACGGGGCTCATGCCTGTAATCACAGCACTTTGGGAAGCTGAGGTGGGAGGATCACTTGAGCTCAGGAGTTCGAGACCAGCTGGGCAACATAGCAAGACCTCATCCTTATTAAAAATAAAAAAAAATTAGCCAGGCATGGTGATGTGTGTCTGTAGTCCCAGCTCCTCAGGAGGCTGAGGCAGGAAGATGGTTTAGGTCTGGGAGATCAAGCCTGCAGTGAACTAATATCATACCGCTGCACTCCAGCCTGGGCAACAGAGTGAGACCCTGTCTCAAAAAACAGAAAACATGCTGAGCAAAAGAAACCAGACACAAGAGTACATGCCATATGATCCCATGTATGTGAAACTACAGAAAGAGAAATTCTAGTCTAAAATGAGAAAAAGGGCCAGGCGCAGTGGGTGGCTCATGCCTGTAATCCCAGCACTTTGGGAGGCCAAGGCAGGCAGATCACCTGAGGTCAGGAGTTCGAGACCAGCCTGGCCAACTTTAGTTGGCCATCTTTTTAGTAGAGATGGCAAAACTTCATCTCTACTAAAAATTAAAAAATTAGCTGGAAACGATGGTGGATGTCTGTAATCCCAGCTACTCGAGAAGATGGCAGAGAATCCCTTGAACCTGGGAGGTGGAGGTTGCAGTGAGCCAAAATCACACCACTGCACTCCAGCCTGGGCGACACAGTGAGACTCCATAACAAAAATAGAATAAAATAAAAATACAAAAAATTAGCTGGGTGTGGTGAGGGCTGCCAGCTACTCAGGAGGCTGAGGCAGAAGAATCACTTGAACCAGGGGAGTGGAGGTTGCCGTGAGCCCAGATGGCACCACTGCACTCCAGCCTGGGTGACAGAGCGACACTCCATCGCCAAACAAATAAATAATATAAAGTGACAAAAAGCAGGTGCCCAAAAGCAGGTGGTTGCCTAGCACCAGGGATGGGGGTTATGGATAGACTGGAAGGAACAGGAGGGAACAGTTTGGGGTAATGGAATTGATCTCTATCTTGATTGTGGGGGGTTATGAGGGTGTATAAATGTGTCAAAACTGATAGAAACGTATACTTAAACGGGGTGCCTAGTACCACATATAAATTACACCTCAATAACATTGATTTTTTTTTTTTTTAACAAATAATGGGCCAAAATGGCAGGAAATTACTGCTTCTGAAAGCAGAGTTCAGGAATAATGTCCTCTATGACAACACCAGCACACTGTCATGTAGATACGGCTGATGACAGT
Organism: Papio anubis; assembly: GCF_008728515.1. Classification (NCBI taxonomy): domain Eukaryota; kingdom Metazoa; phylum Chordata; class Mammalia; order Primates; family Cercopithecidae; genus Papio; species Papio anubis. The sequence goes on from NC_044979.1 coordinate 142,922,484, forward strand.
TCTTGGGAACAAAATGATGATGGACAAATTGTGAATAACGGCAGTCCTCCATTACCGTCCATGATTTCACAGGTCAGATGCACATTAAACTAACTGTAACCAGAAAATGCAACGAAGCCATGCTGTGATGACTCACGGGGCGGGGAGTTACAGCCTTGGCTCTCTGGCAGGCTCAAGGGGTGAGTGCATGTTGCATGCCTTTGGCCGTAACTGCACGGAATTACAGCCAGCATGGAGCATATGGATTTTCATAGATGGAACTTCCATGCTTCTTCCCAGGAAAACAGCAAAACATCACTTGTTGACAATAGTTTACTCTGCAGGTAGCTATCTTACCCTTTCTGATTCTTGGTGCCGGTTAACATTAAGATAAAGAAAACAGGCCGGGCACGGTGGCTCATGCCTGTTATCCCAGCACTTTGGGAGGCTGAGGCGGGTGGATCACCTGAGGTCAGGAGTTTAAGACCAGCCTGACCAACCCTGAGAAACCCTGTCTCTATGAAAAATACAAAATTAGCTGGGTGTGGAGGCGCATGCCTGTAATCCCAGCTACTTGGGAGGCTGAGGCAGGAGAATCACTTGAACCTGGGAGGCAGAGGTTGCAGTGAACCGAGATCATGCCATTGCACTCCAGCCTGGGCAACAAGAGCAAAACTCCGTCTCAAACAAACTAACAAATGAACAAAAACAGGCCAGGTGCGGTGGCTCAAGCCTATAATCTCAGTACTTTGGAAGGCTGAGGCAGTGGAATCACTTGAGACCAGGAGTTTGAGACCAGATTGAGAAACATAGCGAGACCCCATCTATACAAAAAATTTTTTTAATTAGCCGGGCATGGTGGCACACACCTGCAGTTCCAGCTACTCAGGAGGCTGGGGTGGGAGAGTCACTTGAGCCTGGGAGGTCAAGGTTGCAATGAACTAATGATTGATTGAGTCCCTGCACTCTAGCCTTGGTGACAGAGTGAGACCCCAACCCCACCACCCACCTCCCCCCCCAAAAAAAATAGGGCCAGGCACAGTGGCTCACACCTGTAATGCCAACACTTTGGGAGGCCGAAGCAGGCAGATCACCTGAGGTTAGGAGTCCGAGCCTAGCTTGGCCAACATGGTGAAACCCTGCCTCTACTGAAAATATAAAAATTAGGCGGATATGGTGGTGGGCACCTGTAATCTCAGCTACTTGGGAGGCTGAGACACGAGACTCACTTGAATCCGGGAGGCGGAGGTTGCAGTGAGCCAAGATCATGCCATTGCACTCCAGCATGGGTGACAAGTGAAACTCCATCCCCCGCCCCAAAAAAAAAAAAAAAAAAAAGGCCAGAGACTTCAAAAATAACTAGAATGATTCCAGACAACCTAGAAGGAGGGAATAGCTTCCTCTCACTCTCACTGGGAAATATGCAGAGATAAGATAATTGTCTTTATGACTCCGAAAATGCTTAAGACACGAACAACATGTAAACAAATAACTCCTACGAGAGCTTCTGAATTCACACATGATCCCATTTCATCCTTGCAAGAACACTGGGCAATAGATAATATCTTAAAATTTCCATTTTACAAATAAAAAATTCCCAGCCAGACGTGGCAGTTCACACCTGCCATCCCACCACTTTAGAAGAGCAAGACGGAAGGATCACTTGGAACCAGGAGTTCGAGACCAGCCTGGGCAACAAAGCAAGACTCTGTTTCTATAAATTTTTTTTTTTTTTTGAGGTGAAGTCTTGCTGTGTTACCCAGGCTGGGGTGCAGTGGTGCGATCTCGGCTCACTGCAACCTGTGCCTCCTGGGTTAAAGTGATTCTCCTGCCTCAGCCACCTGTGTAGCTGGGACTACAGGCGTGTGTCACCACACCTGGCTATCTATTAATGTTTTTTTAAATTAAACTTCAAAATAAAGGCCTGGCATGGTGGCTCACACCTGTAATCCCATCACTTTGGGCTGAGGTAGGCGGATCACCTGACGTGAGGAGTTTGAGACCAGCCTGGCCAACATGGTGAAACCCCGTCTCTACAAAAAATACTTTAAAAATTAGCCAGGTGTGGTGGTGGGTGCCTGTAGTCCCACCTACTCGGGAGGCTGAGCCAGGAGAATCGCTTGAACCTGGGAGGCAGAGGTTGCAGTGAGTCAAGATGATGCCACTGCACTCCAGCCTGGGCAATGGAAGGAGACCCCGTCTCAAAAATAAATAAATACATACATACATACATAAAGATAAAAATAAAGTATCTCTTCTCATTGCCATCATGTCTGAGTCAGAGTCTCCAAAGAGCCTGAACAAATAAAAAATTTCAGACTCAGGTCAGGTGCGGTGGCTCACACCTGTAATCACAGCACTTTGGGAGGCCAAGGTGGGCGGATCACAAGGTCAGGAGATTGAGACCATCCTGGCTAACTCGGTGAAACCCCCGTCTCTACTAAAAATACAAAAAAAAAATTAGCCTGGTGTGGTGGTGGGTGCCTGTAGTCCCAGCTACTCGGGAGGCTGAGGCAGGAGAATGGCATTAACCCAGGAGGCAAAGCTTGGAGTGAGCCAAGATTGCACCACTGCACTCCAGCCTGGGCCGCAGAGCGAGACATCGTTTCAAAAAAAAAAAATTCCAGACTCAGAGAGGTTACTCGAGCTTACCCGCCTTGGATGTGACACCAACCACAGAGGGGTTGAGGGGTCTGGAAAGAACCTTGCACTCCTGCTAAGATCACCAAGCTCTGCTTCCAATACTGCCTTCTTCCAACATCTCAAAGGGCTTATGAGGACCGTCCTAAGAAGGAGGCTGTAACTGACAGCGATTATCCACCTCCCCCAAGAGGACCAGCATGGAGAATAAGCTCATCGAGGCCAATGCCCTTGTTTTAGATGCCTTCCAGATTATTCCAGGATCTCATCTCAGATAAGTGTCTATCTTAAGCTCTCTCTCCTGTTCACCGTCTAACGTCTCCCATGCACTGCACCCTCTAACTCAGGGCCTGACATCTGTAAGATCCCTAAATCCCCATCCTGTTCTGTAAGCAGCCCTTCAATTTCTACTTCACTGAAACATGACTATTCCCTCAGGACACTGCTTCCCTAAAGCACTGTGAGTAGTGGTCTTTTTCTGTCCCATGCAAGCCCCCATAAACCACGCTCTACTGTCTTAGAGAAGGAACACTAATTGCCGCATCAAGACTATTGTTACTCTCTTTTTTTTTTTTGAGACTGAGTCTGGCTCTGTCGCCCAGGCTGGAGTGCGGTGGCCGGATCTCAGCTCACTGCAAGCTCTGCCTCCCGGGTTCACGCCATTCTCCTGCCTCAGCCTCCCGAGTAGCTGGGACTACAGGCGCCCGCCACTTCGCCCGGCTAGTTTTTTGTATTTTTTAGTAGAGACGGGGTTTCACCTTGTTAGCCAGGATGGTCTCGATCTCCTGACCTCGTGATCCGCTCGTCTCGGCCTCCCAAAGTGCTGGGATTACAGGCTTGAGCCACCGCGCCCGGCCAAGACTATTGTTACTCTCATTTCCGTTTTGTTTTTGTTTGTTTCTTTCGAGACAGGCTGTTGTTCTGTCATCCAGGCTGGACTGCAATAGTGCGATCATAGCTCACTGATCCTCGGACTCCTGGGCTCAAACAATCCTCCTGCCTCAGCCTCCTGAGTAGCTGGGACTACAGGTGCACATCACCATGTCCGGCTAATTTTTATTTTTGTAAAGATGGGGTCTCACTCTATTGCCCAGGATGATCTCAAACTCCTGGCTTCAAGCCATCCTCCCACCTCCACTTCCTAAAGTGTTGGGATTACAGTTATAAGCCACTGTGCCCAGCCCAGACTCATTTATCTAATTACTGACTTGACATCTCTACTTGAAGGTGTACTTAGCAATTGTTTTTTGTTTTTTGATTTTTGTTTTTGAGACACAGTCTCACTCTGCTGCCCAGCCTGGAGTGCAGTGGCATGATCTTGGCTCACTGCAACCTCCCCCTCCTGGGTTCAAGCAATTCTTGTGCCTCAGCCTCCCTAGTAGCTGGGATTACAGGCATGCACCACTATGCCCAGCTAATTTTTGTATTTTTAGTAGAGACGGGGTTTCACCATGTTGGCCAGACCGGTCTCGAACTCCTGACCTCAAGTGATCTGTCTGCCTCGGCCTCCCAAAGTGCTGGGATTACAGGCGTGAGCCACTGCGCCCGGCCAGCAATTATTTTAAGAGTAGGGGTCTTGCTATGTTGCCAAGGCTGGTCTTGAGCTCCTGGCCTCAAGCGATGCTCCCGCCTTGGCCTCCTAAAGCGCTGGGATTATAGACATGAGCCCCTGTGCCCAGCAGGAGCAGTTTTTTAGTCAGTTATTCATTTGCCCACTAAAACCTAAACTTCCTGAGGCCAGGAACACATTGTACTTTTTTTTTTTTTTTTTTCTCTGAGATGGAGTGTAGCTCTGTTGCCCAGGCTGGAGTGCAGTGGCGCCATCTTGGCTCACTACAGTCGCTGCCTCCCAGGTTCAAACGATTTTCCTGCCTCAGCCTCCTGTGTAGCTGGGATTACAGGCATCCGCCACCACACCCGGTTAATTTTTTTATTTTTGGTAGTGACGGGGTTTCACCACGTTGGCCAGGCTAGTCTCCAACATCTGACCTCAAGTTATCCGCCCGCCTCGGCCTCCCAAAGCGATGGGATTACAGGCGTGAGCCACTGTGCCCAGCCACGGGACCCACTTTACTCTTAATTTCCCCAAATCCTAGAACAGTGCGTGGCCCACAGGAAATCCACAGAATATATCTGCAGAATGAATGAATGGCTTGCCAAAAGAATTAGGGCAAATAAGTAGATATCGAGTAAACGTCCTGAAGGGGTGGCCTGCCCCTCCACACCTGTGGGTGTTTCTCGTAAGGTGGAACGAGAGACTTGAGAAAAGAAATAAGACACAGAGACAAAGTATAGAGAAAGAAAAGCGGGGGCCCAGGGGACCGGCGCTCAGCTTACAGAGGACCCACGCCGGCACCGGTCTCTGAGTTCCCTTAGTATTTATTGATAATTATCTTTACCATCTTAAAGATAAGGGAGTGGCAGGACAATAGGATCATTTTTAGGGAGGAAATTAGCAGTAAGACATAAGAACAAAAACCTCTGTGATATGAATAAGTTCAAAGGAAAATCCTGTGCCTTGAGATAAACTTTTTAGCAACATTGTTTCATCCTATCACATGGGGATAAACCTTGGACAATACCTAGCTTTCCTAGGCAGAGGTCCCTGCGACCTTTGGCCGTGTACGTGTCTCTGGGTAGTTGAGATTAAGAGAATGGTGATAACTTTTAACCAGCAAGCTACCTTCAGGCATTTGTTTAACAAAGACACATCCTGCACAGCCCAAAATCCATTAAACCTTGAGTCACCGCAACACATGTCTCTTGCAAGGACAAGGTTGGGGGTAGGGTCACAGATTAACAGCATCTCAAATACAAAACAAAATGGAGTCTCTTATGTCTACTTCTTTCTATATAGACACAGTAACAGGCTGATCTCTTTCTTTTCCCCACACGTCCACAACCACCTACCCCATACCCTCTTAAGCTCTGGGGAGATGGCGGCTCCTGTGGGGTCCGGTATGGGGGTCTCCGTTCCTTTCATCCTTCCGCCTCGTGGGGGAGTCAAGTCTCCGCAGGCGGAGAGCCCGGATGCAGGCGCGGCTAGGCGGCCCTCTCTGTGGTGAGCCCCCGGGTCCCTCCTCCACAGCACCCGGAGTGCCTCTATGGTTCTTCCTGTCCTTAGTCGGGAGGGGGCGCTGTGCGCAGGCGCAAGGTGACGCCGCGGCAGGACCGGAAGGAGTGTAGCGGCTGCCTCAGCGGCAGCGACGGAGCTCGCAGCTGTGGCTTCTGAAGAGTAAGCGGCGCGGTACCGAAGGCCGCCGAACCCGCCTGGCTAGCCGGCGAGTTGAGTAGCGAGTGAGTGTCGGTCGCGGGGCGCGCTTGAGCTCCTGGGCGGGTCTGTGAGGCGAGGCGGCCTCTCTGCGGGACGCCTCCGTGGAGCTCCGGGGGTGGGGGCGGGGGCGCGGGCCGTGAGGGCCGCCGACCTGAGGGGCGCGGGCCGAGGCCCGGGCGGGATCGGGCCAAAGGACTGGGCTGGGCGTCTCGAGCCCCGTGCGGAGGCGAGGCGGGAGCGACAAAGGCGCTGAGCGACTGGGCGACCCCCTCCCGCCTCTTCGCGAAGTTTCGCGGGCCGGCCCTTTGGGTCAGCTGCGCGAGGGCGATAGCCCGGGAGACCGCGCTTCCCTCCCCTGGGCCGGAGGTCGCCGCGGAGGCGGGGTCCGTGCACCCGAGCGCGGCCTGGATAAGCGGCGGGAGGCGGCCGGTCCCTGTGAACCCCAGCCCAGGCGGGCGGCTTTTTTCCACCTCTCCCCTCACATCTGGAGCGGGTGGTGTTCCGCGAAAGTTGGCGACTGTCACCGGGCACTCGCGAGGGCGCCGCAAGTGCGTCAAACCCTTCTGCGGGGCGCTGGGGGCTGGCCCGGCTCGGGTGCCCGGGCGCTGGGCAGGGAGCGAGGCCGCTGTCCCCGCGTCGAGGTGGCCCGGCTCCCGGTGTAACGGGACCAGGGATCCAAGACTTTGGGCCCCTTGCAACCAACCCTGGAGCGTGCGCGGCGTGCGGGTTACAGAAATTTCTGACAAATCTGCCTGGGCTCTGTGCGTCCCTGAGGGCCTGGCTAGCAGTTGTCCCCGGTACTTCGATCGTGCAAAAAGAACGTTCTTTTTTCTGTTCTTTTTTTTTTTTTTTTTTTTGAGACGAAGTCTTGCTCTGTTGCCCAGGCTGGAGTGCAGTGACGCGATCTCTGCTCACTGCAACCTCCGCCTCCCTGCGTCAAGGAATTCTGCCTCAGCCTCACAGGGATTGCTTCAGCTGGGATTCCAGGCATGTGCCACCACACCTGGCTAATTTTTGTATTTGTAGTAGAGACAGGGTTTCACCATGTTGGCCAGGCTGGTCTCGAACTTCTGACCTCAGGTGATCCCTTCTTCGGCCTCCCAAAGTGCTACATAGTCTTTTCAAAAAACGTGTCAGCTGTGTTCTCCCGGGGCCCTTGGGCCCTTCAGTAAGAAGCGCCCTGGCTGAAAATCCACACGTTCACCTACAGAAGAAGCACTGTGATGTAGAGGGTGAGCAGGGCAGAGGGCCTCACAGTGGCCCTCACACACACCTGGCTCCAGCTTGGCCAGGCCATTTTGCGCTCGTGGGCCTGTGCCTCACCTCAAAAATGGGGTTTCTTCCCTTATGAAGAAGACCCATGAATTAATAATGGAATTGCCAGGAATGCTAAAAACTAAGTTTGGTGTATTGTTTTCAAGCTGTTACTCCTGGAAGGGGCTGGGTTGGCATTGTTTTAGAGGTTAGGAGCCAAACATCAGCTCATCTATTCTCCAGCTGTTTTTAATCCTCCAGCTTCCTGCAATAGTCAGGCACAAGGTCTTAGAAAAATGGGTTTGTGCTGCTGTATGTTTTGGTGGGCAATAGTTAGGCACACTAATATGTATCACCTTTGTTTACTGAATGGGATGCAGGTGGGGGACCAGAGCACATCCGCGTCCCTCGGAAACGGTGGCGTTTAAATGTAATATGTCCCTTCAGTTCCTCTCTGCCCCCCCCCCCCCCCCCCCCTGATTGTGCTTTTTTTTTTTTTTTTTTTTTTGGGAGACGGAGTCTGGCTCTGTTCAGGCTCAAGTGCCGTGGTGTGATCTCTGCCCACTGCAACCTCCACCTCCCAGGTTCAAGTGATTCTCCTGCCTCAGCGTCCCGAGTAGCTAGGATTACAGGCGTGCGCCACCATGGCCGTCTAAGTTTTTTTTTTTTTTTTTTTTTTTTTTTGAGACGGAGTCTCGCTCTGTCGCCCAGGCTGGAGTGCAGTGGCCGGATCTCGGCTCACTGCAAGCTCCGCCTCCCGGGCTTACGCCATTCTCCTGCCTCAGACTCCCGAGTAGCTGGGACTACAGGCGCCTGCCACCTCGTCGGGCTAGTTTTTTGTATTTTTTAGTAGAGACAGGGTTTCACCGTGTTAGCCACGATGGTCTCGATCTCCTGACCTCGTGATCCGCCCGTCTCGGCCTCCCAAAGTGCTGGGATTACAGGCTTGAGCCACCGAGCCCGGCCTTTTTTTTTTTTTTTTTTTTTTTTTTTTTTAAGAGACGGAGTCTGGCTCTGCTGCCCAACTCCTGGGTTTAAGTGACCTTCGGTCTCCCAAAGCGCAAGAATTACAGGCTTGAGCCACCGTGCTCTTGCAGAACATTCTTTACACGCTGAGAAGGGAGAGAGGAACGGGAAGATTTTATGAAACATCTCAATTTAGTCTGCTTGCTTTGAGGAAGAAGGCTAATAAATGGCCTGGCTTTGCCTTGATTTTGTGTTTCATAATTTATTGCGCCTGGGGTATGGGGAGTAGTGGTGGGTTTCAGGAAATGCCTGGAGAGTCTAGGCCAGATTTTGTACCCCCTGGCAAACCTCGTTGGAGGCTTTAGATTTTTACCCTGATTAGAGAAGCAGCAGCTAATAGAAGAGAACCCCTGAATCCCTTGTGGAGAAATCTTAAAGAAGGGTTAGGTATGAGTGAGACAGACTAAAAGTTAATGAATAGAGTAGTTGAGAGAGCTGGTGTTTGCTAGCTGTCCTTCTGTCACTAACTCTACTACGAGCTACTATTTAATGTGTTTAAAGAATTATAGGCTTTCCTATATTTTAGATCTTTAGAGACATAATTCATTCTCATACCTGATGTCATCATTATAGCTGCATTATTGTCCAAGATAATAACGTAGCCGGGCATGGTGTGGCTTATGCCTGTAATCCCAGCACTTTAGGGGGCTGAGGCCAGCGGATCACCTGAGGTCAGGAGTTCGAGACCAGCCTGGCCAACATGATGAAACCCTGTCTCTACTAAAAATACAAAAGTTAGCCAGACGTGGTGACGCATGCTTGTAATCTCAGCTACTCGGGAGGCTGAGGCAGGAGAATCTCATGAACCCGGGAGGCAGAGATTGCAGTGATCCGAGATCGTGCTATTGCGCTCCAGCCTGGCTGACAGAGCGAGACTCTGTCTCAAAAATAGTAATAAACTTTAAAAAAGAAACTGAGGTGCTGAAAAATAGTCTCAAAACTTGTAAGGGTCAGCTTGGAACTTGAACTCAGTTTGGACCCAGAGTTCGTGCCAGTAATTATCCTGCTATAATTAGTGAGTGCTATTTATTCTGAAAGTACATCTACTATTGAAGAGCATCTACTATGTGCCATCCAGTGTGCTACGTCCTGGGGCTTTGGGATCAAGTAACACTTTGATTCTGCCTTCTTGGAACTTAAGTTTTAGCAGAGGCGACCGAAATTACACAGTTTCCTAAATAAGTGTATGAAATTATTGTTGTAAGTACTTTGAAGAAATGAGGTACGTTGTGTGATTGAACTAGGGAGGAACATCTAGGGGATAGTCAGGAACAGTTTTTCTCTGAGGAGAAAGCAAAGAACCGAAGAGAGTTAATTTGGTCCAAGAGACAGTGAAGAAGAGTAGTCCAGCTGGGGAAGAGCCTGCAGTGGAAGGAAGAAGCAAATCGTGGAACTGAACCATTGCTACTACCGAGTGGTGAATGCGGGGGGAAAAGGTAAGGCCCGCTATGTCAGCAAGGTCAGGTGATGGTAGCATTTTGTAGGCCATGGTAAGGATTTTGGTTCCACCACGGTGAGATTTGTGGTTGGAGCCTGCAAGGCAGTACTTGGGCTAGAAGCAGAAGCATGTCCTTTGGTCACAGAAGATTTAGTTCTAAAAAGATCATTGAAAACATTGATTTTACCCTCCACCCATGAGGATGAAGAAAATCTTGATGTTTTATGTTAAACTGTTTAGCCCGCCCACTGAAGATATTGAGTTTAATTTTTGATTTAAAACCTTTCCTATTGTAAAAATGCACTGATAATAGGATTCTTAGAATTTTTAAACTCTAGACTAATTGTTTGCATATTTATATCCATAATCATGGATGTTATTTTACTGTAGTTATTTTGTCCACTTATTAAAGTTAACACAATTTTCATTTTCTTTCCCTGAACTCATCATCTGCTTTGTTCTTCCTTAATAGCATCACCATCCTATGGTCACCTGATCTCAGCATCTAGGTCAACTTTGATTCCTTCTTCTTGCCCTGATGGCCAATGACATACACAGATCCCATTGACTCTAACTCTGCAATCAGTGTCTTGTATTGTTTTCCTCCCTGTAGATACTGTTTTCCTCCCCCTAGGTACTGTTGGCTCTTGTTTCCTGGGTTTCCTGGCACCAGTTGTCTCCTGCAGGCCATCTTAACGCATTGCAGCCAGGTTGATTTTTCTAAAGCACAGCTGTCATTGCGTTGCTTCCCGTTGGCTAGAAAATAAAATCTGAGCTCTGTTTCAGTTATCTGTTGATGCATAACAAACCACCTGAATACTCACTGGCTTCATAGAGTAATTTTGTTTGTTGACAGTTTTATGAGTCAGGAGAATTGGGAAGTGCTGACCTGGGCCATTTTTCTCTGGTCCACATGCTATCCTTAGAGGTGGCCAGTGCTGGAGCATCCGCTTCCATAATGGCTTCTTCGTTCACATGCCTTGTCAAAGACGACTGGAAGACTGGTCTCAGCTGGCTCTTTCCCTCCGCATGTAGTGTCAGGGCTTTCTGTGTGATCTCTCAGCAGGGTTTTCAGACTTTTTACCTGATGTCTCTGGGCCCAGGAACCCTAAGTGAAAGCTGCTGTGCCTTTTGTTTTCTTTCCTTCTCTTTTTTCTTTTCTTTTCTTTTTTTTTTTTTTTGAGACAGAGTCTCCTCCTGTCGCACAGGCTGGAGTGCAGTGGCACAATATCAGCTCACTGCAACCTCTGCCTTCTGGGTTCAAGCAATTCTTGTGCCTCAGTTTCCAGAGTAATTGGGATTACAGGCATGTGCCATCACACCCAGCTAATTTTTGTATTTTTTTAGTAGAGTTGGGGTCTGCTGTGCTTTTAAAGGATAAGCCCAAATCTGACACAGCTCTCACTTTGGCTTGATATGGCTATTCTTGCTCAACCTTCCCTGGCTACCTGCCCTTCCCCTATAGTCTCTTTATTGCTCTAGTAACTTTATTCTCTGATTGATGGGGCTCTGAGTTCTTTGAAACAAAAATCCATGTGAGAGTTTCTTTTGATGTATTCCCGATGATGCATAACCAATTCTTGTTATATAAAATGCTGTAGTACAGTCAGGTCTCCGTATCCACAGCTTTCGCATCTGGATATGGGGATCTGACAGTAAACTTTTTCTGTATTGATTTAATATTGATTATATTAGTACAGACTTAGGATGGATATCCAAAGAATGGTTAGGATGAGCAAGTGGTATTTGAATGAAAAACAATCGTTTATAGGCATTTTTAAAAACATGCTAGGAAGAGGTATTGTGGAGGCCTGGTATGACATGGGCATGTCATCTTCCCGCCTGTGACTAGCTCTGCTTTGCCCACTTTTTCTTTTCTTTCTTTTTTGAGACAGAGTCTCTCTGTCACCCAGGCTGGAGTGCAGTGACACAGTCTAGGCTCGCTGCAACCTCTGCATCCTGGGTTCAAGCAATTCTCCTGCCTCAGCCTCCTGAGTAGCTGGGACTACAGGCACCTGCAACCACGCCTGACTGGTTTTTGTATTTTTAGTAAAGACGGGGTTTCACCATGTTGGCCAGGCTGGTCTCGAACTCCTGACCTCAAATAATTCACCCACCTCGGCCTCCCAAAGTTTTGGGATTACAGGTGTGAGCCACCATGCCTGGCCTGCTTTGCCCACTTTTTGCTGGAAAGTCAAAGGGATTAACTCATTAAATTTGAAAGTCTTTAATAACCCCCAAATCTGTTGCAGAAGTGGCAGACATATTTACAGAAAGTATTCTGGAGAGCCAGGGGCACTACAGAGCCCCAGGATCATGCAGTAGTAGTTTAGGAGCATATACATAAGGAAAAATGGAGAAGCAACCTGAATAGAACAAGGAGAAGAAAATGATTTGTAGAAGACAGACTTAAGCATTCTGGTCACGAGGCAGTGAAGGTGAGATTTTGAAAACCAGAAAATTGGGTGAGAGAACCATGAGTGATTCTCTTTTCTTCTTGACTTCCTTGTTTTCCATATTATCTGTAATGGGCAATGCTTGATAACTGAAGAAAATCCTAATTGTTGCCTAGGCCATGTTTCCTGACTCTGGTTTTATAGCCATGATGAATAATAGCTCCAGTCTTTGACAGAGGAAGAAGTTTTTGGAGCCACTCATTCAACAACTGTGCTAGGCATTGAAAATACAACTATAAATAAGAAAAGAGGCCAGGCACGGTGGCTTTTGCCTGTAATCTCACCACTTTGGTGAGTGTCGGGGGGGGGGGGGTGTGGATCACCTGAGGTCAGGAGTTCAAGACCAGCATAAGATGGTGAAATGCCATCTCTACTAAAAATACAAAATTAGCTGGGCATAGTGGCAACATGCCTGTAATCCCAGCTACTTGGGAGGCTGAGACAGGAGAATTGCTTGAACCCTAGAGGCGGAAGTTGCAGTGAACTGAGATTGCACCATTGCACTTCAGCCTGGGCAACAAGAGCAAAACTTCGTCTCAAAAAAAAAAAAAGTAACTTGGAATGGGAAAATAAAGATTTTTTTTTCCCCTTGAATTGTATTTTATTAATAAACACTGCATTTCCTATGTACTTGTGATTACAGTGCTCCTATTTTGATGGCATTTACCATATACAAAGTGGCTTCTCTTATTTTTCAACATAGCCTTATAATGTAAGAATAGATCTTGCCATTTTTCTGTTTCTCAGGTAGCAGTTAAAAAAATAACATAATGTAACACTTAGTATATGTCAGGCACTATGCTAAAACTTTATGTAATTCAACTGATTTAGTTTTTAAAAAGTGTTTATTTATTTTTATTTATTTATTTATTTATTTATTTATTTATTGAGACGAAGTCTCGCTCTGTCGCCCAGGCTGGAGTGCAGTGGCGCAATCTTGGCTCACTGCAAGCTCCGTCTCCCGGGTTCACGCCATTCTCCTGCCTCAGCCTCCCAAGTAGCTGAGACTACAGGCACCTGCCACCACACCCGGCTAATTTTGTGTGTGTGTGTGTGTGTGTGTGTGTGTGTTTAGTAGAGACAGTGGGGTTTCACCATGTTAGCCAGGATGGTCTCGATTTCCTGATCTCTTGATCCGCCTGCCTCGGCCTCCCAAAGTGCTGGGATTATAGGTGTGAGCCACCGCACCGGCCAAAAGTTTTTATTTTTTTTTAATTAATGAATTTTTTTGGAGGTAGGTTCTCCCTCTGCCACTGCCAGCAGTGGTGCTCTCATAACTCGCTTGCAGCCTTGAACTCCTGGGCTCAAAGGATCCTCTTGCCTCAGCTTCCACAGTCAAGCTGGGACTTGGGTACATGCCTGTCTACCTAGCCGCAAGTAATTTTAAAACAACTGCATTCTCATTTTACAAATGAGGAGATTGGCCCAGGAGATTGAACAATTTCTTTGGAGCCACTGATTGACTAAATGCTGAAACCAAGATTTAAACATAGGCAGTATGATCGGAAGCCCAGATGAAGAGACTGAGTGTCAGAGAGTTACATGACCTGATACAGAGACTTGCATTTAGTCAAGAGGAAAAATTCCATCATCAGACTTCTTTTCTTCTCACAAGTTGGGGCCACTGGTGTGCCACTCATGAGGACTTTTTTAAACCGTTACTAGTAATCTGCTTAACTACAAGCCTGACATTTCAACTAAATTAGCTGTAAAATGACCACATCTCCCTTTGATTTCCAGTGTAAAATTGAAGGAAGCCAGTTGTGGCCAAAGGAAAGATAAGAAATTTGGCTTGAGGCCAGGTGCGGTGACTCACGCGTGTTATCCCAGGACTTTGGGAGGCCGAGGCAGGCAGATCACCTGAAGTCAAGAGTTCAAGATCAGCCTGGCCAACATGGCGAAACCACTTCTCTACTAAAAATACAAAAATTAACCAGCATGGTGGCACGCATGTGTCGTCCCAGCTACTCAGGGAGGCTGAGGCAGGAGACTTGCTTGAACCTGGGAAATGGAGGTTTCAGTGAGCTGAGATCGTGCCACTGTACTCCAGTTTGGGTGACAAAGCAAGACTCTGTCTCAAAAAAAAAAGACATTTGGCTTGAAAATAGTGTTCAAAATACTTTTTAAAAATCTGGCTGGGCACGGTGGCTCACACCTGTAATCCCAGCACTTTGGGAGGCCAAGACTGGCAAATCACGAGGTCAGGAGTTTGAGACCAGCCTGGCCAACATGGTGAAATGCCATCTCTACTAAAAATACAAAAAACTAGCTGGTGTGGTGGTGGGCACCTGTAATCCCAGCTACTCGGGAGGCTGAGGCAGGAGAATCGCTTGAACCCAGGAGGCAGGGGTTGCAGTGAGCTGAGATTGCACCACTGCACTCCAGCCCAGGTGACAGTGGGAGACTCCATCTCAAAACAAAAAAATCTTATTTGGGGAAAAAAAGAACTTAAATTAGATGCAGTTCAAATTTGATACCAGAACTGTTCTTTTAAGTATCATGCTAGTTATAAATAACATCAGTATCATTATTTCAAATGAGAGACCCAAACTTAGGCTGGTATATGTCAATTTTAAAAATGGGAATACCTGGGGCCAGGCATGGTGGCTCATGCCTGTAATCCCAGCACTTTGGAAGGCTGAGGCGGGATCACCAGAGGTCAGGAGTTCGAGACTAGCCTGGCCAACGTGGTGAAACCCTGTGTCTACTAAGAAATACAAAATTTAGCCAGGCATGGTGGCATATGCCTGTAATCCCAGCTACTCTGGAGGGTGAGGCAGGAGAATCGCTTGAACCCTGGATGCAGAGGTTGCAGTGAGCCGAGATCATGCCATTGCACTCTAGCCTGGACGACAAGAGCGAAACTGTCTAAAAAAGAAAAAAGGAATACCTTTGTTCAGTTATCAATGCCAGAAAGTTCTGTTGTAAAACTTTTATAAGTTGAGAAAATACTGATATTATCTGACTATTAATTCTTTGTAGACGTTTAATGAGAAGCCCCAATCTGGGGCTTACTGCCTCTGAGGCACAGTGCTTTCTCCTAGGAAGGCAAAGAAAATTGAGATTTTCTCAGAGAGGAAGAAAAGGATTGAATTGCTTAAACCTGGGAGATGGAAGTTGCAGTGAGCTGAGATCACACCACTGCACTCCAGCCTCGGTGACAGAGCAAGAAGCACATTTAAATTTTGTGTTTACCGTAATTTGGTGTTTGTGGAGATTCTTTCTCGTCTAGTTTTTTTGTAACTGTTGTCCATGGAATTTTTTCTGTTACTATGTGACAATTTGAGGCTATGCAAAGACTATTCTGCTGTTACTACTACTGTCTTCCCAGAATTTCCTTGTGGGTTTGTTTTATTTTATTTTTTATTTTATTTTATTTTTTTGAGACAGAGTTTCACTCTTGTTGCCTAGGCTGGAGTGCAATGGCTCCATCTCGGCTCACCACAACCTCCATCTCCCCAATTCAAGCGATTCTCCTACCTCAGCGTCCCGAGTAGCTGGGATTACAAGCGTGCGCCACCACGCCCAGCTAATTTTTGTGTTTTTAGTAGAGACGGTTTCACCGGGTTGGCCGGGCTGGTCTCAAACTCCTGAGCTCAGGTGATCTACCCGCCTCCGCCTCCCAAAGTGCTGGGATTACAGGCATGAGCCACTGGGCCTGGCCTTTTGTTTTGTTTTTTTTTTGCCCTAATAGAGACAAGATCTCACTATATTTTCCAGGCTGGTCTTAAACTCCTGGGCTCAAGTGATCCTCCTGCTTCAGCCTCCCAAAGTGCTAGGATTACAGACATGAGCTACCGCACCTGGTAATTTTTTTTTTTTTAATCAAAGTCTGGACGTTATGACTGAAAAAACTGGAGGTTCCAAATGGTACTCCTCCATTGTGGTTTAAGTTTTTTAGGTGTGCAAATTAGAGTACCGGCAGATCATCTTGATCCTGTCATGGTTTGGTCTGTATTAAGTCTATTTTCATTTTGCTCTTAACCTTTAAGATTTGGCTTTCCTAGGATCTCAGATGAAAGCTTGGTGTTTACCAGCACTCCTCTACTTTAGTTGGGCTTGACCTTTAATCTCTCTCAACAGGCTGGGAGTGATGGCTTATGCCTGTAATCCCAGTACTTTGGGAGGCCAAAGCAGGTGCATCACCTGAGGTCAGGAGTTCGAGACCAGCCTGGCCAACATAACAAAATCCGCTCTGTACTGAAAATACAAAAATTAACTGGGCATGGTGGTGCGTGCCTGTAGTCCCTGCTACTTGGGAGGCTGAGGCAGGAAACTGGCTTGAACCCAGGAGGCGGAGGTTGCGGTGAGCCAAGATTGCACCATTACTGCAGCCTGGATGGCAGAGCAAAACTCCATCAAAAAAAAAAAAAAAAAATCCCTCTCAACAATACATGTTTGCTGAGATCTCTGCTCAGCTCTTTAGCTTTTCTGCTATTGGATTTTGGGGAGTCTAGTCCTGCATGTATGTAGCATAGGTCAGCAACTTAGTCGGGGGGGGGGTGAGGAGGTTATTATTCTGGTTTTTGGAGATTTCTTTCTCAGTGGATTCTTCCTTGCTAGAATTTTGTCCCTTAAGTCTCAGCTACTTTGGCAGCCCCAAACTCCGACCTTCAACTCCTCAGCCCATTGAAATTGCTGTTTCTGCCTCAGGTCCATTTTTTCACAGTTAAGATTTGGGAAGTGCCTTCAGGAGACAAAAAATGCAGGATAAATGGGTCCTGTCCTAATGTGCTTCTCATTTTTCACGGATCAGAGCCCCTGAAATCCTGCCAGCTGGGTTTTCTCCATTGCCTTCAAAGATGTGTTTTATATATTTGGTCTTTTTATAGTGGATTTGTAAGAAGAGGCAAAGAGTTGGTCCACTACAGGCTATTAATACTTTGTCATGGCCAGAACCAAAATCTCTATAAAGTAAGGTGAATAATCATGCCAGGATTATAGGGATGTTGTTAGGATTAGATGTGTTATGCATGTAAAGGGATAAGAAAAATGGCTCATACATAGCAGCATCCTCATTTTGGCTTGTAATTTTATGCTGTCTGTTAGCTTCTGGAACAAGACCCAAGGACATTATCATTGTACAACTATCTGGTGAATATCAGTCTCTAAACATACACACTCTAAACATACATATGCACCCTCTATAGTTGTATAGCATTTTAATTTCACCTTTTAAACATTTTTTCAAAGTTGTGCCACAGACATTCGTTTCCTGAAATTAAGACCCTGTGTCATTATTTTCTGTGCTATATGTGTTGTTTCTGTAATTCCACCTGTATTAGTCAGCTCAAGCCAACTGATACCATAGACTAACAAAATAGCATCAACTGGGTGACATTTAAAACAAATTTATTTTCTCACAGTTCTGGAATTTGGAAGTCTGAGAATAGAGTTTCAGCATTGTTGGATTCTGGTTATTTCTCTTCCTGGATCTCAGACAACTACCTTCTGCCTGTGTTCTCACATGATGGAGAGAAAAAGCAAGCTCTCTGGTATCTCTTCTTCTCAGTGTGCCCAGCCATCATGAGGGCCCCACCTCCACGACTTCATCTAATTCTAATCACCTCCCACAGACTCCGTCTCCAAATATTGGAGGTCAGAGCTTCAGTATAGGAATTTGGAGGCCAGGCGTGACACAGTTTAGAGCACGACTCATTTCTTTAGACTCAAGGGTTTTTTTGTTTGTTTGTTTTTGTTTTAGTTTTTTGAGACATGTCTCTGTCACCCAGGCTGGAATCCAGTGGCATACTCATGGCTCACTGCAACATCAAACTCCTGGGTTCAGGAGATCCTCCTGCTTCAGACTCCTGAGTAGCTAGAACTATAGGTGCATGCCACCCCGCCCAGCTAAATTTTTTATTTTTATTTTTATTTTTATTTTTATTTTTTTTTTTTTGAGACGGAGTCTCGCGCTGTGTCACCCAGGCTGGAGTGCAGTGGCGCGATCTCGGCTCACTGCAAGCTCCGCCTCCCAGGTTCACGCCATTCTCCTGCCTCAGCCTCCGAGTAGCTGGGACTACAGGCGCCCGCCACCACGCCCGGCTAGTTTTTTTTGTATTTTTAGTAGAGACAGGGTTTCACCATGTTAGCCAGGATGGTCTCGATCTCCTGACCTCGTGATCCACCCGCCTCGGCCTCCCAAAGTGCTGGGATTGCAGGCTTGAGCCACCGCGCCCGGCCTATTTTTATTTTTTGTAGAGACGGGGTCTAGCTATATTTCCCAGGCTGGTCTTGAACCCCTAACGTCAAGTGATTCTCCCACCTTGGTCTCCCAAGGATTGGTTTCCTGGATTACAAGTGTGAGCCATTGTGTCCAGCCAGGATTCGTGTTTCTATTTCTTTTTTTTTTTTTTCTTTTTTTTGAGATGGAGTCTTGTTCTGTCACCCAGGCCGGAGTGCAGTGGTGCGATCTCGGCTCACTGCAACCTCTGCCTCCTGGGTTCAAGCAATTCTCCTGCCTCGGCCTCCCGAGTAGCTGGGGTTATATGTGCATGTCGCCACACCTGGCTAATTTTTTTTTTTTTTTTTTTTGTATTTTAGTAGAGACGGGGTTTCACTCATGTTGCCCAGACTGGTCGCAAACTCCTGAGCTCAGGCAGTCTGCCCGCCTCGGCCTCCGGAAGTACTGGGATTACAGATGTGAGCCACCATGCCAGCCCCACGTTTCTTTTTCATGCTTTTTGTTTGTTTCAGAGGCACGGTCTTGCTCTTACCCTGGCTGGAGTGCGGTGGCATGATGGTGGCACACTGCAGTGTCGAACTACTGGGTTCAAGCCATCTTCTTGCCTCATCTTCCTGAGTAGCTGGTACTATGGGTGTGCATCACCACGCCTAATTTTTTTGTCTGTTTGTTTGAGATGGGGTTTCACTCTGTTGCCTAGGCTGGAGTGCAGTGACACGATCTCAGCTCGCTGCAACCTCCCCCTGCCAAACTCAAGCAGTTCTCCTACCTCAGCCTCCCAAGTAGCTGGGATTACAGGTTCCCACCTGCTACCACACCCAGTTAATTTTTGTATTTTTAGTATAGATAGTCCTCACTATGTTGCCCAGGCCAGTCTCAAACTCCTGACCTTAAGCGATCCACTGGCCTTGACCTTCCAAAGTCCTGGGATTACAGGTATGAGCCACCATGCCCGGCCTTGAAGTTCATTTTTTTAATGGCTCTTTGAGTATCTGTGGGAGGTAAACTCTCTTAGTCTTTGAATGTGTAAAAATTGTTTTATCCCATCCTTACTTTTTTTTTTTTTTAAAGAGAATCTTGCTCTGTTTCCTAGACTGGAGTGCAGTGGGTTGGTCATAGCTCACTGTAACTTTGGAACTCATGGGCTCAAGCAATCCTCTAGCCTCAGCCTCCTGAGTAAGTGGGATCACAGATACGTGCCACCATGCCCAGCTAATTTTTTTCAGTTTTTTGTAGAGATGGGGTCTCACCAAGTTTGCTCAGGCTGGTCTCAAATTTCTGGCCTCCAGCGATTGTCCCGCTTTGGGTTCCCAAAGTGGTGGGATTATAGGCATGAACCACTGTAGCCAGCCCCTGCCCTTACTCTTGAAAAATAAGGGATCATAGAATTTGAAGTTTACAATTATTTTTTCTCTACTACTACTCTATTTTTTCTATTTAATTTATTTTTTACTCTAATTTATTTTTTTACTCTATTTTTTACTCTAGTTTATTTTTTACTCTATAGATTTACTCTAATCTATTTTTTCTATTTGCTCTAATTTTTCTATTAACTCTAATTTTTTCTATTTTTTCTATTTACTCTACTCTATTTTTCTATTATTCTACTATTATTTCTACTATTATTTACTCTATTTTTTCTACTACTATATTTTTTCTCTACTAGTAATAAAAGATCATATTTTATTACTTTGGTGTTAATTGCTTCTTATGAAGAGTCTTTTTTTTAGGAGACAGTGTCTTGCTCTATTGCCTAGGCTGGAGTACAGTGGCATGATCTTGGTCTACTGCAACCACCGCCTCCAGGGTTCAGGTGATTCTCTCACCTCAACCTCCTGAATAGCTGAGATTACAGGTGCATGCCACCACACCAAGCTGAGTTTTATATTTTTAGTAGAGACAGCAGTTTGCCATGTTGACCAAGCTGGTCTCGAACTCCTGACTTCAAGTGATCCGCCCTCCTCAGCCTCCCAAAGTGCTGGGATTACAGGTGTGAGCCACCACGCCCAGCCTGAAGAGTCTATTTTTATGCTTGTTTTACCTCTGGTAGTTTTTGCAGTTTTAATGTTTTACCTTATGACATATTTATGTGTGGTTTTATTTTTACTACTGTTCAGTAGACAGTATAGTTTCACCACACCTTGCTGGCTTGAATGGATACTTACCTGTTTTGTTTTGTTTTGTTTTTTAATTAATTTATTCTTTTGAGACAGAGTTTTTGCTCTTGTCTCCCAACTTGGAGTTCAATGGCACGATCTCAGCTAACTGCAACCTCTGCTTCCCAGGTTGAAGCAATTCTCCTGCCTCAGCCTCCTAAGTAGCTGGGATTACAGGTGCCTGCCACGACACCTGGCTAATTCTTCGTATTTTTAGTAGAGGCAGGGTTTCGCCATGTTGGCCGGGCTGGTCTCAACTCCTGACCTTGAGTGGCCCACCTGCCTTGGCCTCCCAAAGTGCTGAGATTACAGGCATGACACCCAGCCATCTGTTTTATTTGTTAAAATCTTTATTGCTACAGGCTGGGCTTGGTGGTTCACAGCTGTAATCCCAGCACTTTGGGAAGCCAAGGCAGAAAGAATGCTTGAGACCAGGATATCCAGACCAGCCTGGACAACATAGTGAGACCCTGTCCCTACAAAAATTTTTTAAAAATTTAGCTAGGCATGGTGGTACATGCCTGTAGTCCCAGCTACTCTGAGGCTGAGGCAGAAGGATTGCTTGAGCCCAGGGGTTCAAGGCTGCAGTGAGCCATGATCGTGCAGCTGCTCTCCAGCGGGGATGACAGAGAGAGACTCTGGCTCAAAAAAAAAAAAAAAAGACTACAAGCTCTGTCTACTGGGTTCAAGCTATTCTCCTGCCTCAGCCTTCCAAGTAGCTGGGATTACAGGTGCCTGCCACCACACCTGGCAGATTTTTATATTTTTAGTAGAAATGGGGTTTCACCACATTGGCAGGGCTGGTCTCGAACTCCTGACCTCAAGTGATCCATCTTCCTCAGCCTCTCAAAGTACTGGGATTACAGGTGTGAGCCACCGCTCCCAGCCCTCAGAGAAATCTTTATTAATATATAATTAAAATCTCTCCATTTTAGTATATAGGTCAGTGAGTTTTGACAAATGCATATATCCAGGTGACTACCACCACAGTCAATATATAGAGCATAACTTAGCCTGGAAAGGTTCCCTCATGTCATTTAACAGTTAATCTACCCACTCCCTCGTTGGTACCCACCTTTTCTCTTTCCGTAATAGACATAGATTTTTTTTTTATTTATTTTTTTGTCTCCATTACTCTCATATGAGTCCATTTCCCAAGTATTTCTGTTTCCTATCCCCAGAGTTCAATAGTTCTGCAGCTTTAGCCCCATCACTAACTTCTGTGTTTCTGTTCCATCGCTGGTCCATGGAGATGTAATGTCTTGGCTTTAACACCATGATACCTCTTTTTGAAGGAAGAGAGGGATGGATTTCAAAAATACAAGTCTACTACTCATGTCTGCTACCCAGATTTAACATATGTTCATGTTTTGCCTTGTTTGCTTTAAATATCTTCAAATAAAAGAAAAAAAATGTTATATGTAACTCAAGTTCAAGTTCCTTTTCATTCTCCCTTACCCAGAAATAGTCACTGTCCTGAAGTTGCTGAGGTCATTCTTATGCATATTGTAATTGTAATTTTTTTTTTTTTTTTGAGACAATCTCTGTCGCACAGGGTGGAGTGCAGTGGCGTGATCCTGGCTCACTGCAACCTCTGTCTCCCGGGTTCTTGTGATTTTCCTGCCTTAGCTTCCCGACTAGCTGGGATATCAGGCGCCCGTCACCACACTCTGGTAATTTTTGTATTTTTATTATTTATTTATTATTATTTTTAAAATTTTTAGTAGAGACAGGGTTTCACCTTGTTGGCCAGGATGGTCTCAATCTCCAGACCTCGTGATCCCCCCACCTCGGCCTCCCAAAGTGCTGGGATTACAGGTGTGAGCCACTGCGCCTGGCCATGTGTGCGTGTGTGTGGGGTGTTTTTTTGTTTTTTTTTTTTGAGATGGAGTCTCGCTCTGTTGCCCAGATTGTGCAGTGGCGCAATCTCGGCTCACTGCAAGCTCCGCCTCCTGGGTTCATGCCATTCTCCTGCCTCAGCCTCCCGAGTAGCTGGGACTACAGATGCCTGCCACCACGCCCGGCTAATTTTTATATTTTTTGTAGAGCTGGGGTTTCACCATGTTGATCAGGCTGGTCTCGAACTCCTGACCTCGTGACCTTCCCGCCTCGGCCTCCCAAAGTTCTAGGATTATAGGCATGAGCCATTGCGTCTGTCTGAAACATAATTCATTTTCTGATTTGCCTTTCCCTGATTATTAGTGAGGTTGAGTGTCTTCTGTGTTTTCTTTTTTGTGAATTGCCTGTTAATACCCTTAACTCATTTCTTTGTTAACATATTTGTATCAAGATGTGAATTCTCTGTCTGTACTTTGTCTGTTTAATATGTGTATTTTAAAAATATGTTTTAATGACACACGTTTTGAGTTTTTGTGGGTTTTTTTTTTTTTTTTTTGACCTACTTCCTTGGATATGTTTTCTTAAGGAATGTTTTCAGCATAAGCTTCAGATGTTCCCTGGCCAGATACATGGCAAGAGTTTTGATATTCCCTCTTTCTTACTGTTCCTCTTTGCTTCCTTTTCAGACCTTTTGAAACAGATGGTCACCATGTTTAGATATTAGCAGTCCCGTATGTGCAGGTCTGCGTTTGAAAATGGCAGAGGGAAACAGCAATGAAGAGGTGATTCACTTGAACAACTTTCACTGCCATCGGGGACAAGGTAAGTTGTTTGCTCTCACTTTGTCTCTTTCCCTGTGGCTTTTTATTTTAGTATCACAGCTCTGTCTTTTGAAATGATCCTATTTTGTACCATTTAGAATCCAGGGACATTTCGTTTTTAGATATAAAAAGACTAGACTAGAATTATATCAGATAATGATATTGCTGGCATGAATGAAGTGTAAGACTCATTCATTACAACGAGATTAATAAGCTGTTAATTTGCTGTCAAGACACTGTTAATGTGCAGTCATTGAGTCTTAAGAGAGAGTGTCAGCATCAGTTTTTGAAGGCGTGGTGATTATAAAGGAGTGCTCCACTAGGCCTTTATGACCTGAAATACTACAGGTGATGCTGAACCAGTCTTATCCTCCCATGATCCTTAATTTCTTTTTTGCCAGAATATTCTGGCTTAACCTTGAGGGGAATTTTGGAACATGTGTCTTTTTGTTCTACAGTTTTGTTTTGTTTTGTTTTTTCTTTTTTTGAGACGGAATTTCGCTCGTTACCCGGCTGAAGTGCAATGGCGTAATCTTGGCTCATCACAACCTCCGCCTCCTCTGTTCAAGCGATTCTCCTGCCTCAGCCTCCCGAGTAGCTGGAATTACAGTCATGTGCCACTACGCCCTGCTAATTTTGTATTTTTAGTAGAGATGGGGTTTCTCCATATTGGTCAGGCTGGTCTTGATCTCCCGACCTCAGGTGATCTGCCCGCCTCAGCCTCCCAAAGTGCTGGGATTACAGGCATGAATCACTGCGCCCGGCCTGTTCTACAGTTATTAAAGTTTTGGGGAATTTTATTGATTTTTAAAGGGAATAGTGCTTGCTATTCTATAACATTCTTAAATGTGTATGAAATTTCCTGTTAAGTTCGAATTCACATTTACACTTGGGCTAAAAGGAAAAAATTCATGCTGAGGTGTAGAACCCTGATGTTCATTTTTTGCAATTATAAATTCCATGGGAGAGGTTATACTGGTTTTGTGTTCTCCCGTTGATAATATTTTGTGTTTACAAAGATGATTTTTCTAGTAGAGAGTAAATTACATTTGACTTTAGAAAAATGACTCCCCCAGGCCAGGCGTGGTGGCTCACACCTGTAATCCCAGCACTTTGGGAGGCCAAGGCTGGTGGATCACGAGGTCAGGAGTTCAAGACCAGCCTGACCAACATGGTGAAACCCTGTCTCTACTAAAAAATACAAAAATTAGCTGGGCGTGGTGGTGCATACGTGTAGTCCCAGCTACTTGGGAGGCTGAGGCAGGATAATCGCTTGAACCTGGGTGGCAGAGGTTGTAGTGAGCCAAGATTGCGCCACTGCACTCCAGCCTGGGCGACAGAGCAAAGATTCCGTCTCAAAAAAAAAAAAAAGAAGAAGAAGAAAAACGACTCCACCAAAACTTAAGTACAAATAGCCTACTGTTGATTGGAAGCCTTACTGATAACAGTCAACACATGTGTTATATATTGTATGTTTTGTATACTGTATTATAATAAAGTGAACTACAGAAAAGAAGTGTTATTAAGAAAATCATAAGGAAGAGGAAGAGAATATAGTTGCTATTCCTTAAGTGGAAGTGGACCATTCTGAAGGTCTTCATCTTTATTATCTTCACATTGAGTAGGCTGAAGAGGAGGTGGAAGAAGAGGGGTTGGTCCTTGTATTAGTTGGTTCTCCACTGGCTGTAAAGAAATGCTCAAGACTGGGTAATTTATAAATAAAGAGAAGAGGTTTAATTGGTTCACAATTCTGTAGGCTGTATAGGAAACATAGTGGCCTCTGCTTCTGGGGAGATCTTAGGAAACTTATAATCATGACAGAAGGAGAAGGAGAAGCAGGCTTGTCTCACATGGCTGGAGCAGGAATAAGAGGGATTGGGGAAGAGGTGCCACACACTTTTAAACAACCAGATCTCAAAAGAACTCACTGCTGCAACCAGAGGGGATGGTGCTAAATCATTTATGAAATACCACCCCCATGATCCTATTACCTCCCACCAGGCCCCATCTCCAACATTGGGGATTACAGTTGAATATGAAATTTGGAGAGGGACACAGATCCAAGCCATACTATTCTGCCCCAGCGCCTCCCAAATGTCTTGTCCTTCTCACATTGCTAAATACAATTATGCCTTCCCAACAGTCCCCAAAGTCTTAACTCATTCCAGCATTAACTCAAAAGTTCAGTCTTATCTGAGACAAGTCTAATCCCTTCCACCTATGAGCCTGTAAAGTCAAAAATAAGTTAGTTATTCCCAAGATACAATTGGGGGTACATACATTGAGTATATGCTCCTGTTCCAAAAGGGAGAAATTGGCCAAAAGAAAGGCGCGAGAGGTCCCACACAAGTTCAAAACCCAGTAGGGCAGTCATTAAATCTTAAAGGTCCAAAATAATCTCCTTTGACTCCACATCTCACATTCAGGGCACACTGGTGCAAGGGATAGGCTCCTGAAAGCCTTGTGCAGTTCTGCTGTTTTAGGAGTAACACAAGTGGAAGAAAATCTGCAAATAAGTGGACCCACACTGTTCAAATCAGTGTTGCTCAAGAGTCAACTGTGTATTTGGCTTTCAGAGCATTTAAAATTGAGCAAATTTTATTGGGTAAATAAGTCAAGAGTAATAAAATTGCTCAAGCTATGCAAATTATGAGTACAAAAGAAGGACTAATTTTCAGGGTTTTATTAATAGTGTATTCTAACTTGGTAGTGATTGTAACCATAATTTATTGGATTCAGGCAATTTTTAATCTTAGTTATAACTTGTATTTATGATCATTTCAAAATTTTCTGTACATGTATATCCAATTAATGTTGTAGTTGTTTTTTGTTTTTTAATTGGATCTTAAATATACTTGAACAGTTTCTTTAAGAACAACTAATTCCTTTTGGAAAATTACTGACTTTGGAGATGTGTTTTGTTAGACGAGTATGTTTACTCTGCACCCATCATGAGAACTTTTTTCAGGTATATAAAGTTTTGTTTTTATTAGCTGCATTAATTTTTTTTTTCTTTAAACGAGAGGGTCTCACAATGTTGCCTGGCAAAGCTGGTCTTGAACTGCTGGGCTCAAGTGATCCAATTGCCTCTGCCTTACGAAATGCTAGGATTACAGGCATGAACCACTGCTCCTGGCCAACATTAATAATTTTTATTATGCATCAACCTCTGTAGTTTTTTTTTTGAAGTGTATACTTCAGTAAGTTTTGACAAATGAATATACCACCTCAATTACGATATAGAACATTTTCTATCACTCCAAAAAGATTCCCTTGTGCCTCTTTGCAGTCAGTTCCACTCCAGGCCTAAGGAAACTACTAATCTGCTTTTTTTCACTCTGTAATTTCATATAAATGGAATTGTACATACTGTATATTTTCTTTGTACCTGAATTCTTTTGTGAAAGGTAATGTTTTAGGCCGGGCGCGGTGGCTCAAGCCTGTAATCCCAGCACTTTGGGAGGCTGAGATGGGCGGATCACGAGGTCAGGAGATCGAGACCATCCTGGCTAACACGGTGAAACCCCGTCTCTACTAAAAAATACAAAAAACTAGCCGGGCGAGGTGGTGGGCACCTGTAGTCCCAACTACTCGGGAGGCTGAGGCAGGAGAATGGCGTGAACCCGGGAGGCGGAGCTTGCATTGAGCCGAGATCCAGCCACTGCACTCCAGCCTGGGCGGCAGAGCGACACTCCGTCTCAAAAAAAAAAAAAAAAAAAAAAAAGGTCATGTTTTGAGATTCGTCCCTGTTGTCGCATATATCAGTAATTCATTCCTTTTTAATTGCTAAGTAGTGTTTTTGCCTACTCATCTATGATTCTATACCTAGTGGAAATAGGCTTAAAAATGAAGGTAAAATAAAGATTTAAAAAGTTTTTGTCAGGAATGAAAAAAGGTACATCATGCAAATGGCCACACACATACCCCTCCCCCAAAAAAAGCTGATATATCTGTGTAATATCTGATAAAATTGATAGAAACTCCAGCCAGAAGCATTGATAGAGTTCATAATGATAAAAGTTTCGGTACACTGGGAAGATAAAATAGTGCTAATCCCTGTATACTTTGTAACATGATAGAAAAATAAAGCAAAAATTGGCAAATCTAAAAACAGAATTGGACAAATACACCATTATAGTGGGGATTTTTAAGACTTGTTTCAGTAACTGAAAGAGCAAGCACACACACACACTTGTATGAATATAGAAGATTGGAAGAACGCGGTCAAAAATGTAATAAACATAGGTGGGATTCTGCACCCAGTATAAGAAGAAATCACAATGAAAATTAGATTATTTTGAATTACATGATAATGAAAATATAGCCTCTTTTATTTATGAGATACATGTAATGCCATGTTTTGAAGAAAACTTGTGGCCTAAGATACATTAGACAAGAAGTAAAAAGCTCAGCCAGGTGCAGTGGCTCATGCTTGTAATCCCAGCACTTTGGAAGGCCAAAGTGGTAGGATAACTTGAGCCTAGGATTTTGAGACCGGCCTGGACAACATGGTGAGATTTCTATCTCTACAAAAAATTAAATATAAGACAATTAGCTGGATATGGTGGTGTTGGGTTCACCAGGTCCCAGGTACTTCGGATACCAAGATGGGAGGATCACTTGAACCCAATAGGTCAAGGCTGCAGAGGACTGGGTTCATGCTATTGTACTCCAGCCTGGGCAACAGAGAGTGACCCTGTCACAAAATAAAACAAAAAACAAAAACAAACCCAGCCTAGCCAACATGGGGAAACCCCATCTCTACTAAAAGTACAAAAATTAGCTGGGCATGATGTTGCAAGCCTGTAATCCCAGCTAATTGGGAGGCTGAGGCACGAGAATCGCTTGAACCCAGGAGGCAGAGGTTGCAGTGAGCCAATATAACTAGGGCTCAGCAAATTTAAAGAGCTAAGTTAATATTTTAGCCTTGCAGGCCATGTGGTTTCAGTTGCAACTATTCAACTATACCATTGTAGCATGAAAGCAACTGTGTTGGTCCACTTTCACACTGCTATGAAGAAATGCCTGAGACTGGGTAATTTATAAAGGAAAGGGGTTTAATTGACTCCCAGTTCCACATTGCTGGGAAGGCCTCTGGAAAATTACTATCATGGCAAAAGACAGAGGAGAAGCAGGCACCTTCTTAGGCAGGATAGAGTGAGTGCAAGCAGGGGAAATGTGAGTGCTTATAAAACTATCAGATACCTCAAGACTCACAATCATGGTAACAGAATGGGGGAAACTGTCCCCATGATCCGATTACCTCCACCTGGTCCCGTTCTTGACACGTGGGGATTATGGGATTACAATTCAAGATGAGATTCTGGATGGGGACACAGCGAAACCATGTCAGAATCTATAGACAGTATATAAATGAATGAGCATGGTTGTGTTCCCATAAGGACGTGAAGCAGCATACTATCCTACGCTGCAGATGGGAGTGTAAATTGGTATAATTTGGAAAATTTGTTTAGTGTTAACTGCCAAAATGGAGCATATGCTTACCCCATGACTCAGCATTTCCACTCCTAGAATGTATGCAACTAAAATGAGTACACCAAAGACTTGCACAAGAGTGTTCATAATAGCATTATCCACGATAGCCTAAACTGCCATGTACTCAAATGTCTATCAACAGAAGAAGGAGTAATTTATGTTGTATTCATATAGTGGATTATACACAACAAAGAATTATAGCAGCATGCAATATGGATGTATCTCAGACATTATTTGCAAGAAAGCCAGACACAGAATATATACTCAAAAACATGCAAAACTTATCTGTGCAATTAGAAATCCTCCCTTTGGGGATGAAGGAGAGCAGAGATTGGGAGAAGCACAGGGAGGCTACTAATGCGCTATAAATATTTCCTGACCTTGTGGTGGTGATTATACACAGATGTCCCTTTTGTGTTAATTCATAGAGCTGTACACTTGATTTGTAGAGCATGCTGTGTTGTTATACTTTGAAAAGCTAATTGGAACCTTACATGTGGTATGTTGTGTGGTATCTTGTCAAACACTGGACTTCATTATAAGGTGATAGGTTCATTCATTCCCTCCCTCCCTCCTTCCTTCCGTCCTTCCTTCCTTCCTTTCTTCTTCCTTTCCTTTCCTCCCTTCCTCCCTTACTTCCTCCCTTCTTCCTCCCCTCCTCCCTTCTTCCTCCCTTCCCCTCCCTTTTCTTCCCTTCCCTCCCCTTCCTTCCTTTCCTCCTTTCCTCCTCCTCTCCTCTCTCCTTTCCTTCCTTTCCTTCAGTTCCCTCCCTCCTGTCTTTCCTTCCTTTTTTTTTTTTTTTTTTTTGGCCTGAGACAGGGTCTTGCTCTAGCACCGAGGCTGGAGTGCAGTGGCATGATCTTGGCTTACTGCAGCCTCCACCTCCCAGGTTCAAGCGATTCTCCTGCCTCAGTCTCCCAGGTAGCTGGGATTACAGTTGCATGCCACCACACCGGGCTAATTTTTGTATTTATAGTAGAGATGGGGTTTCATCATGTTGGCCAGGCTGGTCTCGAACTCCTGACCTCAAGTGATCTGCCTGTCTGGGCCTCCCAAAGTTCTGGGATTACTGGCGTGAGCCACCGTGCCCAACCTAAACCAACTTTTTCATTGGGTACGCCAAGATTGTGTGTCTTTTTCTTGGGTCAGGTCTTCAAGAGAGGAATCTATAATTTCCTGTAGATGCAGGGGTCTTATTCACTATGGCCATTTTCAGTGGTGTATCTTTTCTCTGTTGACTCCTGTGCCTCATGTACCAATGTCTAGAGCTTTTCTTTGCTCAGTATCTCTTCAGAATGATCCTCCATACATGTGTCTTCTGAAATGGCTGAATGAGGAGCTTGGCAAATCCTCATCCTTAAAAATCCACAATTAAGTCAGGCATGGTGGCTCATGCCTGTCATCCCAGTGACTTCTTGGGAGGCTGAGGTGGGAGGATCACTTGAGGCCAGGAGTTCAAGGCCAGTATAGGAACATCGTAAGACTCCATCTCCACAAGAAAAAAATTTTTTTTTTTTTTTTTGAGATGGAGTCTCACTCTGTCGCCCAGGCTGGAGTGCAGTGGCCAGATCTCAGCTCACTGCAAGCTCCGCCATGTTCACGCCATTCTCCTGCCTCAGCCTCCCAAGTAGCAGTGACTACAGGCGCCCGCCACCTTGCCCAGCTAGTTTTTTGTATTTTTTTAGTAGAGACGGGGTTTCACCGTGTTAGCCAGGATGGTCTCGATCTCCTGACCTCGTGATCCACCCGTCTCGGCCTCCCAAAGTGCTGGGATTACAGGCTTGAGCCACCGCGCCCGGCCAGAAAAAAATTTTTTTTAATTAACTGTTCATCGTAGTATGTCCTAGCTACTTGAGAAGCTGAGATGGGAGGATTGCTTGAGCCTAGGAGGTTGAAGCTGCAGTGAGCTATGATCACAACATTGTACTCCAGCCTGGGTGATAGAGCAAGACCCTGTCCCAGACACACACACACACACACACACACACACACAACACACACACAAAAGAAAAACATTACAGCTTTAATGGAAGAATTTCAGAAATTGCAGTGATGAGATGCCTCTTTCTTTTCTTCTCTCTTCTTTCTTCTTCCATTCTTTTAGGTCACTTAATGACTTTTTTTTTTTTTTTTAAATTTGAAACGAGGTCTCACTGTCACCCAGACTGGAGTGCAGTGGTGCGATCTCAGCTCACTGCAACCTCTGCCTCCTGAGTTCAAATGATTCTCCTGCCTCAGCCTCCTGAGTAGCTGGGATTACAGGCGTGTGCCACCACGGCTGGCTAATTTTTGTATTTTTAGTAGAGACAACATTTCACCATGTTGGTCAGGCTGGTCTCAAACTCCTGACCTCATGAACCAGCCACCTTGGCCTCCCAAAGTGCTGGGATTACAGGCGTGAGTCACTGCTCCCGGCCAGTGCTTTTTTAAATTGTCCAATTTGGCCGGGCGCGGTGGCTCAAGCCTGTAATCCCAGCACTTTGGGAGGCTGAGACGGGCGGATCACGAGGTCAGGAGATCGAGACCATCCTGGCTAACATGGTGAAACCCCGTCTCTACTAAAAAATACAAAAAACTAGCCGGGCGCGGTGGCGGGCGCTTGTAGTCCCAGCTACTCGGGAAGGCTGAGGCAGGAGAATGGCGTAAACCCGGGAGGCGGAGCTTGCAGTGAGCTGAGATCCGGCCACTGCACTCCAGCCTGGGCTACAGAGCGAGACTCCGTCTCAAAAAAAAAAAAAAAAATAAATTGTCCAATTTAACCTTTGATATTCCTATGGAACTAGACAGGAAAAAATACCAGTTTGTGTTACCCAGTAATTCTTATCAAACATGGCCTGTTTTCAAATTGATAAAAGGAAATAAGGACCTTGAATAGAATTACTACATCTAGATGGTTAGATTATATATTTTAAAGGAAACTTGGAAAGTTAAATTGCTGACTGTCATAGGTGCTAAATGGGTGCTTGACTAAAGCATTGAAATAGGTTCGCCTAAATGATTCTTAAAGTTTGTGTTTAAGATGAGCAAATTTCAATATTTTAAATAATTAAACTTTTACTATTTTTGAGTGATAATTTTTTCAGACCAAACAATTTAAATAAAATAGCCACATATTCCCGGGAGGAATAGAGATGGATTGGGAGACCATTATTTCACTTTAAAGAAATTGGCAGTCCAGAAAATTTTATGAACAGATTTCTCCAACCTAGTGTGAGAAAAAGTTACAATCTTGAGCATAGTAATTGTCAGATGTTCTCTAGCAGTTCCCAAAATGTGTTATTGGCAAAAGTCAGCATTGAAACATGGCTCTTAATGCCTAAGTGCGTGGGCTGCTTAAGGAGGTACGTTACAGTAGTAGCCATGAAGTTGACTTTAGGCTGTACCCTTGTCAGGACAAACTTAAAGGGTTGGATGTGGTACTGCCAGCCTCCCAGTAACAGTGTTCTCTGCTTTCCTGTAGAGTGGATCAATCTCAGAGATGGGCCCATCACCATATCTGACTCCTCAGATGAGGAAGGGATTCCAATGCTGGTCACCCCAGCTCCTCAGCAGCATGAAGAAGAGGACCTGGATGATGATGTCATCCTGACAGAAGTGAGTTTTCTTTAAACTTACATTGAGACATTATTGCAAGTTGGTGATCTAAGTATTCAGCCACTCTTGTGGGCCTTGTTGTGGAACAGCTGAGAGCACCTCTTGTACTTGTTCTGAGAACCTCTTTTCCATTCTACCTCAGGTACCCTTAGATTTAGAAGCTGTATGTTTCAGTCTGCTTCTGGATCGAGTATCTGCACCGTTGTTCCATTTGACTATTAATGCATCAGATTGCACTGTTGTCATTGCTACAACATTATGGTGTATCTTACTGTTGGATAGGCCTTATTCACTCCATATTATCCCACATTTTTCAGAATCATCCTGGATATTCTCACACTTAAATTTTTATATGGAGTTTACAATCAACTTTTAAAATTCCAAAATATAAATATATATGTAATCAGTTTGCCTAATCCAAAACAAATCTTCCTGTTATATTTATAGAGCAGTTTTTATGATCCTGCTCTTTCTAACCAAGAACAAATTTTGTCTTTTCATGTAGTCAAGACTTCTTTTATATTCCTCAGCCAGAAAGCATTTTGAATTTTTCTTAATATAGATCTTAAACATTTTTTGTTTTTCTTGGATATTTTATATTTTCTGTTGCTTTTGTGAATGACATCTTTTCTTTCATTGTACTTCTATTTTTTTGAGACGGAGTTTCGCTCTTTTGCCCAGACTGGAGTGCAGTGGTGTGATCTCGGCTCACTGCAACATCCACCTTCTGATTTCAAGCGATTCTCCTGCCTCAGCCTCCTGAGTAGCTGGGATTACAGGTGCCTGCCACCACACCTGGCTAATTTTTGTATTTTTAGTAGAGACGAGTTTAACCATTTTGGCCAGGCTGATCTCGAACTCCTGACTTCGTGATCCGCCCCACCTCGGCCTCCCAAAGTGCTGGGATTATAGACATGAGCTACCGCACCCGGCCCTTTCATTGTACTTTTAAACTGTGTTTTTTAAACTACAAGTCTGTTGCCCTTTTTTTTTTTTTTTTTTTTAGTTTAAAGATCCCAGTTGGCTTTATTGTGGTTCTAGAACCAAACAACACTTCCTTCCATAAAATTCAGTAGGTGTTCTGAGCTGAGCAAAAGTGGTTGGCTTTATAGACAGAGAAGGACTAAAGAGAGCAGAAGCAAAGTCCTTTCAAAGTTACTTCTCTTGTCAGGCTGGGACAAGGAGACAAAGAGAAAAATAACTGATTAGTTAACAGGCTGCTTCAGGCCACCTTTCCCATATAAGGGTTAAAGCAGAGGGAAATTCATTATGATACCCATTGAAGATTTAAACTGCCCTGTTTAAGAAATTGGTTGTTCACTCTTTCTCTCGATTTCTAGGAAGGTCAAATGAACTTCCCAGGTTTGAGTTTGGTAACATGAAACTTACATGGATGATTCTGTTTTGAGTTTTAGTCTGGTCTTTTGGGGGCTAGTGCAGACACTTAGTCCAAAACAGTGGCCTCCTATAGTTTTTATTTAACAATTCCTCATTTTTTGTTAGGCTTTCACCCAGGGCCTGACCAAACCTTAAGGCATCATTGCCACTGTCAGTTACCATCATTTTGGGTTTCTAATCCCAGAATACACTTTATAGGTTCTGGTGTCCTCATTATCACACTTTTTTTTTTTTTTTGGTTTTTGTTCCAGCTGGAGAAAGACCATTTGGCATTTGACAGGTAGCTGTATGGAAACATTTAAAACTTTTTGAGGGGATACGGCACACCCAGGAGACTACTGTTATGACTGTAAGGAGGATAATACCAAGAGTTTGGGTGGAGTATGCTCCTCGGCTAGGGCCCCAACTAAAACCAAATGGCTAGACAAGGAATCTACCTTGTTTTAACCAAGTAGTCTGCTCTGCAATACCTGATGTGTTTATCTGTGTGCAACAGGAAGCGTCATCAACTGCACAGATTCTTCTCTGTAAAGTTAGTAGGTAATCTTGCATCCCATGACTGAGTTAAATTAAAGCAGGGAGTGCAAGTTACCTGCAGAGGCTACTGATGGCGAAATTTTAACTACAACGTTGTCCTGCCTGCCACATAAGAGTTAGGCATAAGTAAGGAAAAATTAAGGAGGGTAAGAGTCTTACTATGAGAGGGAATCTTGCTCCGATGTGGTTTGCAGTTGTGAATGTCTCTGGTTGTGGCATTGGCCATCCTAGTGGACTCTGTGTGGCCCATGCATTAGGCGTGAGACTTATTCCTTGCAATTTACATCGATTTGTCCAGCTTTAGTTTATAGGGCTTCAGGAACTGAGCAATTCTCCTTCATTGGATAGTCGTAGTCAGATATTAGAGAAAACTAAAAGAATTCAGAATTCAGTGCAATGTACAGGTAGATAATAAAAACTCAATAAACAGGGCTACAATCTAAATAACAGGCATACTGGAGTTTTCTTTTGAAATGTAATTTTTCTCTCTACAGTCACTCCCATTTCTACCAAAGATAATCACAGTAAGACCAGTTTGCCTGACTAACCACGTATTTGAAAGCACATATTTAAATTTCCTTTGCTGGAAATTTTGACGAGGAATCTCAAATTGGTCTATAAAAAATGTCTCTGCTAGGAAGCCAAACCAGGACAGACATTAGTCTTTGCCTGCTGTATCCAACATCTGGAGGTTCCTGAGCCTGCCAGGAAGAGACAGATTTACTCACTGTAAGGCAGGGAACGCTTAAAGCCAGGCATTGTTTGCACATACTGAAATATGGCATTCCATTCAAAGCCTTGGTAACATAACCAGTTTCCAGTTGTGTCCTTTTATTAAAAGGACAGATTCTTATTGAACTTATGCAAATAATGATATTGCCATAAAAATAAGAATACTCATGAATAGTTTGCAAATTCTGGAGGGAACCTGTTGGGAGGAAAAGCAAATATTTTCATTTTTATTATAAAAGTATACTTTACCAAATTGTGATAAGCTATAAAAACCTTAAAAGAAAAAAGTTTCCTTAAATCTGGCAAACAAAACATTAAAAGAACCAGCAGTGTTTCAAATAAAGAAGCCATAAAAACCCATGATTCTTCTTTAATCAATTCAGTCTCATGTAATTAATTCTTGCTGTTTGATCTTGGTTAGCAGTTACACAAATTCATTAGTTTCTTCATTAGAATTTTGAATATTTAGTCCAATAGTGTGAACTCAAACCTGTATTTGTCAGCATTCATTTCATTTTTCGCATATACATCTTTGAAGACACAGCACTTACGGATTATAATTGCTTGCAGAGAGCTTTCAGAAAATGTCAGAACAAAATAACTATGGACAGCAAGACTTAAAATGGCTGCGGTTAAAAACCTGATGAGAGTTCATTATAGTGACACAGTTGACAAGGAAATTTAGTTATTTCTAAACCAAAATTATGACTGATAGCATATATACCAAGACATATCAGATTTCTTTCTTTTTTTTTTTTTTTGAGACGGAATCTCGCTGTGTCGCCCAGGCTGGAGTGCAGTGGCGCGATCTCAGCTCACTGCAAGCTCCGCCTCCCGGGTTCACGCCATTCTCCCGCCTCAGCCTCCGAGTAGCTGGGACTACAGGCGCCCGCCACCACGCCCGGCTAGTTTTTTGTATTTTTAGTAGAGACGGGGTTTCACCATGTTAGCCAGGATGGGACATATCAGATTTCTAAGAGCTTTATATAATCTTGGAATATAAAAAACATCCATATAGACCCGGTGCGGTGGATCACTTGAGGTCAGGAGTTCGAGACCAGCCTGGCCAACATAGTGAAACCTCGTCTCACTAAAAATACAAAAATTAGCGAGGCATGGTAGCACATTGCCTGTAATTCCAGCTACTCAGGAGGCTGAGGCAGTAGAATCACTTGAACCCAGGAGATGGAGGTTGCAGTGAGCCAA
This sequence comes from Papio anubis, assembly GCF_008728515.1. NCBI lineage: Eukaryota > Metazoa > Chordata > Mammalia > Primates > Cercopithecidae > Papio > Papio anubis. Next base: position 142,958,514 of record NC_044979.1, read on the forward strand.
AATCGTGCCACTGCACTCCAGCCTGTATGACAGAGGGAGACCCTGTCTCAAAAAAAAAAAATACGTGGGCATTTTTGCTGATCAGAAGACACACAGCTGTTTTCCAAATGGTTTTCTTACCAAAAATATCCAAGTCATGTGAACTAAAAGGCATTGGAGTTAGGTCCTGTTTTTCTGATAAAAGATTGAAGTGGTTACTTTTTCCTTAAACCAATTATTAGAGTTCTCTGATATATTTTGGTAGAGAAATACCACACACACATAACACATATATAGACACGGAGAGACAGAGAAGCAGATCTTACAACCTTCATTAAGATTCTTTATTTGCCAGTTTTCAAATACAGTTTACACTTGAACAACATAGTGGTTAGGGGTGCCAACCCCTGTGCAATTTAAAATCTGCATATAACTTTTGAGTCCCCAAAAACTTAAGTACTAATAGCATACTGTTGACCAAAGCCTTAACTGCTTAGTACTACTTAATAACTACTTAACTACTAATAGCATACTATTGACCAATAACATGGTTGATTAACATGCTTAATCATGATATACTAACTAGTATATTATGTGTGTGTGTATATATGTGTGTGTGTGTGTATATATATATATAATATACTGCATTCTTAAAGTAAGCTGAGGAAAGGTTAAGACAATCATAAACTGGGCAGGGTGGCTCACGCCTGTAATCCCAGCACTTTGGGAGGCCGAGGCCAAGAGTTCAAGACTCATGAGGTCAGGAGTTCAAGACCGGCCTGGACAAGATGATGAAACCCTGTTTCTACTAAAAATACAAAGATTAGCCAGCATGGTAGTGGGCACCTGTAATCCCAGCTACTTGGGAGGCTGAGGCAGAGAATTGCTTGAACCCGAGAGGCAGAAGTTGCAGTGAGCCAAGATCAGGCCACTGCACTCCAGCTTGGGTGGCAACAGAGTGAGACTCTGTCTCAAAAAAAAAAAAAAAAAACAAGAAAATCCTAAGGAAAATATATTTACTGTTCATTAAGTGGCAGTGGATCATTATAAAGGTCTTTATCTGTGTGGTCTTCACACTGAGTTGGCTAGGGAAGATACTGGGTGTTGCAAGTGAAGAAAATCCACGTATAAGTGGACCCTGTTAGTGCAAACCATGTCATTTAAGAGTCAACATAGTTTCTATCCCCTCTTTAGACCATCAGTCCTTCAATCACCTGTTACAGTGCCCCCAAGCAATTGCTAACCTGGCACCTCTCAGTTGGCACTTCCACAGAGGTGACTCCCAGATGAAAAAAGGTAGACAATTTACAAATCTTAGATCTAAACACTATACTAATTTGTCCAAACAAAAAAAGGCAAAGGTAAAGGCCCAGTTAAGACTAGATGGTAGCTAGGTGTGGTGGCTCATGCCTGTAATCCCAGCACTTTGGAAGGCAAAGGCAGGCGAATCACTTGAGGTCAGAAGTTCAAAGCCAGCCTGGCCAACATGGTGAAACCCCGTCTCTACTAAAAATACAAAAATTAGCTGGGCATGGTGGTGAGCTCCTATAATCCCAGCTACTTGGAATTTAGCTTTCCTGATGAGTTTCTTAATCAGTTACTGACTTCAGGGCTGCCAAAGACTAACCAGAGCTTCCCTGGGGTGGAGTTTCAGCATTAAAATGAGGTGGAATTTGGCTTTTTCCTTCAAAAGGTGAACTGTAGGGCACAAAGACAGTTTGCAGCCTCTATAAGCTGGCAGAAACTGGTTTAAGATCTATATGTAGTCATTTATCAGAAAACGATGTTTGTAAGGCCAGTCTTCTGTCCCAATAAGAGTTGTAGTGGGTTTCTGGGTTGTAAATCGGAGTTAGGGAGGGGTCTGATATTTGCCTGATACACCCTGTTGGTAGGGAGCTTAGCAACAGTTTGGTTTTTCATGGAGCATAGGAATTTAGGGAGTTGCCATACCAGTCACCGTGAACCCTGACCTCATAGGTAACTTTTGTTTCCTTAACCTTAAAGGTCAGTCCAGACATAGTGGCTCAAAACCTGTAATCCCAGTGCTTTGAGAGGCCTAGCAGGAAGATCACTTGAGCCCAGGAATTCAAGGCTGTAGTAAGCTATGATTGTGCCACTGTACTTCAGCCTGGGACCCTGTATCTAATTTTTTTGTTTGTTTGTTTTTGTTTTTGAGATGGAGTCTCCCTCTGTTGCCCAGGCTGGGGTGCAGTATTGCAATCTTGACTCACTGCAACATCCACTTACTGGGTTCAGTGATTCTCGTGCCTCAGCCTCCAGAGTAGCTAGGATTACAGGTGTGTGCCACCACGCATGGCCTGTGTCTGCCTTTGTCTTAATTTTTAAAAAACAGACAAAATTTAGGATCTCTTAATTTATAAAGGGGCATCTATTTTGCTTTCAGATAACACCATAGAGCTGAAATATTTTGGGAATGGCTTTCTAAAGGTCACTTCTGATATTTCAGGCTTTGCATGGCCCATAAGTAGACTGGATGGTACTTGTCAGGTCCTGAATATCATCCTCAGGAAAATAACATTCTGCTTCTGCTGCTTTTATCTGTTTTTACTCCCTCTCCTTCCCCTGGTCCCACCAATGTATGTTAGCTGGTAAAAGTCAGGTATCCTAGGGTCATAAGTTATAATTAAGACACTGATTTCTTTAAAAAATGTTTGAAAATCTTCCCCAGGTTTAGGACATTTTTAAACTATGGCCTGTTTTTATCCATAGCATGTAAGTCAGGAATTACGTGCTATATTTTCAGTTTGTTCTGTTTTATAAGGAAACAGTTGAACTGTTTTTTTCAGAGAAGAAGGGCAACTCAAAGTTAGTAGACTGTGAATATTCAGGAGTAGATGCAGTATTCAGGTAAAATGAGAGCGGTGGGAGTTACATTAGTTTATCTGTCTTTGGTATGGGAGGTAATTTTGCATTTCTAGTTTTTCATTAGCTTTCTGCAGTGAATCTTTCAAAAAAGCTATTTTATAATCCTGTTGTCTCTTTGAGGCCTCTGAATGTCAGTAAGAATCTCGTTCTTTCCGTGTAATTTGGAGGCCTAGGATTCAAGTGAATTTCTTGGATGAACACTCTTTTTCATCTGGAACATTCCACATCATGGTCATCATAATTCTGAATTATTTTCGGTAAAGTTTTGCCACTTTTGTAACTATTTGTAGCTTCTAGGGCCAGAAGTTTTATACATGAAAAGGCAGGACTACCAGAAGGTAGAGTACTCCAATTTTTAGAAATTAGGGATGCTGTTTTTATGTTGGACCTTGTATATCTCAGGACCGGGATGGCTTTGGCTCCAAGATGTCCAACGTAGCCAATAACTTTCCAGTTTCTGTCTGACACAGTCAGACACCTGAGGCCTCCCTCAACTAAGCCTGCAAGAAAAGGAATCCACATACCCACAGATTCCAAAAGCCTGAGTTTATACCCTCCCTGCACTCAACACAGCTGGGATTGGTTAGCTTTAAACTGCACCCCTGTATGCTAGCAGCAAATGGAGTTGGCACCCACATTTCTGTCTGGCCATAATCTTGGGGGCTTGACTCAAGCCATAAAGACCTCTGCAAAGAGGGAGCAAAAAATACAGTTCTTGCCAGTGTTTTGTGAGCCCTCACATTCCCAAAAGTCATGTGCCCCGCGATAGCCCAGATTAACCCTAGGTACTGCAAAGTCAAATGCTCTCTCACAGTGCAGCCTAACCTTGATACCCTCAAAGTCAGAGAGATCAGGTGCTAAAAAGACAGTAGAGCTCAGGCCTGAGAAGGACTTCCAACCCTTGCAGCTCCGTGAGGAAAACATTACTCTCCAGAAAAGGGAGTTAGCCGTTTTCCTGTGTTCCTTGAGTTACCTCAAGATCATCAGTCTCTGTCCCTTTGGGTTGCTAGACCTGTCAAAGGACAAAATTACAACAAATATAGTGTAAGGATCTCAGTTGTCTTTATTGTGACTCTAGCATCAGGCCATGCTTCATTCCAAAGTGGAGAGTAAAAGTGTTCTTGTTACTTTTTTTTTAAGACAGTCTCGCTTTATCACCTGGGCTAGAGTGCAGTGGCCCAATCTTGGCTCACTGCAACCTCCCGAGTTTAAGCGATTCTCCTGTCTTAGCCTCCCGAGTAGCTGGGATTACAGGTGTGTGCCACCATGCCCGACTGATTTTTGTGTTTTTAGTAGAGATGGGGTTTCACCATGTTCGTCAGGCTGGTCTCTTAACTCCTGACCTCAAGTTATCCGCCTGCCTCAGCCTCCCAAAGTGCTGAGATTACAGGCGTGAGCCACCATGCCCAACCCTTGTTGTTTTTTATATTTATTTTATAGTCAATCACCTTACCATTATTGTCTACAGTGATTTTTCAGTTGACTCTTAATTTCTTGAAAACTTGCATCTGATCTTTCCAATTTTCATACTTCTTTGACTTGTGTAATTATATTATGGTACTTCCTCAAAAATTTTAATAGTTTTGATAGAGAAGAACAAGAATGGCCACAGACATACATGGGAATACTTTTAATGTTTTTTCATTAATGGTGCCTTTTGCTTGAGATACCATTTTTTTAGTTATGTTAAGGAACTAGTTATTTACTTTGGCTTAAAAAAATTTTTTTAGAAGTGAATGTAGGATTCTGTTACATTTGATTTCAACATCTTACAGAGATTGTCATGTGGTTTTTCTTCCTTGACCTCTTAGTTGGTAAGTTATTGTCTTTGAAAAGACTCCCCTTGGTTGTGGCGTTGTAATGTAGTTGTAATGTGCTGCTGGGGATTCCTTTTGCTAATATTAATATTTTCTGTGTAGATCTCATAAGTGGAGATTGGCCTATAGGTTTGTGTGTACGTATGATATCCTTGACAGATTTTTTTATATATATAAACATGATTCTGACTTCATAAAAAGTTTAGAAGTTTTCTTTTCTTTTCTTTTCTTTTTTCTCTTTTTGGAGATGGGAGTTTTGCTCTGTCGCCCAGGCTGGAGTGCAGTGGTGTGATCTTGGCTCACAGCAACTTCTGCCTCCCAGGTTCAAGCAATTCTGTTGCCTCAGCCTCCTAAGTAACTGGGATTACAGGCATGCACAACCACTCCCAGCTAATTTTGTATTTTTAGTAGAAATAGGGTTTCACCATGTTGGTCAGGCTGGTCTCAAACTTCTGACCTCAGGTGATCCACCTGCCTCACCTCCCTAAGTGCTGGGGTTATAGGCATGAGCCAGCTGTGCCTGGCCCAAAGTTTTCTTTTTTCTTTTTTTTTGAGACAGAGTCTCACACTATTTCCTGGGCTGGAGTACAGTGGCATAATCTCGGCTCACTGCAACCTCCGCCTCCCGGGTTCAGGCGATTCTTCTGCCTCAGCCTCCTGAGTAGCTGAGATTACAGGCGCCCATCACCACAGCTGGCTTATTTTTTGTCTTTTTTAGTAGAGACGGGGTTCTACTATGTTGGCCAGGCTGGTCTTGAACTCCTGACCCTGTGATCCGCCCACGTCAGCCTCCCAAAGTGCTGGGATTATAGGTGTGAGCCACTGCACCTGGCCCAGAAGTTTTGTTTATTTCTTTGAGGGTTGTTTTTTGTTTGTTTGTTAGAGTCTTCAGAACCAGTGTATTCTTTGAGGTTTTGAATATATCCTATAGAATTAAACAAAACAGACGGCTGTCCTACTTCCTCTTCATCTGTGACTCCTTACGTTTTATCCCTTTTTTAGTTCAAATGGTTATTTGAACTAACCATTATGTGTCCCCCTCCTTCCCTTCCCTCCCTTGTTTTCCTTCCTCTTCCTGTACCAAAGAAACAGCTTCTTCTCTTCTACAACTCCAGTTACATGTTTTGAAGACCTTTTTGTTCTTGACGTGGTCTCTTATGTAATTGTCCATTTTGTCTATGCCTTACTATGGCTATTCTGACCTGGCTTTTAATGCACTAATTTCTCTCTTCAACTATATTTACTTAAAATACTATATATCCATCCAACCTTAGTTATTGTATTTTTCCATTCTGGAATTTGCGTTTGATTCTTCTACTTCTTGACTACAGTTCTCAATCTAGTCCTTTATTTCCCTAAACATGCTGTTATTTTAGAATTCATGTTGATAACTTCACTGTGTGAAATCCCTATATATTCGTTTCTGTTGTCTGTTACTTCTCTTGTTTTGATTTTCTATTGCGCGTTAAGTTCTTGTATGCCTAGTTATTTTTGATTGAGTGTAAGTCATTGCATACGAAAATTTTGGGATTCTATATGATGTTATGTTTCTCTAAAGAGGACCTTAATTGGTTTCTTGAAGAAGAGTAAGAGCACCAGCACCTCACATTGAGGGAGTTAAACTCTCCACACTGGGATTCAGTCCCTGGGAGGTCCAGAGTATTTCCAACTTGCCCCTTTACTTCAGTGGCATAGTCTTCAGGGACCCACCCTAAAGCCTGAGATGAACCATCTCCTTTCTTCTAGGGACTTCCCAGAGGAACTGTTGTTACCAGTTTAGCATGTATCCTTCCAGGTCTTTTCTTTGAATTTGTATGTATCGATGTGTATATACATGTGTGTACATACACATACTTTTAGAAATGATTTTGTTTGTGTCTTATTGACGTATTTTAAGTAAATGGAATCATTCTGTGTATGATTTTGCAGCTTGCTTTTCTTCACTTAATGGCATTTCTTAGCGAAGCTTTCCATTTCAGTACAGATTGAGCTACCTCTTTTTTGGTAGGGGTCAGTTGTAGAGTGTTTTGTAGCACAAATAAGTAATAGTTTATTTAACCGTTCACTCAGGGACAAACTTCAGAATGTCTCTAGGCTTTTTTCTGTTTATGCTGAATATTCTTGTATATGCCCTTTTTAGATAGATAAGGGTTTATAGAACATTATGAAAAAATGGTGACAGATACACATTTTTTGTTTATATTTATATATTTGTGTATTTATTTATTTATTTGAGACGGAGTCTCGCTCTGTCTCCAGGCTGGAGTGCTGTGGCACCATCTCGGTTCACTGCAACCTCTGACTCCCTGGTTCAAGCAGTTCTGCTACGTCAGCCTCCCGAGTAGCTGGGATTACAGGCATGCACCACTGCGCCCAGCTGATGTTTGTATTTTTAGTAGAGATGGGATTTCACCACGTTGGCCAGAATGGTCTCGATCTCCTGACCTTGAGATCCACACACCTCGGCCTCCCTAAATGCTGGGATTACAGGTGTGAGCCACCGCACCTGGGCTATGTTTTTTATTTTAATAAATAGTGCCAAATTTCTCTCCTAAATTCACCAGCAGTAAATGATAGTATAAGAATTTTCACACATGGCCAAGCATGGTGCCCCACGCCTGTAATCCCAGCACTTTGGGAGGCTAAGGTGGGCCAATCATCCGAGGTCAGGAGTTCAAGACCAGCCTGGCAATGGCGAAACCCTGTCTCTACCAAAAATACAAAGATTAGCTGGGTTTGGAGGTGTGTGCCTATAATCCCAGCTACTCGGGAGATTGAGGCAGGAGAATCGCTTGAACCTGGGAGGCGGAAGTTGGAGTGAGCTGAGATCACGCCATTGCACTCCAACCTGGGTGACAGAGCGAGATTGTCTCCAAAAAAAAAAAAAAAAAAAAAGAATTTTCACCATCCTCACCAATGCTTGGTATTCTCTAATTTAAAAGTTTGCCAGTTTTACAGGGAAAAAAATACTGTCTTGTTTTAATTTTTCATTTTGCTGGTTGCTAATGAGATTTAGATTGTTTTTATATGTTTTTTGAACATTTCTTATTCTTCTGATGTGTTAGCATTCTTTCATTGTTTTCTCTGCTGTGGAGTTATTTTTGTTTTAGTGGTCTCAGATTAAATTATAATTCAGGGCCAGGTTCAGTGGCTCATGCCTGTAATCCCAGCACTTTGGGAGGCTGAGGGAGGCAGATCACTTGAGGCCAGGAGTTTGAGACCAGCGTGGCCAACATGGCGAAACCCCATCTCTACTAAAAATATAAAAATTCGCTGGACATGGTGGCACATGCTTGTAATCCCAGCTACTCGGGAGGTTAAGGCACAAGAGTTGCTTGAGCCTGGGAGGCAGAGGTTGCAGTGAGCTGAGATCGCACCGTTGCACTCCAGCCTGGGTAAAAGAGGAAAACTCTGTCTCAAAAGTAAAAATAAGTTATAATTCAAACTCTATCTCAAGCTTTAATCTGTGAATGACTACTTTGATTCTTACAGATACTACATAGTGTAATCAAATTTCAATGTTAAGATAAATATAAATATAGGTATTGTTAAGGGGGAGGATGTTTTTGTTTCTTTCCTATCCTATCTCGGAAGCTCAATATAAGTACATAAGGAGGGATAGGCATAGGAAAGAAATTGAATTATTAAAATTTCATTTTTTCTTAGACAAATAAACCTCAGAGATCACGACCCAATCTCATCAAACCAGCTGCCCAGTGGCAAGATCTGAAAAGGTTGGGAGAAGAAAGCCCTAAAAAGTCTAGAGCAGCATTTGAATCAGATAAGAGCAGCTATTTTTCAGTGTGTAACAACCCATTGTTTGATTCTGGGGCACAGGATGATTCTGAGGATGACTACGGTGAATTTCTGGATCTTGGGCCTCCTGGAATCTCTGAATTCACTAAGCCAAGTGGCCAAATAGAAAAAGAACCCAAGCCTGGACCGAGTCGTAACGAAGCAGCAAATGACATTGTCAACCCCAGATCAGAGCAGAAAGTCATCATCTTGGAAGAAAGTAGCCTTCTTTACACAGAAAGCGATCCTTTAGAAACTCAGAACCAGTCATCCGAAGACTCAGAGACAGAGCTGTTATCAAATCCAGGAGAGTCAGCTGCTCTAGCAGATGATCAGGCCATCGAAGAAGACTGCTGGTTAGATCATCCTTACTTCCAGTCTCTGAACCAACAGCCCCGTGAAATAACAAACCAAGTTGTTCCTCAGGAACGGCAGCCTGAAGCAGAACTGGGCCGCTTGTTGTTTCAGCATGAATTCCCGGGGCCAGCTTTTCCAAGGCCAGAACCCCAGCAAGGTGGGATTTCAGGCCCCTCTTCTCCTCAGCCTGCCCATCCTCTAGGAGAGTTTGAAGACCAACAGTTAGCAATTGATGATGAAGAGCCAGGTCCAGCCTTTCCAATGCAAGAATCTGAAGAGCCCAATTTGGAAAACATTTGGGGGCAAGAAGCTGCAGAGGTAGATCAAGAACTTGTTGAACTATTAGTGAAAGAAACGGTAAGTTTTATCAAGTAAATGCAGACACTACATATACTGAGTTTCTTTCTTTTTTTTATTGCAAAAAAAAGGTTGTATGCGTGGACTTCATTTTTCTAAGAAGTACATATCTAGATATACAGAAAACAGACACTCTGAAGACGTGAAAATGGAATTGGGGTTCCTTTACTATACTTAACCCCTTCAGGAAGCTCTCTGGGATTCTAACTGCATATCATGGTGGCCTGGTGCTGTCATACCTGCAGTTCCTCGTGTTTTTCAAATTCCTTGAGTTCACTCCAAATGGAAACCCTTAAAGCAGGTTTATTGAATTACCTAGACCTATGCTGTCCAATATGGCACTTACTAGCTCCTTGTGGCAGTTTACATTTAAATGTCTTACAGTTAAATAAAATTTTCCCGTGGCACCAGTCACATCTTAGCCTTAGTAGCCACATGAGGCTAACAGCTTACCTCATCATCAAGCATAGAGGACAATGTTTCTGTCATCCTACAAAGCTCTATTAGTGGTGATATTAAGAGTAATATAAGGGCCGGGCATGGTGACTCACGCCTGTAATCCCAGCACTTCAGGAGGCCAAGGCGGGTGGATCACAAGGTCAGGAGATCAAGACCGTCCTGACTAACACAGTGAAACCCTGTCTCAACTGAAAAAACAAAAAATTAGCCTGGTGTGGTGGCATGCGCCTGTAGTCCCAGCAACCTCCGCCTCCTGGGTTCAAGCGATTCTCCTGCCTCAGCCTCCTGAGTAGCTGGGATTACAGGTGCATACCACCACGCCTGGCTAATTTTTGTGTTTTTTTTAAGTAGAGACGGGGTTTCACCATGTTGGCCAGGCTGGTTTCGAACTCCTGACCTCAGGTGATCCGCCTGCCTCGGCCTCCCAAAGTGCTTCGATTATAGGCATGAGCCACCGCGCCCAGCCACCCAGGTGTTTTTATCTAGCCACGAGGTTGTGAGCTGCTTGAGGGCTGGCATGAGATTGTAACTTATTTGTGTTTTGATTCCCTTTGTCTAGACAGAGATGCTCAATATTTGTTGAAACAATGAAGAATGGATCTGTAAAATGGGGACAGAGAATGAGATCTCTCAAGACCTTTCTAGACCTAATCTTCTATGTAGACAGATGAATCTGAGAACTAGTGTTGACTTTGAAGACACACACAGACCTGCTTCAAAGCCCTTTTCTAGTCTTTAGTCATTTTATTACACTTTTGCCATCCGTCTTGTATTGGCATTTGAAACCATTCTAGTGAATGAAATATAAATTATGTTCTTATTTGTTTCTAGGAAGCAAGATTTCCAGATGTAGCAAATGGGTTTATTGAGGAAATAATTCATTTGAAGAATTATTATGATCTGAATGTGTAAGTATAATACCATGCTTTTTTTGTGGTAGTGGTTGTGGTAAAATATATATAATATAAAATTTACCATTTTAATCATTTTTAAATATACAATTTGGTGGTGTTAAGTAAATTAACGTTATTATGCAACTATCACTACCATCCATCTCCAGAACTCTTTCTTCTTCTCAAAATGAAACACTGTCCCCATTAAACACTCACTCCGCATCCCCCTCCCAAGCCAGTGGCACCCACCATCCTACTTTCTTTCTATATGGATTTGACTGCTATCAGGGCCTCATGTATTTATTCTTTTCTGACTGGCTTATTTCACTTGGCATGTCTTTTTTAATGACCTTGTTCATTCTGACATTAGTGATATACAGACTGTTTTCTGGATTTTATGGAATACTGCATGGTTACAGAATTATGATGCTGAGTTGTTTCTGAGATTGATACTACCTATGTTTTAGTCAAGATGTTAAGACATTTTCTTCCCTACAATTGTAACAAAGTGTTCTGCAACCACTCTGGAGAAATACATAGAAGCATTTCTTAATTTTCATTATAAAAGGGATAAATATAGACCAGACACATAGCTCACACCTTTAATCCTGGCACTTTGAGAGGCTGAGGCAAGAGGATTACCTGAGTCCAGGAATTCAAGGCTTCAGGGAGCTATGTTACGCTCCTACACTGCAGCCTGGGAGGCAGAGTGAGATCTTGTCTCTGTTTAAAAAAAATTTTTTTTAAAGTCTTAAATATGCTTTTTAAAAATACAAGTTTTCCTGAAGAATATAAAATGAAAAATATACTCTTTCCCCTCCTTCTGATCTGCAGAAGTGAAATAGTCGTAATTTGTTGTTGTTGTTGTTGTTGACGGAATCTTGTTCTGTTGCCCAGGCTGGAGTGCAGTAGTGTGATCTTGGCTCACTGCGATCTCCACTTCCCGGGTTCAAGCAATTCTCCTGCCTCAGTCTCCTGAGTAGCTGGCATTACAGGCGTGCTCCACCGCACCCAGCTAATTTTTGTATTTTTAGTAGAGACAGGGTTTCACCATGTTGGTCAGGCTAGTCTTGAACCCCTGACCTCGTGATCCGCTTACCTTGGCCTCCCAAAGTGCTGGGATTACAGCCGTGAGCCACTGTGCCCAGCCTGGTGGTAAACTTAAACAAAATAGACAGTTCACTAAACACCTTTCCTCAAAGTTCCTATCTTATACTGTAGTTCTCAGTCAGGGGTGCAGGTGGGTTTCTTCCCTGCCGAGGCTGAGAAGGAAGGACCCCTTTCCAGGTACTTAACCCAATGTAGGTACTTTTTTCTAATTTGTACAATGACCCTGTTGGAGCCAGTAGTGGCCTTGTCTGATCCCACCTCTGTACAGAGGCAACCACTGTCATCAGCTTTTTATTTGTTTGTTTATTTATTTATTTATTTTTGACACAGAGTCTCACTCTGTCGCCTACACTAGAGTGCAATGGTGCAATCTCAGCTCACTGCAGCCTCCGCCTCCCAGGTTTAAGTGACTCTCCTGCCTCAGCCTCCCAAATAGGTGGGATTACAGGCATGCGCCATCATGCCTGGCTAATTTTTATATTTTTAGTAGAGACAGAGTTTCCCCATGTTGGCCAGGCTGATCTTGAACTCCTGACCTCAGGTGATCCGCCTACCACAGCCTCACAAAGTGCTGGGATTACAGGTGTGAGCCACTTCACCTGGCCTTCCCTTAATCTTTATCAATTTTACTTAACATGCTTCTCAGTAAAGCAAAACCATTAAGAGTATATACTACCAGGCCATAGATTGGTGATGTTGTCAGTTCTGGAAATTTTGTAGCTGTTTCCTGTCTTCTGTAACTCTTCTCCCACAATCTCTATGTTTCTAAGTTCACCTCTTTGTCTCTGAGATGCATTCTGGACGATTTCTTCACAGGTGTCTTCTAGCCCACAAATTTCTCTTCAGCAGAGTGTAATCTTTTAACTCATCCACTGTGTTACTGTTTTTCAGTTATGATATTTTAGCTTTTAATTCTCTTGGTTATTTTCCTAGAATTTTGCTCTTTGCCTACATTTTTAATCTTTTTTTATTTCTTTAAACAATAATCATCGCTTCTTTGTGAGTTTGATTGTTCTGATGTGTTAAGTTCTTGGGAATCTTATTGGGAATCTTATTCTGTTCTTCCTGCTGGCTCCCATTGTGCCTCATTTTCTTGTGTATTTTCTAAGTTTGACTCTAAGCTCATGTCTTGAGTTCTTGATAGAGTTGGTTTCTTTAGAGAGGATTGTTTTTGCTTCTTTCAGGTCCCCAAGGGCAGTGTCAGTTTGAAACGACTTTAGATTCCTGTCTTGAAGTTTTTGGATTATACAAACTTTTTAAATTTTATTTATTTATTTATTTATTTTTTGAGATGAAGTCTCACTCTCTTGCCCAGGCTGGAGTGCAGTGGCGTGATCCTGGCTCACTGCAACCTCCGTCTCCTGGGTTCAAGCGATTCTTCTGCCTTAGCCCCACGAGTAGCTGGGATTACAGGCGCACAACACCATGCCCAGCTAATTTTTGTATTTTAGTAGAGATGGGGTTTCACCATGTTGGCCAGGCTGGTCTCGAACTCCTGACCTCAAGTTAGTCCCCTGCCTCAGCCTCCCAAAGTGCTGGGAAACGTGAGCCACCATGCCCAGCAAACTTTTTTTTTCTTTCTTTTTTTTTTTTTTGAGAGACAGAATTTTTCCCTTGTCGCCCAAGCTAGAGTGCAATGACATGATCTCGGCTCACTGCAACCTTTGCCTCCCTTGTTCAGATGATTCTGCTGCCTCAGCCTCCCAAATAGCTGGGATTATAGGTATGTGTTACCTCACCCAGCTTGGGTTACCCAAACTCTTAAAGCATTTTTTATTTTTCAACAAGAGACTCTACCTGGGTGTTTAACCTTCCATACAGTGAGGAAAAAAAGCCATTTTGTTATTTACATGCCAGGTACTCACTCATCTCAAGCCTTTCCACATATTTATTGTGTATAGTTTTTAAACTTGGTTATTGTAGAATGTGATATACACAAAGAAAAATGAAGAAAAGAAAGATGCACAGTTCAGTAATTTATCACAAACCAAACACTTATGTAACCACGACCCAGAAATCTTCAAGAAATAGAATGTTGCTATCCTCTTTAAACACTACATAACGATTTTGTGTAGTCTATAGTCTTTTGCGTCTGACTTCTTTTCACTCAGCATTATGTTTGTGAGACTTATTCATGTTGGGTAGAACCACAGTTTACATATTTTTCATATACCACTTAGCAATGAAATTTTCCATCTACTTTTGATAGGGATTTGAGTTCTGACTGTCACAAATAATGTAGCTGTGAACATTCTCCTGCTTGTCTCCTGAACTCTATGTGCCCCACGCCCTGGCATCCACCTTCCTGTTGGCTATGTTTGCTGTTTTCCAGGAGAATTGTTTGTGGGGGAGTTTTTTCCCCTCCTAGCTTTTGAAATACTTTCTTTTTGGATTTCTAAGTGGCATAATAATAACTACATTTTTAAAATTACTAAACTTTATTTTTTAGAGCAGTTCTAGGTTTACAGGAAAATTGAGCAGCAATGACTATATTTTTACAATGAAAACTTTTCTCGTAGACTTCCACTCATCTAAAAAGCAACTTGTATGTGTGAATTGCTTTAACAACTCTTCAATAAGATATGTTATTTTTTGTAGTTAA